>NW_008751671.1:1047302-1052261 GCF_000715545.1 Opisthorchis viverrini
TCCCGTCTGCACTATTATGCTGTTGCCTACGTTATGCCATCCACAAGCTAGGAATAAACATTATCATAATTAGTAAGTTAAAGCTTTTCGCCAGCATTAGTCAACCGCCACCCTCTCATTTGGGCATCTGGGACAAGGGATCTGATTGAGGACCCAGGCGCTTTTCTGTGTGCGTCTGGGTATTATAACAGCATCTGAATCTACTATAAACGCAAAATTCATGATCGAAGATGCCTTGTATCACGCCGGTTATTGCGTTACGCCACAAGCGCGGCCGCCTCACTTGTTGCATAAAATTGGCTTCTAAGAAAAGACATAATTGCACCCATCCATCTTTCTCAGTATCGACTCTACTTCAGTGCCACTCGTTTCTTAGGCTGACATATAGAATCCCAGTCAAGCATCTAAAATTGAAAGCTGAGTACCATTGCTTACGCCAGATACCTTTCCTTCTCTGTTCGCACCTTGCCTTCCAAGCGCGTCGAAATCAAAGTGAGACAAGAGCTTATAACATGTTGCAAAAGAAACTGACACTGATAAACATGTTGAAGAATATGACCAAAATGGACTAAATAATCGTCCAAGCCCCAGTGTGTGCAAGTTGTTGAATTTGCATCTGCAGCGTTTTTTATGGATTTTTGGGGGGTGCATGACTTACCTTTGGTTTCAGTAGGAATGAAGACCTTTCATGCGCCAACAGTGATTACTTAGGTTTTCGGGTCACTCCAGAGTTCGATAGTGCGTTTCAGTTACGTGTGTCAATACTGACATGCCCTGTAACGGTCCTGACGCATGTAGCGGGATAGTTATGACCCGATAGATAGCTCAAATTGAGCAGAACCCAAAAGAGACGCCTCGGATTGCCAGTGCAAATTGATGGCGTTCCACCAAGCTGGGGGCTCGGTTGGAATTAAACAAATATTTTGGATATTTTTGGGCTGGCCGGTCAAAAAAATAACTTGAAAAGAGTAAACAAAGTTTAAAAGACACTTCTACACTGCATATAAGTTGTGCAACGGCCATAGGATTACATAATCTAAGTTTCCCCTCAGATGTTCCTCACTCTGCAGAATTTCTGGAGTGTGGCATTCTACTTGATGGTCCCAAAAAACTGATATCGGATAGCGAAAAATGTTGCTCGCCGAGCGCGGGGTCCACGGTTATGGTGGCACCCACAGTGTCAGGGCCCTGAAGGTTAGGTGACATGAACTATGTTAATCCGCAATACGTTCGAAATCGGTTTCGTTTTCCCCTCGTGCAAATTTGTGAAAGAAGTATTTCGTTTTTCAATCTGTTCACAGAGTACAAGCGAGTAATTGTTGAATTTTATTACTCTAACAAAACATTTGAGAGATAACCCTTGAAATTTTGCGCACACTTCACATTTTACATCTAGTCCGAAAGATGGCATCAATTTATACCGATTGCCCCCTGCAGCCATTGATGGACCACAGCAGGTGTGGACGAAATGGCTGCCCGGTGAACGTAAAACGCGGTATGCAATGCCAAACATGCAAGGCCTGGTGGCATTTCAAATGCGCGGGTTTATAGGACGGCCAGATGGGCCGACTAGCTAACTCTCCTGACCCGTTTGTCTGCGCCAGCTGCCTCTACGTTAAGGGTGCAATGCCTGCCCCAGCGAGGAGGGGAGCCCCCAAAAACTGTACCCAATCCCCAGTGCAGATTCAGAAAGACCACTGTCAGGTTCCTCCTTAATCGGGATACTCGACGCGAAATTAGAGCGTCTTTTAAAAGCACTGGAGGATTCAGGCGCTAAGAATGCAGCGACCTGGACGAAAGTTGACAAGGAACTTCCTTCGCTGAACCAATAATTCGCGATATCCATACCGGGTCCTATGCATTCGAAGAAAATAATACACCTCTCTGACGCGGCTACAAAGACTGCGACAGCGTCTCTAGTAAACAGGCGCCTAAGGGAAAGAAGATTAATAATCTGAGGGTCATTATCCGAAAAAATCACGCCAGTGAAGCCGGCACAATCAATCCTTAGCAATGTCCTCATCAAGCCTGTCCAATCTATCCACGCAGAATCGTTTCACCAGAAGGGAAGCGAGCGAACGCATGGACTTCTCGTCACTCTTTCTTCCCAATCTGACGCACAGAAGATCTTGGAGCGAGCTGGCAGCATTCAGAAGGCCAACCCAATGGTCAGGCGTCTATCTGAGGATCGCCCTCTAGACGCGCGAAAGCTCAGTCACAACAGGTCAGGGGCGGCGGCACGAAACAGGCCTCCACCGGGCACAAACTCAGCCGACCCCAAACTCATGATCAAGCCTATTGTGGTCATATCCCCCTGTGCTCCCGAAAGCAGGCCAACGAAACCAGCTGGTCTCCGGACAGCACTTTTTATTCGACCACCAAAGGCCTCTCACCCACCAAAAGCAGTGATGCCCTGGAGGAGGCAAACCTCACATGCAAGCAGCGCCCAAATTACGTGGAACTATCAACGCTTTTCTCCGCAGCAGCTGCAGCTATACACTCCTCAACGAAGCCACAGTCTCCGAACTGTACTGAGTCAGTTGTGCAGGGACAAGCAGCGAAGCCAATCTTCAGCTCCACTCCGTCAAAAGCGGCCTCTCTGCTTGTGGGCCAAACCGTCGCCCAGGACCCCGACAACCTAAGCCATAAACATGACTACAGCAATCCGGAGAATCCCTCGTACATCCAGTTGGCCACGCTGATTGCTGGCGGATCGGGTGTTCACACAAACCCGAAAGAAGGGCGACTGCAGCCAAACAAGCCACATAAAAATCGCCAGATTAGAAAACCGCTGGCTGGATTCAAGGTGCAGTCCTCCGCGAAAACGAGCCTCTTGGGAGCGCCACCAAAATCATTACTTCTTGGTGCCACCACCCAGCACCCAAGGCCACACAGAGACACTTTCCCGGCCAAACCGCGCCAAAACACCCAAGAATCCAGGAAGGCGAAAGCTTGCCACAACTCTTTGATCAACAGCAAATCTGGTCGCTAAAATGGGGGTGCTGGAAGAGTTACAAACAGCAACGGTCGAAATTTTCGCCCACGAGGAAAATCATTTCGTCCCCCAAAGCCAAAAGGCCCGAGCAAACCGGGCTCCCACGGAACGAATAAACCTCGCAAGCGAAAAGCACCCCCAAAAACCACGAAGATAGGAAGCAGACGACACCGCCACAGAGGTCCCTTCGGAGCCTTGGACTCAAACCCAGCGCACAACTATTATGTCTGCTGACCAACCTGGTCACCCTCAGAGGCAGCGGAGACGGTGTTGAAATGCTTGTCCACAAACTGCCTTAGCCTTTTCAACAAACTCGGCGATGTTAAACAATCAGCTTGTCTTGAACAACCGTCCACTATCTCGCTCACAGAGACTTGGCTCACACCAGATGTCTCTGACGCGGTTACTATATTTTTCGAGCCGACTCAAAACGAGGGCGAGCAGGTGGGGTTGCTCTGTACTTACATGCGGCCCTACCAATCCCGATTGTCCTCTCTAACACCACCCCCACTCCCTTCTGCGGTGCACTGTGGGTCCAAATCTCGCTGCGCTTGTCCGATTCTCTCCTTCTGGGTGTGGTCTACCGTAGCCTTTCGAGCCCCCCTGAAGATGACCAATTTCTCATACAAACCCTTGGGCAACTCTCCTCCAATTACCACTTCACTCATCTCCTGCTGGTAAGTAACTTCAACGCCCCAAAGGCCTCCTAGATGGAGCTCCAGCGCGTCGAATCAGGCGGACTTTTTGCAGCGGCGCTGTTTGAAGTTGTTCAACAGAGCGCTTGGACCCAACATGTCGTTGCACCCACCAGATACCGCGTAAGCCAAATACCGCCCCTCCTGGATTTGGTCATCACCAACGAAAGGCACTTCGTTGATCAGGTAACAGTTAACGCTCCACTGGGACATAGCGACCACTGTGTGCTAACCTTTGATTTCATCTGCTATCGGGCCAGAAATCCCGAACCTCAGTCGTTGTTTCGAGACTTCTGCCGTGCAGACATCTCGGGAATGCGCATCTTTCTTAAACAAGTCACACTCGGACCAGCTCCAGTGGAAGAACTACATAGCACCATTGTCCAGAAAGTTCACGAGGCTGACGCGACGCTCGTCCCAAAAAACCAGCACGCACTCAGATGGCCCGCGGGCTGCCAAAAAGGATTCGGTGACTTCTGGAAAAAAGATCTCAGCCCTTTTTCAAAAAGTTGCCTACAGGCGATACAGAAGATGATCTGTCATTTCCTAAAATGCGGAACCGCTGTGAATCAGAAATCCGAAAATGTAACATACGAAAACAAGCCACCATTCTGGACCTCGCTCGAAAAAACAAAAACGTCTTGTTCAAATACATGGGACATTGCCGCAGAAACAAGTCATCCGCGTTCTCCTTGAGGGACAGAAACGGGGAACCGACGAATGACCCAACGGTGGTATCTGAGGTTTACAGAGAACACTATGCGTGTCTATACTCAGCCCCAGCGTCTTCGTCACCTCTACTATTGTCAAGGCGGAACTACGAACAGCCTCTAACCGACTTGGTCTTTACGGTGGAGGACATCTTTCAACTCTTGCACAAGATCAACCCTTTCTACGCGTTGGGGCTCGACGAGGTCTATCCAAGGATCCTGAAAAAGACGTCCTCCACACTGGCATTTCATCTACACCCAGTGTTTCGCCAGTCGCTTGACGAAAACCGCCTTCCCTCTGCTTGGAGGGAAGCGATGGTCATGCCAATTTACAAAACTAGTGACCACCTGTCGCCTGGCAGCAACAGGCCTATAAGCCTCACTAGCGTGCCATGTAAGGCGATGGAACGCATTCTGAAGCGAGCTATCCTAGATCACCTTACTTTTAATAACCTGATATCTCCAGATCAACACGGATTTTCCCCAAACCGCTCTTGCGCGACAAACATGCTCGTGCTTATAGACAGCTTAACCCAAACCAAGGACGAAGGACACATAT
>NW_008751671.1:1052753-1081035 GCF_000715545.1 Opisthorchis viverrini
CGGCACCTTCCTCCGAATGACGAAAAGTGCGTCCATATGTTGTTCGGAGAAGACTCGGCGAATGCCTTTGTTATGCATGGTGGGAAAGGACCGGAAAACATCACGAGGATAGATGCCAAAAAGTATTTGGGCATCTGGGTCTCCTCAAACTTGTGCTTCTCACTGCACCATGAGAAATCGGCCAAAAAGGCATTCGCCATTTTACGGATGATCCGATGCACCTTCTCCCGTATTACTCGCACGGACTTCCAAACGCTCTATGGGGCCCAGGTCAGACCGCTCCTGGAATACGCCAACAAAGTTGCCTACTCAGGACGCACGAAAGACTTCACCCTCATTGAGCGTGTTCAGCGAGCCTCTACGAGAATGATTGCCGGCCTCAAATCCGTGGACTACGAAACGCGTCTCGCGACGCTTGATCTCTTTCCCCTGGAGTACCGTCGCCTCCGAGGGGACCTAATTCTCACTTACGCCCTGTTTGAGCAAAGCTTGGCAAACAGGTTTTTCACCGCTGACCCAGCAAACACACGGCGAGGACATAGTAAAAAAATTTTCATGCTCAGAGCACACACATTCATTAAACAAATTTTTTCTCATTTCGGGTAGTCGGTGCGTGGAATGACCTTCCTCCGGCGGTTGTCCACGCTCCTTCTAGAACCCAGTTTAAGGCACTGTTAGACATTTATTTATGCGAATCCTCGCGCTGGCAAGCATACTGCCCCACGCTGAGAACGTAAAGAGCAGTGCTACACCCTTTTTCACTTGTGCCTTTCAGGTGAACGACAGCCACTGACCGACAAGAACAAAAGCGAACCGGGAAACTTGGGCAAAAGCCTCGACCCTGTGTACCAATCCGTAAAATCCGTGAATCCTTAGGCTTTAGATTTTGTCTTGCCTTTAGCGGCAGTAGACAAACTTCACACGAATCACCAATGCATGCGAATTTTGTTGTCACATCCGTCTGCAATTCTTGGCCCCGTAGCCTTGGTGCTGGGTATAGATTGTTTCCAGCAATCTGTTGAACCACGTCGAGTTACGCGCAAAACCCCAAAAGCCAATTCTTTCAAATGGAGGTTTATCTACAAATGCGGTACTATAAGTACAATAATAAAATGATAAAGCTTTACAAACCTCAAATCGTGGGACTACGCCGGCTTCTATACACCGGTTTAGGAACTGCTAATTCCTAACGGGTCTCAAAGTCCACGCCGACTCGGAGCCACGTGTTTACAAGCTAGCGAAACCACGTGTGAACTTAAACGACACGTCCGATGACAAGGTCAAAGAACGGTTTATGTTCAGGTCAAAAACAACAAGGGTGGTATGGGCACAGACCAAAGTAACAAAAAAGGGGGAACCGCGTTGTACAACATAAAGGTAGGAGAAAGGAATCAACACTGGGAGGGCAAGTCATCTAGCAGGAATGAACTATATATATTTATCATATGAAGGAACAAGGTAAATAGACGACATGGGTTGAAAAATGCCAGACTGAGGGTGTTTGTTTCAGGTGGTGAGATACAGGGAAATTTCATCTGGGTAGGTAAGGGTACGCTAAGGATCAACCTAGGTTATAAGATTTCACCTGTTTCGTCACTCGTTTGGTAAACACAGCCCACTTTTCCTAAAAAAGAAACTGCTGCGGCGTTAGTTTGTGGACCTGGTAACAGCTGATCGTCAGGCAGCCGCAGGTACTTAAGCCTCACCAGCGTTCCGTGCAAATCGGGTCATTCTGAATCAGTTGCGAAGAACTTCGCGCCCCTTGGCGGCTTTCCTCTTAAGTAGAGTGTTCTGCACGGGTCGGACTAACCTGCCCTTTTTCCGTGGTAGTCTTTATTGAAGCGAGTGGAGGCCGTCTCCCAGAACCCCTCCCTTTTCTGGTCTACACCCAGGACATTACGGGGACTGAGGACTGCTCAACATTCTTGAGTAAAAAAGTAATCGCCGTACAAGTGGGTGTCGGTGCAGCAAAATTGGTTGTGACTTGGCCGAAATCTTCCTCTGAACGACAATTGGTGTTTCCCAATGTCGTTCAGGGGACGCCCGACGGATGCATTTGTCGTGCATTGTGAGAATGAACCAGAAAATTTTTGTGTACTAGATACTAGGAAGGAATAAGTTATCTTGAAGTTTTTAGGCATGTCTCTCTCATGCCATTACAAAAATTGGACACTGAAACCTTTGGTTCCAGTCTGAACGATTTGGCACAATTACCCTGTAAGGTGGATAGGAACCGACATAACGTTTGACCGCAATTTTCCACATCATCTTGAACAGCATCCACAGACGTTGAGCCCAAAGTCATTGGTTGTTCTTCAAATTGTTTGGCGCACTTTTGTAGTACCCCTTTGTACGAATCCGCGATGTGACTGCTGTAGTATACGGTGTCTGTCAGTTTGATCGATTCATACGTGAGTATTGGTGATGTGCAACCTTGCTTACTGGGCTTTGGCTCATGAGCTTTATTTCTGTTTTCCATCCACAGAAATTGTCGTGAACACCTGCCTTCGGAGAATCACTGTCCCCTGGCGCTCCAATAGCGTGCATATTACACTGCCTCGAGCCCAATCAAGCACATCACCATAATTAGCTGATTTCACGGATTAATAATCATCTACCGTTTCTTTTGGTACCCTTTTTAGGATCCTGTTGCTCACTACACACGGTAGACTCAGCCCCAGATATAGCAACCTCTGTACACGCTCACCAGCTTAACGCACCACACCACTAGCACCGGCCGGTTCACGTAGGCCATGGTACACCGGGGACGGCGTTCTTCAAAAAGGAGGCCAGTGTAGTATACGGTGTCTGTCAGTTTGATCGATTCATACGTGAGTATTGGTGATGTGCAACCTTGCTTACTGGGCTTTGGCTCATGAGCTTTATTTCTGTTTTCCATCCACAGAAATTGTCGTGAACACCTGCCTTCGGAGAATCACTGTCCCCTGGCGCTCCAATAGCGTGCATATTACACTGCCTCGAGCCCAATCAAGCACATCACCATAATTAGCTGATTTCACGGATTAATAATCATCTACCGTTTCTTTTGGTACCCTTTTTAGGATCCTGTTCATGTTTAGGCAATTGAGCAGCTCGAAATAACGGAACGTTTCTCGAGTGAAATGGTGTCCGGTGAATGGCTACGAACCGGCGAAACCACGTTCTGATTGGTCAAAATATTGCTAAAGTGAGTCCAGCGTTTGTGCTTGGCGCTTCACATCCTACTAGACTGCCTTCTACACTTATGGGAAGTAGTCGTTCAGCCGTAACACCCTTTTGATGCTTCCCTGCCATGCCATTTTCCTCATGAAAAGCTGTCTCAAGCTACTGTGCCTTTGATCATACCGTAGTGGGCTGGACATCACACCGAGGGCCGCTAAAGTAGTTGCAAATCGTAATTACGACTGGTGGTGTTAACATGGTGTTAATACCATGCTGTCGTCCGGAATCGCTTCTCTCTTTGCTCTTTAGGCTCACGTGAACTACTCGCAACTTCCGAAGTTGCTCAATTTTATCAAAGCCTTCTCCCCAGCTCTTTGAGCTGCTATGCCAACCAATGGTAACGCATGCCAGAACGAGGTGTTCAAAGCTTGGCGAATTGTCGGGGGGTTTTCCACTCGGCACAGCCAAATCCATTTCAGCATTGAATATAGGCTAGAATGTTGAGACTGCTATAATTCCCGAGAAAGGCTTCCGCCGGTCCCATACATAATCCATTCTGGCGAATTATCAGACGTCAAGTGGAACTCATCGTGACGCCGATCGTTAATTCTCGTGAATGCGATAAATTAAGGGATTGTTAAGATATAGACTGCTAAATATCGTCGAAAGCTATTTCGGTTGATCTATTCAATGGGTCCCAGAAATAGCCCATAAGCGTAACCGTCAAGGTGCAAAGGCACAACCATGTTCGATGAAGGACGCCTTGACCACCGGGGCAAGCACTCTAAAGAGCAATTCTTGTGGCCATCTGTTGCTAGTTAATCAGATTGCTGGACTGCACTAGAATTCTTTACGAAGAACCTGGGACCGCCTACAGCCTGATGTTTGTGACTGTTTGTCTTCACTCAAGCGCCACCGCGTTCCTGGTGCCCATGATCTAGCCCACGTATTTTTCAAGGTTGGAGGTGAATTACTCAGTCTGATCTCTTTGCCTCAGTTTGGTGAAATGATAGTTTCTTAGGCAACGGGATAATTGGCGATGGCCTCCGTTTTCAAAAAGTGAATATGGTGATCACAGTGACTCATTTTAACGAAACTGTTGGCGCCATTTGTCCTTCGTCACCTCAAATTAGCTCGTGAGTCGTCGCCTCGGGGACAGTGAACGGGATTTGGACCCGTAGGGTTTGCGTGAATCCCGTATTTGCACTTGGTCAGATGGTAAAATAATGCTACATGTATGAGTAACCCACAATCATAGTATTCCCTAATTTCAAAGACGCATTTGATTCTGTCTACTGGTCTGCTCTCCTTAACACGCTCTCTCAGCAAGGACGCTCGAAGAGTCTCATACTTATAGGCGTGTGAGAGCATATGTGGATCTTGTGTAAAAAGTGGCGTCTGACAGGGATGTCCAACCTCTCCATTCCCATTCAAAGTGGTGACCGACGAAGTAGTGCGAATAGTGGCAGGGCGTCATCATGTCCCTGGTGTGCACATAGCTGCCGACGAAGACCTTGTCCTAACCTAAAGCTGTCACTTTGTCGTGGTGGTCGGGATTCTGTTTTCCGGCAGGCTATACTTGCTGGAACTCAGTACTGCCTTACTCTCTGCGCCCTCGATCTAGGCCGGCCCCCTGCAGCCAAGTGGCTCAGACTATTGCGTCATCTGCTCCGGAAGGGCCCCCTAGGAAAAGCCTAATAACCGCTATCTCGTGGTTCATACTTTTGAGTCAGATGTTGGGGTGGGGTTCCCGAACACGACCCTACATCCTCCCACTGCCTTGTGGATCAGACTTCTGAGTCAAAGACTCAAGGTGGGGTACCTCAACCAAACCACTTCTTCCGGAGAGTATCATTTACCCTTGCAGCTCTTCGCTCACCGGCCTTCTCCCACACTCCCCACCCATCGAACAGCGCAGTCCGATCAACCTATTTGCCCATTTCCTAGCCACTATTCCGTGTCTAAGCCTTCGCGCAGAGAACTAAACCAAAATAATAACTTACTAACCACAAAACGTCTGATCCACGTTGCGGCCTTTGATGTCCGTTCTCTATGTTAAATTGGGCAACAGGTGTCTCTTTCTAAAACCTTGCTTTCCCCCTCTGTCGATGTATACTACATCTCCAAAACACGCATACTCCACTTCTGTCGAGCTCCTCAGGCCGCTTGGGACGAGCTCATATATTCCATATCTCACTCTTCGGGTATCTGGTGATCCTGACGCAGTGACTCGTGGTATCTACGGTGTGGGAGTTGCACTCAGCTCTAAGGCTGAAAGTTCCTTAATGGACTGTATCCCAGTAAATAGTCGTCTTTGCGATCTGCGATTGTCTGGCCCAGTTTAGATCACTGCAGGTCGTAACAGCAACGCCCCAACAGGGTGGGTTTTATCAGGATGTGTAGCGACTTTTTGTCAGCAGCAAGGACGGATATTGTAGTCCTGGCGGGTGATATGAATGCCCAAGTTGGGTGAATAAGCCCGGGAGAGGCACAGTTAGGTGGCAGATTTGGAGTCGATGCTGGGCGTATAGATACTGGGGAGCGGCTGCTTCAATTGTGTGCAGATCGTCGTCTATTCCTTGCCAGTACGGACTTCCAGCAAAAACGCTCAAATCGAGTTACCTGAAGACCGTCGTGGACCCAGTAGGACCACGTGACTATCAGTCACCGATGGGGAGCGTTAATTAAAATCTGTCGTTCCTTCCGGTCTACACAGCTTGACTCTGATCATGCTATTGTGCCCTCCGGTTATCACTTTGCCCTCAGTCATCATGACGTAGCAGCTCAGTTAATCAACTTTGACAAGGTACATTAGTTGAGGAGTATCGAGCTGGTCTGGCTAGAAAGCTACTGATAACGCGCAGCCATCTAGATGACGAAGGTTGCTTGGAGTTTGAATGGAGGCGAGTTAAAGAAGCTGTGCTCTCGGTTTTCAGAACTGTTTGTCCAGATCATCTGATTCAACTAAAGGGACACTGGATATCGTCGTAGTCTGCGGGTCTTATTGCCCCCAGAAAGTCCATACCAACAACTATCGACTGTGATGACGCACGTAGATCCGTCAAAGAGCGAATAATCAGGAGCTTGTAGTAAGACAACGCTGGAGGGCCGAGGAGGTGGAGAAGGCCTTCGCTGCAGGCAACGTCCGTGCCATTTTTCAACTTCTTTCTTCAACCGGTCAAAATAAGTCAAGTGTCAGCGAAACGCTATGCGAAAAAGACGGAACGGCTATTCACTCAAAATCGTCGTCTTGAGCGTTGGGCTAAACTCCTTCAACACGACCGCTGGAAGAACCCGGCGGGCCTGAAGTGAACATCTACACTAACTTGCCATCAGCAACCGAGACCCAGCATGAGATATCAATCCTGAAGAGCGATAAGGCGCCTGACCCGGATGGTCTGCACCCGCACTCTTCAGAGAATGTGGCAAGGTCCTGGTGAACAGTTTGACAACCGTCTTGTAGAAGATTTGGAACGAAAACACAATACCAACCAAATGGAGCTCCTTGACCGTCAAAAAAGGCGCAAGAACGTTATGTGGCATCGTTTCAACACATTGCACAAAGGCGCTCCCAACATTCAAAAGCGCACCATTGTTGGGCGATGTTGTCAGTATCGATATGGTGCTTGAAATCTCTGCCTTTTTCTTCTTGGTTCAGATCCTTCCCAAAAGCAGACGGTTTTGAATAACCTAAATAACCCTGTCGCACGGTTCCGTATGCGCTTCTCATCTGCAAAGTATAAAGTGCTGCTAAGAGAATCGGTTGGATCAAATCCAAACCTCATGCTTGCAGACGAGCCAATCAACGTGTGGATAAATCTGTTTCCCTGATCAGCTGTATACGTTCGGATGGACTAGCTGGAGATGAGATTATTTCTTGAATCGGGAAAGCCAAACTTCGATACCTGCGGAGCTGACATGACATCAGTGTGCCTGTCAAGGGCAGAACTTATACTGCGGCATTGTGGTCCATTCAGCTTACTGGATGAGAGACGTGGCCTCTACGCGCAGAAGACACACGAACAATGTCAGTGTTCAACCATCGTCCCTCCGGAGCATTGGTTTAGTCTGATGTGAACATCCGATTAATACTGCTAAGTCACACCAACACAACCGCTGGAGAAACCCAGCGGGTCTGAATGGAACATCGACACCACCCTACCATCAACAACAGAAATCCAGAGTGAAGTATTAATCCTCAAGTACAACAAGGCGCCTGGTGCTGATGGTCGATACCCCTCATTCTTCAAAGAAGGTGGCGTGGTTTACAATCTAACATCCATACTGCAGAAGATTTGGAACGAAAACAATACCAGTCAAATGGAGCTCCTCTACCCTCGTTCCAGTTTTCAAGAAGGGTGCAAGTACGCCATACGAAAACCATCTTAGCATTGGCCTGGTAGTCGACACACCTAAGGTGCTCTCTGGCGTTGTTTTGCTTAGGTTGATCGATTATTGGGAAAGACATTTCCTTGAAAATCAAGCTCGGTTTCGTCCTGGCCGAGGATGTGTTGACCATAGCTTTACCTTGAAACAAATTCTTGAACAGCACCATTCTTTTAAGCGTTCTACGTTGGTCGTTTTTCTTGATCTAAAATTTGCTTTTTACTGTCGATTGTGGGAAACTGGTGGTGTCTGGCGACCAAAGGTGTCCAAATTTCTATTCCTCATGAGGGCACTGTGTGCTAACTCCTGTAGGTGCGTACGAGTATACAACTGAGTTCACCAAAAGAAGTCTGCCCTCTCATCTTTTCTCTTCACATTTGTTGTTGATGTGCTGCTTGAATTTTCTCTGCCTACCTCCGAAGATTCGTGAGTCGAAATGCTCTCGGGATGTTCCCTCACAGACATTGAGCATGCGGACAATATTGTTCTCCTGGGTTCAGATCCTTCCCAAATGCAGACGATTCTAAATAAACTAAATGACTCTGCCGCACGGTTCTGTATGCGCTTCTCACCTGCAAAGTGCAAATTGCTACAACAAGACTGGGTGGGACAAAATCCAAACCCCATGCTTGCTATGCCACCCGAAGGAAGCACGAGAGCTGAGAGGCGGCAGCTGTCGACCCAGCTCACTTGACTTGTTTGTTCTTTCATTTTTCGTCGCCAGGTAACACACCGTCCACCTCTTGGTTACTTCCACTCAGCACAGGGCTTGGTAAAAAGGGCTGTGCGAAGCAGACGGTCTCCTGACATACGGAGTACGGATGAGGCATGAGTATTTCAAATATAGCGTGAGAGTTCCTTATCCCTAAAACCATCTGGCGTACCCCGGTAGTACTTATCTGAGATGAAACAGTGGGTATGGCGCGAATTTACTGACTGGGAAAAAATGAAAAATAGTTTGACTCTAACACCCTTTCAGTGCCTAGCTGTCATGCCACCCGAAGGAACCACGAGAGCTAGGATACTGTCAGATTGCCCATCTCATAAATGGCTAATTTCACTGGCCTAAATGGGCCAATCATACATTCAGTGGCGCTCGTGTATCAAGGGTATCTCCTTCACTATGTAGCTACCCAGTTCCCGAACTAACTAAACGTGCCATCGCCTCCAACGAGTAACCGCATTTCACACCCTCTCACTTTCCGATTTTCGAAACTAGTATCTGAATTCACTGCACTCGTGGTGCAAGGGTTTAGCTGGTAAACTAATTTAGTTGGTTGATCGCCCCGGCCTATGCGGACGGCGTTCTCGTCTTCGAAGAGGAAACAAAGGTACAGGTGTTTCTGGCCGAGTTAACCAGAGCCATCCCGTACTTTAGCATTCACTTTGCATCCGCAAAACTTATGGTCGTGCTCCTTGACAGGTAGTCATTGAACACGCCACTTACCATATTAAAAGAGGCACCAGGGCTTCTTGAGAGTTTTCCGTATTTTAGATGTATTAGTTCCGATTGTAGTGAGGCAGATGGGGTCAATGTACAGATAAGGCTCGGATCGCGTTTGCTGATTTCAGCCACCTATGGCGGCAAGGTGGTATATCTCCAGGGACGTGCGTATCAGGCTACAGTACGGCTGAGACGTGGTCTTTGCGAGCAGCGGAACTGTGACCTCTTCAGGTCGTCGATAACCCTTGTCTCAGAACCATAGTTCGTGTAGGCTGGTCCCGGCGAACTCGCAGCAAGACAGATAAAATGCGAGTTTCTGGGGGGGGGCAATCAAATAATGTGTTCAGCAGCAAAAGCTACGGTAGTTAGGCAATATGTTGCGCGCGCCGAATTCTCGTTTGTCGCAGACTGCTGCTTTGCTTGCCCAATCCAGAGTGGTAGAAGCAGAGAACTGGTCAATTTCTGACCTGGTAGAGGGGTAGTACTCTCAGTGTGACTCACCCTTCAGGATGAGGTTCGCTCGATACTGCCTGTGTTCGGTTGGCATTCATGCTGCCAGTTTTATCCAGATTGTGCGGCCGCGTATTAGTATAGGAACCTCGGATGTTTGTGGTAGATTGGCCCTAGGTCCCTTCCCTCCTCCATTTCTTTCCATTATAGAGCTATTCAAATAAATTCATATTGCTGTAGGGCATCAAAGCACTAGTGTTATCACCCGGTGTTGTCGTCAATGGTGATGATGCTGATAATGATAAACTTGTGATTCTGATCCTCGTGCAGCCAAGGATAATGGATGATGTCCTCTGATTACCGCACAATGTTCTTTTATGTGCGTACACTGCGTCTTTCTAGTTTGTCCAACGTAAAAATTCTCACAGTTTATGCGGCCAATTTGATATGCCACGCTGTTTTCACTGTTTTTGTCAATTCTCTCCTTCAACCTTCAACACAGCACCTGGTTTATTAGCTACCGTGATTCCTTTTTAATTTAGTGTTCTTGTCGCAACGTGTAACATCTTGTGATCAACTACAGTCTGGGCTCCTTAGATCTATTAACGGATAAAGTCAGTCTCCAAAAACACGACAACCCTATTACAACCAAACCAGTGCAGAATCGAAGGAAAAGTTTCGGTGCCGCTTAAGGATCGCTCGTGACCTTGAATTCAAACTGTTTGGTAAACATGTCTGAACACTAAAGCAGCTGGTGAGCCCAGTCGACAGCTTGCTTTTCCCACCCGGCGACCGTTCTAAGGCGACTTTGGTGGATTTGGCGATGCTTAGTGATCTTTGAACATTCCAGGGTTATTTTCAGGAGTCTGAGCTTCTTTGTAAGATGTCTTTTACGTCCGCCTGGTCGTTTGTTCCTGTTACTGCTTTTGATGCAACACACACCTACACACCGTGTGTAGACCTCGTTGCATGAAATTTCTTGGACCTCACTTGCCTATTAGCACTCGAAACGAATAATTTTCCTTGTTTGTTCTCAATTTCACGTTTCTGTAATGGGCTTCTTTTCTCCCGTATAGAGCTCAGATGCAGGACTTTGTGGTCCATTAAATGGTTCCTGTAGTAGTAAATGTGCATTCGGTCGATGTGTCTCTTACCGATTCACACCAGTTTCGAGAGCCCTGTTCATTTATGTCCAAGACTGGTTATCTGTTATTGTCTGCACCTTCCTAGAAGTCTTGTGGATCCGACCAACTGGAGTCATGGTCCATTGGCGTGTTTGCGGTTACGTCGTCTAACAGTTGTCTCACTTTCTCAGTATGGTCAGGTTTGTTCACCGCTAATGTGGTCAGCTGTCAGTTGGTCTTGTTGTAATAGTTTCTTCATCCTCTAGGTTTTTGAGTGCCTCTTGTTTTTTCTAAGTTTGTTTGTATATCACCGCTCTTGGGAATGCTGGTTTGTTAGTCTGTCCGATCTGTTTTTGGGTTATCTGAGGCACCGTGTTTGTTTTCAACACACATTTCGTGACTACCAACTGGCGCATCTTCGACGTGGAATTTAAGCTCCTTGGTTAAAATGTCCTATTCTGTCGTATTTATTTGGAAGCCGGATGAGTTTTTGATACGACCTGATTGACGGTTTCTCATAAGTCTATTTTCTACTCTGACTAAGTTTATCCTCGGTGGTTCTAACTTCATTCGATTGCCTGTTTCATTTATACCAAATTCCTTTGGTCTATAACAACGAAGCATTCTCACTGACGACTTGCTTTTCTGAATACCGTTGTGGACGTCTCCAATCATCGTTCTACCATTCGTCTACCATAGTACGTCATCGAAGTTCAAGCACCTTGGGGAGAAAATAAGCCGAGATATTCAACAGCATTGCGGATACAAACAACAATTGATCAATGTAGATTAGGCCCAGATAACAGTACATAGCTAGATATATGCACACAATTATCCGGCGCACTTCCACTGACACACCGCACCGCACCACACCGCATCACAACACCTCACTGACAATGTCACCTCAATTGATAAACATGTGCAACCCAATTACCTGGCTCAGCGAACAGACCAACGACATCCCCATTCTCTGATCGGTCTGTTTTTATTCGTACCAAATACCATGGCGTGGCATCTCACCTAAAGAACCTAAAGCCTAGTCGACTTGGTATCACATGCGCAACTTATTTCTCATTTTATTTCAGGTTATTGTTCACACTTGTTTATTCATTGTTTATTCATTTATACCTCTTCAATGGCATCCTACTTGGGAACTCAAGTTTCCACAGTGGTTTTGGGTATTCTGTTCATCCTACCTGGAATTGTCAAGACAGTAAGACTAAACACTACTCTATACCGTGAGATGGTAAGTTTTGAGGTTTGTCTATTCTATCCTTTGCCTATTGGGTTAGCTCAAAACCTTCAAAAATTTCACGGAAGTATCCCCATTTCGTCACCTGGGTGTCCAGCTTAATCCTCAAGTTTACATGCAATCCACAGGCGTGTTCGAACTAATGCTAGGCACTACGTTGGTGGTTGGAAGTAAACTATCCAAAAAGCTCGCGTGTCTTGGAATCATGGCTTTGATGTTGTTGACTACCTACTGTCAGTTTCTGCTACACGATTACGATGCCGTAGGTTTCTTCACGTTTATCGCCTAATTTCTTCCCCAGACCATTGTTCCCTGTGGCTATTTCTGCCTCTTGGCTTGGATCTACGTATCTCTAGGGCGCATGGAAAAACAAGCTCAGACTATGACAGATGCATACTTTCGACCGAAGACTGACTGATATAAAACCGAAGAAAATGTACAGGTGTCTTTGTTGATTCTTTTCACCGACCATGTCTATGGACATCTTTTCCCGCCCAGTTTCATGCATTTCCACAGATTCTCTCTTTGTCACTCAAATAGAATGCTGTTTCGTACAACTTCGTCTTTTTTAGTAAGCCTTTTTGCCAGACTGAACTAGTTAAAATTCGAGCTCGATACATTTATCGTAATCTACTGTTTTTAGATTAGTATGGTTGATCTAGACACGGAGAGGCCACACTCAATAGCAGATGAAGAAGAAGGCACTTATGGTAACTGCGTTTTCCTGATTTACTCCGATTTACTCCGATTTTTACACAGACATTATTGAAGAGTTCATACTGAAAAATTTGTTGCTGTTTTCCCTTCGGAAAGGGTTCCTCAAAGCAGCTCACTCTGGTGAGTCGGTGTGAACTTTCTCCCTTCTGATTGGGCCGACTAGTTTTTTGTTCGATCCTACAAACCGTGGGAAATCCTCGTGCGAGTTTTACATATTGAATTATATTCATGCTGACTGTCTCAAACCATCGCTGACCCCCATTATGTACAACTGCAATGCGAAAGTCAGCATCCGGAAGCAATATTTCTTTTTATCTGGTTGATATACTCATGAAGACTATTACTTGGACATTGTTTCCTGTCCATACTCGATTTCCCGAAACTTCTTGTAAACGTCCCAAAACCAGCTTTTTCCACTACTGATCTTGAATCATACAGGAATCATTCAATGAATTAGCTCATTCAAGGCAACCTCTTTAATGCGGGAACGCTCACTTCCTTTTTTGTTCATTTGTCTTAAGAGCGGTCCACTAGTCATTCCCAGCCCTAAGTGTTGGGTTGTTCAAACAAAGACGTAACAAGACTTCAAACTACGCCATCGTCGGCTAAAATCGAGTAGAAACCACTTCACTTAAGGCTGTCAAAGTTTTCTAGCTGTCATAACTGACTTATAGAGGGGAACAAAGTAAGCCATGTCTAATCTTAGCACGTCATGAAGCCGTAACTTGTACTGGTCTGCTCCTGCCATCCCGTGTTCATCTTGGCTTCGGTTGTTCGGGTTTTTCCTCTGTGACCTGCAAACCACCTACCTCAGCACTCGAATCTTCGGGATACTGGCCTGCTGAACTACGAGTGAAAGGACAAACGCTCTTCAATGCGAAGTTGTTTATCGGCAAACACGAACTAAATGGTCACAAATCGTAAGACAGGGATGTAAATATCTCATCTGCAGTTTTTAAAAAGTGAACATTCTCAAGCGCCCCCTTGAACTTTCCTTGACATTCTTTGAATATTTAACAATAATGAACTAACACTTCGAAGCGGTTCCGTAGTTTCCGTAGTAACATCCACCTTTCGTCAGATGCGGTGGCGGAGCTTGGAAAAGGCCAGGCACTACTCGCATGCGTCGTTACACTAGTAGTTGTATTCTGTGAACACCGTCTTACGGACCATGCCGAATACCCCTTAGACGCGGTCAGCCACATGATTGTACGCTGTGGTAGCTGTGGTAATTAACAACTTCCCCCCACTGTTTCTTAGTCAACTACCTCTAATAGCTCCTATACTCATGGGCTCTGAATGGATACAAACTTCATGGGTTGCAACTTTTTTAATGATGACCGCTTATTAACTAGGCTTGAGCATTTGTATTTTTCGGCGAATTTCTGGCTCGTGTACATTCCTTCTTGTGTATTCGATAACATGCATTCACTTGCCACATACCAGCACATTCGCTTAACCCCTTTTCTGTCGCACCTCTGTTTCTGTCTTCCCCAGTCTTACTCTTGTTCCATCAATTTTCCTACCACGTTCCCCCGCTTGCCCAGTGGTGTTTAATTGCCACTCGAGATCCTCCGACAAAATCTTCTCAGTCCATACTGCAGGCGCAAATTTCATGGTTGGACTCGCTAATCGCCATTACTGAATCGTTTATCCAGTCGATGGACCAACCATCTTGTTCGTTCCGGGAACCAATGATTAACTATTTAACAAAGGCGCGGAGATCTGTAAGTCAGGCCCCTGTCAAATTTTTCGGGTCGCAGTTCTTCCATAGGGATCATAGTCTTCGGTGGTGTGAGATGAGAATACAAGGTGCCACCTTTTTACAGCATCTGCCTTATTTTTGTTCTACCTAAGCGCATCCGCAGTTTAACCACGTGTTATTTGACCCTAAACCTGGTCATTAATAGAGCAAGTTCGAAGGAACCGGTGGATAACTTCTATGATAAAGTTTCTTGTGTCTCACTCTTATCATCGTTCTTAGGCCGACTGGCTTCTACCTGTTTGCCCGCCGAACTTGCTCTCTCAGGTAGAAGTTATCGTTAAGGGTTTGCACAAAGCGACCGCAGAGTTTATCAGGAACTGCAGTCCTCTAGTTGTTTAAGCACTGTTGATCGGAAAGTCTGTTTCCGACGCTAGCCATCCATGATATTTTTTTGTTATCTCATCAATGTTGGTTCACTTGTCGGGAGCGAAGCCAAAACCTTACGTTGCTTGAGCTGACCTTGCCCGCGTGCTTAGTGCTGCTCTAGATTAGCCAGGATAGATGTCACTCACCAGCCAAACACTTTTAGGGTGCTAGAAGTGCAGGTGTTGACCGACCGTGGTGATGAGGGACAAAAACCGATCTCTTCTGCATATATTTTAACCATTTGGGTCCTCACTTGTTCGGAAATTATAACTGAAATTTTGATTTGAATACATGTCTCCTGATCCTTTTATTTTCTGAGAAGCTCGGCTACCTATCTTTGACCACGTAGAAAACGGGTGGCGCCGTAAATATTTTGGTGCATTGGATGCGCGTAAAACGGACGATGTGTTTGCCTATGTAAAACCAATGACTCAACCGCAATAGACGCAATGACAGGAAATGTGCGTAATGTTCATTTCGTCAATGGATTTGCCTCGTCTCTCAGAGAGACTATCTTCAGGCAAAGGCTAAATTGCGTGTTCCCTAAAGTTGTTCCTTACTCTTAAGATCGCTGAATATTCGATTCTCACTGTACTCCATTTTATGAAGTGCAACTTGTGGGGTTGATAAAAACACTTTGAGGGTTCATTTTGCCAGCTTCGCCATTTTAATCCCTTAGTTCCCGTCACCAAAATGTGTGTTTACAGATTAGATGGTCTCACCTGGGGACTCAACTGAATCTCTCACCTTCAGCAACCATCTGAGTAGTATCTTATCAACTAACTACTTCGATGTTTCGAATATCACTCCAGTCTAAACATGATGTGGCCTTTATATAGCACATTTAGCCGGAGAATAGCATAAACAGGAGATTTAGTTAAGTCACCCTTTACCAGTATATACCAATCTATAAACGGGGGTTATCTCCGCATATTCTGTGTTACGCTTCGATCGATTTCGAGGCGAATGCTGTTTAGTCGACCCGAACCCGGAGACTTACACAAATCTCTCAATTTGGCTTTTGTTTTGTTGCACCTCTTTGCTTTACATGCAGATTATTCATTTACACCTGGAGGCCTTTTCGGAATCTGGAAATATGGCTGTGTTCCTGCAGGAGCTTAATCGACACTTTCCGGCGGACAGCACAGTAGGTTCATGCATCCGCTTCTTCAACCTAGTCAGCACATCCTCTCGTTTTTTATTCATAGGTCACCCTGTATTTCATCTTGAGACGTTCGATTACACTTGTCACACTTTTGTGGTCTATCTTGTTGCAATGACTAAGTTTTCCTTTTTGAGGAGTCCATCTTTAAGAAGGATCCCTTCCTAAAAGAGATCACTTTCAACTAGTTTGTAGAAGTGTGTTTTGTGAGAAGTCATCTGGGGGAATCGCATGGCAAGAGAAGCTCATTTTGGTCGGTCTTTTCAGAGGGGAAAGATCGCTCGATATACATTCAAGTTTGTTATATGTCGCACTTTAGAAAGTCTAAAACCCTAATGTGTAGTCATACCTTGCTTGACCTGACCCGCATTTGTGTTTTCTATAGAGGCCTTACCCCAAAGTGACGTCATGTGAATGTGTCGAAGTTCCTCATATATACAATATACATTCAACTGATTACTACTTTGGATAGATTCATGTTTCACCCATAAAGGTTGTTTAGTTGCACTCCGGATTTAGAACTTTTCACTCCTTGAACTACACATTATTTTACGGAGCCGCATGCACCTCTAGAACTCGTTAACCCAAGAAAATACTATACATTCTGTACAAACATCCACTACCTCGTTTGTTTCGACTGACCGATGTTGGTCCCGAGAATACAAATAACAAATTTGAAACACGGCTCTTCTCCACAAACTTGAAGAGAGCAGAGAGAAACAAGCCGTTGCATAATACACTGAGTGTGTTTTGCTGTCTCTTCGGGTGTATACTGCAGCACAATGTTAGATAAATAAATAAAACAGTACGAAGGTCCTTACCATCGGAATGTCGAAAGCAGGTTAATTGCCCTTTGTTTACGTAGTTCTGGTTTCCATCTTCTGATCGTAATAGATTCGGCAAACCGTAGCACCTTACCGTCGGTGATCCTTTACACGTGAATACCTGATCGACACAGTGCCCTTTCGTGAGTAAATTACATGCTATGGATGAAGTCAGTATGGATCACATACTTACCTCAGAATTAGAATTTGTAGTCGGGCGTGTTGGGGCGAATCGGTTGAATTGATTGACTGAATTGTCCGACTCACTCGCGCTGGCCCATTGATCTCTCTCAATCACATTCACCCAAATTTGCGATCGCCCTACTTATCGACCCAGTGTCATGCTTTCTCCGACCGACCGGTCACACCGACGTGTATTTGCAGGGAGTGTGGTGCATGTACCTACGAGAACAGTCACATGTTCCCAATATTTGATGCCTGGAACGCGGCCACTTATGGGTTCGATTTTAGCTGGCTAAAATTTTGGTCAGTACATGTAATAAAGCTTGGCGTAGCTCGGGAGTTAAGGTGCAAGCTTGTTGGTTCGGAACCAACCCCAGTATCTCAACTGCTCCTGTCTGCGCTTCGACAACCTGGCAGTATCTCATGTCTCATGCTTCCCTCGGATGGCTTGTAGCTAGGCACCGAAAGGATGTTACATGTGAGCCATTATTTTATACTTACGTATTAGACACAAACAGCAGCATGGTCAGTTGTTTGAGTAGAGTTCAAGGGGTAATTAATTGTCAACACCAACTCAACATGTCCAACTGTCATTTGTACGCTGAGTCAGTGCGCCAACAAACTGAGGCCAAATGGCGTTAAATTTGTTAACCATTTTTTCAGTGGGTGTTAAAATTCGTTTAACGCGTCGCAGACTATAAGACAGCTGAGGAAGGCTAGCGGGCAGCGGTAAAATAGGTAAAAATGCTTCTGATCTAACTCTTTTCTCCCACAATGTGCTGCTCGGCTATTCGGCAAGTTGATCCGGGCACGACCGAACAGGGTACGGTTGATTCACCACTGATTGTTTTCCACTCTTTTCTAAAACGTTTTTGGTTGGTTGTTCTTTCACCCACCTTGAAAAAGTGATTACTTTGAAGTAGAAAAGTCTATTATCAGTGGGATCAAGTGTGAAACCGATCAAGAGGTTTGTTTGTTGTTCTCAGCTGTAATAGTTATCCATTAAACGGGGCCTTGGTTATTGCTACAAGTCTCACAACCATTCTTACTGTGATATACTGCTCCTTACTTTTGTGGCTAACGCTTTTACTAAGACCCGTAATCCGTGCACTGCATCTCGGTGACCCTGTTTTCTGTACCTCTTTGTATCCTGCTTACTTTTCATTCCAAAGGATCCTGTAACTCGGCAGTACCGTTTGAAATTCGCTCAGCTGCTCATGTCCAAGACCAGAACACAGCGCTATCTGGATGAGCGGTGGCTACCTCACAGGTCCAGCACACTTTCTGATCTGACAGACCTTGCTTGGAAAGTTGCGCAACAATTTCCGGACGTACTATTAGATAAGGTTTGTTCCAGAATATTTTGCTCAGGACTATCCCACTTATGCGTCACAGCTTTCTGCAATATAAAATGTGGCGTTGGTTATGCTGACAAAGTTTCGACTAGCTGTCTGTCTGTTGATTTGCTTTATTTTTTATAAGGGAGACAACCAGCAGCGAAGTGGGAGGCCGGGGTTCCTAAATTCGTTTAGTTAGGCGATATCACCCACTGAGTATAGGGGAGACGGACCGACATCTCATAGGTTAATCACTTGATCTGTCAGCGACGACCTGCATGCGCTTGGAAACCTTTTACCTTGTGGCCTCGGCCGAAAATGTTTTTTTCACTGCCTTCACCTGTTGGAGGTGCTCCGATTTAGATAAACGGATGAAAGCGGATATGAGATGCTATAACCTGTTGAAAAGTCCATTGGTTCTCCTTCGAAAAAAGCCAGGTGAACCCTAATTCCAGACTAGCAATCGCTTAGACATAAACCAGCGAATCGCGACGCATTTGCGATGCAACGACGAGAAAATGCACGGTAACCCATGGTGGTTAAATGAGGTATATAGTGGACCCGCAATCAGGACTGAACGGACACAGATAATCAAATACCGATGGGATGAGCTGATAGTTAATATCTGGGATGAACAACCCGTTAATTATACCCAAAGGTACAGTTGTGGTCACTTAATTGGCAATCCAGCACTGAACATGGCTGTGCACGCTCTCCTTTTCTCCGAGAACATCGAACGTAGCAATAGGTTTTCACGTTGTCCAGTGAGCACCTGTTAGATTCAGTTGAATGAAACCACACGTTTCAACAAGCGTCATCAAACGAGTTGGTGCGAATCGTCTGATCCATTCGTGACTAACCGACTAATCGGAATAATCGGTAAATTAATGAAACCGGTGCACTTCTAGTCCACCTTTCTACTTAATCAATGGCCATGGTCGAACCACGTTTCAAAAGCCATGGGTAAATTATAGGATATGATTCGCCGGCCTAGCCACGAATGTGTTGACCTACTCGACCGTTTAGAATAATGAGGAAGACGGGAGACGTCACAGTCAACCAATATTGATGTAGCGGTGATCATAACTTTCATGTATGCTCCCTCATCCGTTGACGCCTGACGAGTACACTGTTGCTTGATCTTACCCATCTGCTCTATCATTATGACTACTACTCACGCTGCGTTTTTCAACCGGTTTAGTCAGGTAATTGAGTGTGGTTCGGCCAACTCACTTGTGAAAATTTGGCCAATCCGACTGATCGGAGAAAGCAGAAAGTTTATCCATCCATCCATCTGTCTACCTACCTACCTATCTATCTATCTCTCTATCAATGCACCAGCGTGAATATATCAACACAAAAAGGTTTGGACGAGATAATTCTTCGCAGTCTACACATTGCCTGCTCCCCCGAATCACACAACACAACTCGGCCTTTAGACTTTACTGTTTTCCACTGCAAAACACCCGTATGTCCCACTGACGCTGCAAATATACCGCCAGGTAACAATGACCCAGACAGTCATTTACCATTAAGCTGTCAGTGCAAACAATGCTAGTGACAAATTTACTCATTTAATAGATCGAAATGAACGTACCTTGACATTAACGTCAAGGATACCATGTCGTGAATGTAAACTCTTGGCCTTTCGGTGACTAATATTATGGCTCTGAGGACTGGCAAAATGTTTGCAAGATTGATGCACATTTCTTGGAAAATTCAAGCAAACAGAACGAACTTTTACCGCGAGAGGATAAACAATGGCTAGCATATCCACCCTGAGCACCTAAGGCAGTCCAGTGGGTCTTAAAAGGGTAGTTTATGTACTCTATGCCAAGGTCAGATTGCTAAAAACAATCCCAGAATGTCCGAAACCTACTGACGCCATCAAACGTCACCAAAATCTCAGTAGGGAAGCCCGCAAGCGTCCAGGCCAGTCAATTCAGCAACGGCCTAGGGGTGATCAGGCACACCAGACAATAACGGCCGACAATAAAATGTGTTCCGACATTTCATGGAAGATGATGGTTATTCATCGAGCGCTGATCAAACAGCCTGGATCAATGTCAACAGTGTCCTTTAAATAGCACGGGGCCTCTTGTATCTTTTGCTCTTGCTTGTTCGCAATGAGGTTGTTCCTTATTGGCGAGTTTTTTCTGACACCAAAGTTCTGGAGCGAGAGAGCATTTAGATACAGCAGGTTGGCGACGTCCGAATCTATGCAAATCTGACAATAACTACTGAAGCTTTGAGGAAAATTCCATTGCCGCCACAAAACCAGTTTGAAGAGGTACAATTGCGAAGCTTTGACGTGGCAACTCAATTCAACCACCAAATTCCGCCCCAGATGCAAACTCCGTCGGATCGATCGCCAACAGCCTAGCGGAGTTCCATTGTGAGCCTGATACTGGTCTGATCCTTGATTCTTGGTTCAAACCTTCGAAGTCGAACTGAAACACAGATGATACCTGGTGAGTGCTCCGATTGTTCAGAAGACTTGGTATAACGGAACACACACGGCGTTCCAACTTCATCATGCCAGAGCACAGGCAAGATCTCAACTTTGACGAAACCGTGCAGTAACAAATTTTGGCGAGCGTTCTTCCCTCATGCTCGGAGGAATCCAATTATTCAGTGGATGACCGGTCGATTATGGGTTTGCTTTACCGGTAGTTTAAAACAGTCGGGGAACTACCAAGCTACGAAAAGTCTCACGTGTGGCTCAGCCTAACACTGAGTCATTTGTACGTTTTTTGCTGTATTTTTTCGGGACTGTTCCTTCCATGATGTCCAGTCTCTGCACCTCAACTTTCATTCCAATCCGCCCAGTAGTCTGCTTACTATGGCATTATCCGGCATGTGTCTCCGATTCGTACGACCTACGGTTTTTAGTTGCGTATCGATGATAACACGTGACCACACTATAAACGCAGTTGTTTGTCGCCCTGTTAGGTGAAGCAGAATCCCAGCACGTATTCAACATTGTCGCCGGCCATAGTCGCAATATAATAATCAGAGGTACATTAAAAGTACTGAACTGAACTCTTCGTCGCACAAAGCAAGAAGTAAATGAGTTTGAACAAATGGATCCATCGAAAACGGTGATACGGCGAGCGAAGCGGGCTGTCATCGCGGAGTAAAAACCTATTGTGATTGCATTGTACCTCTTTCAAACCAGGTAAATCTGAGTTGCAACTTGAAGAAACTTGTGCAGAACATCCTTGGTAACTGTGTGTGCACTGTGTTTGATGCAACGAATTGGTTCTTCATTGGTCGTCTCTATGTTTCTGAACAACTCGCTGGTCTGTGTTATGTCCGAGCAATTTTCGGACAACTGTTTCTGTAAACTCTCTACGGGCTAATCGATTTTGCCTTGTGATTCTTCAGAAAAACAACGCCTTGAGAATGACCCTGTGGACTAAAGTGGTGCATACGCTTTGATAGTTCGTTCAAAATGCACGAGAACTGATTCACTTCTGTTGAGGTCGTTTCAGAAGGTATTACAGAAAATTACAGTTTTTTCTCGACTCAGCTATGCCTTGAATGTTAGGCTGCCGGCGCCGTCGTTGGAAGCACAAATTCATCTGATAATTATCACTAGATAATTTAAGTCAGTGTAAAATGAAGTTTTGGGCAACTACATACACTGATGCTGTCCAAAATTGTGGATCATTCCCACTTGATTATGCAGAACACAGAAATGACAGTGTTCACCAAAAGCACACTGTGACTTACTAGGTGAACGGAAAGATATCCCAACCAGTTGGGTGGGACAGTTTACATCATGATGTGCACTGTTGTCCTGTTACAGAGAGATGATTCCACCCAATAGACTGACAGGTCCTTTGGTCGCCCACTTCCGTTAGCCGGAATATTTACGGTCGCAGGCACTTCGAAATCATTCTTCCAACCCCAGCGCTCAGCTCGTCTGACAGCCTTTCACGTTCGCACCCAACTTGTGGGTGGCATACCGTCAGGAACGATAATAATGTTACAGTCAGAATAAAAGCATGACTGGCGAGAATTGTGGGAACGGTGTTAAAAAAAAAGGAACAGCATCACTCGGGGTGGACATTTTCCCAATCAGACATAGTCACCGGTATACCGGCACGGGCAGGGAAGCACAGTTACTATGCGGTTTTGAAGAGAGTATCGAGAAAGATCAGATCGTTAGGATTTTAAGGTGGCAGGCAAGAAATAATGAGCAGAAACCTTGACGACCTGAAACATACAGACAACATTGTTTCCGTTCTCGAAAACAGCAAGCATTACTAGAAAAAGCCTTTCAAGGTCGTGTTTCGTGTCCTGTCGGTCGTACAGTCTTTGAACATGCCTCTAAGTATTGAAGAAATGACAGTGGAAGTCTGGAACATCATACGTATTTCGGAAGTTGCCTTATCTCTGAGACAGTGTGATAGACACAAATCTCAGAGGCCAGGATTGCGTTTGCCAATTGGCGCCACTTGTAGTGTCAAAAAGTCATCTCACTGGATCTCAACGGACGCGGTATGGATCGTTATCCACTGTTACCCTCCTGCTGCAGAATCTATCAGTCAGACCGATGTACGCCGATTTGGTTCTCCTCCCCCCCCCCTACGTCTTTATACTTGCATTACAATTTTCAGGTTTCGTATATTCTTCAACTGGTAAATAATCGAGACCATGGCTTCTAGCACGGAAGACGTATGGAATTTTGTTCATCCAGCACTACCTTGACAATCAGCTGCATTCACTTGATTGTAAAAATCTCCGAAAAATTTCGCCCACGGCACCCGAAACGTCGGATTATGACATCTCATTCCATCAGGCTGCATTTTGACTTTGGACTTTCCTTATTGCTTTTCCCTTGCCCTTCTGCTCTCCTCGGATTGCGCACCCGCTGAAGACAACGTTTGGTGAAAATGAGGATTTCTAATTGAACAGTTGTATAAATCCGTTACTAAAGCAAACCGTTTGTTACAGGAGTGACAATGCTCCTGGATAGCCCTCTTCCCGATTGCTTTAACAGTTTCACTATCAGACTGCTACACATATTATCCCCGAAATCAGTTGGATAGCAATAACCGTCACCCAAACAGTGCCTGTTTGCGTTTTTGCACAGCCCGGAATATTTTCTCTCAGCTCTTTGTTCGTTCATCAGCTCGAACACCCTAACAACCACATACGCCAAAATGTGTGCCCAATGTCGCCCCTGTCCATTCACACCGCTGCATATTTTTATGTACTGATGTCCGGTGCACCCGCACTGTATACGGCATCGCGTCCGGCGTCTTGAAACACCGCTTCGCGATAAGCTAGTCTCGACTGAATCGTCAGCTATTAGTTCGTACACCGTGCTGAACCAACAGCTGTTGGTTTCGTGCCATTTGTGTTCCTGCAACATTTGGGTTGAAATAAGATTTTTCCACCGAGGGTGCACCTGGGCTTGTCTTTCAAATGCAGTGGCAAGCTATTAGACCGTTGTTTTCTGAACATTATACGCTCCTGTCAGATCAGTCCATTTTTTGCTGGTACAGGCTCTTCAGTCTTTTAGGACAGTGAAAGGTTAACTACTTGCTGGATGTGGTAGTTTGGATTGTGATCATCTTAATCAATACACGACTTGACATCGTCTAACACCAGTCAATATAGTACTGTTACGGTGAGAAACCAGATGCTTAGAGACAAAAATCGATATTTATGGATGTTTTCCAAAAGAGGGGAAATAAGCTCCACCAGTTACTGCACCCCCGGTCTACACCGAGGACTACTGTGCATGCGGATACGAAAGCTCGAGAAGTGAACATGCACAATCCTCATAAAACTACTCCAGAATTGCACTGGAACACTATCCCAGAAAGTATTCCCACGAATAAATTCCGAACATGGCTATTAATCAGGTTTGTTTGATTTGCAACCGGTCGTTCTGTTAGGCTTCGTTGCCCAACGAACCGCCATGGTTCGCTACATAGACCATAAGAATGGATCCCGCATAGTCATGAAACCTGCCGTGCAACCTGTTTTCCACGTTTAGCAATACCCTACCTGAGCAGTCCTCTTCGCGAGAAAACTCCCAAATTCGACCACTTGTCTAACATCCATGTTGCCTGTAGGAGGTACCAAAACTAAAACAGTTTAATTTGCAAAATATTGCTTCTCTCCTGGAGCCTACATAGTATCATGGCATGCCGTCATAGCCCCAAAGTTAGAACACTTGAAATCTCTTCTTTCCCAAGCCGATAAGTTGGTAGCATTAGGAGTTAGAAACGACCAAAGACCTCTTATGCTGCACACACCGTGCAGAACGGGTATCCTATGTACCTATGTTGTACAGTTTTGGGGGTTCTAATAATAATCGTTCAGCTATAGCACCCTTTCGGTGCCCAACTGCCATGCCACCCAAAGGTTGCACGAGGCCTGGGATACTGCCAGGTTGCCCAAGCCTATACAGGGGAAGTCCAGAGGCAGAGGTCGGGTTCGAACCACGGACCTTGCGGTCAGTAAATTCGCGCTCTAACCACTTGAGGCATCTCGCCCATTTTGGGGTTCTAAATGGTGCCCGTTATGTGTGGATAGTTAGAATCACCCTAAAGGTCCCCAGCTGTTCCATTTCTATGCCGTATCCATCACGATCAAGCGATTGCGAGTGCGTTCAACCTGAGCTACAATTTACGCATCTTGAGGGAAATTCCAACATCACCATATCATGCTGACGCTGATTCACCTAGCCACTTGGTCAACTCCACTCAGCCGGGAAACCTGTGTCGCTGTTCCTGGTAAGCGCATGAACAAACTTATCGGGTGAATTCTCATTCGGAAGCTCAAACGTATTGATTCGTATTGAAACAAGTAAGGACGTCAGACAACCGGTAGTCCAATCTACTGTGAATAAAACATAAGTCGCGAACACTTGGAAGACAAATGTAATGGGGTGAAACAGTGGGAAAGCATGAACCGGCCAATATTCTTTGTGCACTTTCGAAAAACTTCGGACCAATTCGTGTACACTAGCTTGGAAAGCTGTGAGCAACGAGTCCTTCGATATCGGGCAAAGGAACCCAATGGAAACATGCAGCAGTCAAACTGCAGATTCAACAACGGACGGCTTATCCTATTCCAAGTCAGTCTAAACCTATCCGTCTTGGCTCGCCAACGGATACGGGGAACCATAGACGAAAATTCGGTGTCATATGAAGACGCATTGCAGATGAGCTTCCTCATAGTAGTCTAGGAAGCCTACCAGCCAGTGATGCTTGTTATCCCGTAACGCCCCCTCAATCACTACGCCCGGCTGGTTTTCCTTGCCTACGAAACTGTTATGCCGAAATGTGAGCGTTTCTGCATTCAAACAAACTGTGATCCATAGATAAGCTTCGGGTGCCGATCAGGAGGTAACAATATAGGAGGGTAACTTCGTACGACTCTTCCTTCAGTCGACGATTATACCCGTTTGGTGTATCATTATCCGCTCTTCGATGTAATCAAACCGTGCGCCCTTATTGACAGTGACGACAGTCACATCTTGGATAGCAATTGTTTTGGCTGCTTTTTGGAACCTATAGCTTCGAAACTATAGTAATCCTTTTGAGATGGACCATTTTGCTGAGTTCGCACTTTGACCTTGTCGTTCTTTGCGATGCGCATTTTAAGCAGACAACCTGCTTCGGTACCGGACATTCCATATCTGATATCATCAGATCCCCAATTAATCCCTCTTCGTTTTTTTATTCGTTTCCTGTTCCAATTTCTATCTATACCGTGACCTTGTTCTTTCCCCTTTATTCCTTTGTAGATTGGAACAAGTGAGTGGAGTGATGTGGACGTTATCCTTCGACATCTGAATACGGCAATGTCTTTGTGCCTGCGTGAATACTTTCGGGACCGTTCTGAGTGCACTGAGCAAGATATTCTGGAATTTGCGCATTTTGCTGACACCCAATCCCTGCCTTCCCAATTATTTTAAACCACAAGCTCAAACACCGCATTTCTATGTTCCCTATGAGTCATTTTCAAATTCACAAGATATAGATGAAACTTTTTACCTTTTCTTATTTTCTCTTCGGTTATTTAGGTGGGGTCGTCATTTTGTACATGTACCTTGTTATATTCCGATCATTACAGTAATGATGACAGACTATCTTGCCTTCAGGTAGGAACGATTTATGTTCTAAAAACAACTGCTTCAATATTCACCGCTCCTAATTCCAATGTGATCTACGTGGAGAGTGTACAGTTTTCACTTTTCACTCCATGCGCCCATGTCGATGTGTCTAACGATAACATGAACCCCTTTTTAACTTAATTTTGGATTGGTTGAGGGAATGTACAGATCTCATCCTTAAAATCACAATTACCGGATGCATCGCCTTGATTGATAGATTCATAATTTTTATTTCAATACTCATTAACGGATAGAAGAAGGGTTGTGTAATCATTCCGCCCTCACCCGTGTAGTTGGGTCTCTCTGGAACTGATTCGATTGACCGACGCGTCCCATAATCAGTTTTTGTTGAATTATTGGCCTCGAATTCACGCTGCAATACTAAAATTTCGGGACAGTTCAGTTTCCTGACTGAACTACTCAAGATTCTTGAGGTTATACTCCAGGTTTGGCGAATTGTTCTAATTATCTGTTGAAACCAGATGATGTGACTACGCAACATCAATATTGTGTCGTCGATCAGAGACGTGACTTCTACGCGCAGAGGACATACGAAAGATATCAGTTTTTTTACCATTGGTGTCGAATCTGGTGCGAACATCGGATTAATACTGCTGAGGTACGCGAGATGGTTTTAGGGGAAAGGATCTCTCACGCGATGGTTGAATTACTCACGCTTCACAGATTACGCTGGTTAGGAGTACAACGTATGCCGGTACACCGTCTGAGCTCTATTTGGTCTGAGTGGAAATGACCACGTGGTGACCTGGCAAAAAAGTATGAAAACACTGACCAGTAACCTGAGTCCGGTCGACAGCTGCTGCCTCCGTGGATAGGACGTTTTGGGCCCCGAAACGTGACGCATGAAACTACCAAAACATGAGTTCTATGTCTAGCCCGCCAGTTAAAATCATTAGAAGAATAACCGTTTCACAGCGGAACCCCTCAATGAAGACCATCTTCCTACTAAGGTGATGGTGATATTGTGGGTCTCAGTCTTCAGTGACTCAACATGAGTATTTGTAAGACTAACCTCTATCCTGTCAACTTTTATTGTTTCGTTCCCCACCTGTAAGCTGCATGTCTCAAAATGGCAATTCCCCTATAATCTAAACCGACTCCGTCGCACGAAACGTCCCGCTGAATTGACCACCTAAATCCAGAGGCAATAAATCATTTGTACGAACAGATTTTATGAGGAGCCACAGTGACAAACTTTAACTGCTGTATGCAGATAATGAGATTGCTGTGAGTGTTCGCGATCGGCATTCTTTTTGAGGCCACCATATTTCAGCTACCGAACAGCCGTACCATCACCATTCCAAGCAAGTGGAAGACAAAACGACTCATATGCACAGGTGGAAGTCAAATGTATCTATGAAACCTAAGAATTGGAATTTGATGCCAAGTTTAGAATGTAGACTACAACACAGCCACATCAAAAGAGAGGATGCCGCTGAGCACACGCTGGCTCTGTCCACTGTTCACACATCTTTCGTTATTTTGCCGACCGGTCGATGATGAAACGTGCATCGACAGAACGTAGGACGGTCGGACGACGCCTCGGCATTTCTATGACCTTAAGCATATTGCTGTGATGGCCACACTCACCAGCTGGTAATCAACAGCCTTCGGGAATTTGCAGAGCTTGTCGTCGGTGGAAGGATATGTGCTGGTTCAGGCTGGATCCGGAAAATTGCAGCCAACTACAAACGGCCAAGTTCGGCACCTCTGTTTGGAATAAGAAATCTGAATCTTTCTGACCAGCCTGTTAGAACAATTCAGAGTCTGAGTCAGTAATATGAAATAGTTCGACAAGCTAACACAGTGTTACTGGGTGCAATAACCAATTTCTGTATTCCCAGATTTTCAGGACGGATTCGATTCCGCTGATCAGGCTGTTTTCCTTAACATGATTACTCAGTGAGAATTTCCTCGTAATTTGTTACTATAGTCATATATATATATAT
>NW_008751671.1:1081123-1159415 GCF_000715545.1 Opisthorchis viverrini
ATATATATATATAGTCAGTCAGATTTGCAGGTGAGTATAAGGGTAGCTCTCCAAAAGCTACCGTACAAAAAAACTTATCTAACAGGGACGTTCACCTCCCTTATATCCATTCGAATTCGTGATAGACGAGATAATGCGACAGACGCCGAAAGGTCTTCAAAACCCTAGTGCTCAAATAGCTTCTAGCGAAAAGCTTGTTGATCTGAGATATGCAGTCGAAATCGTTCCGGTCTCCTTTAGCATGTACAATGTGTAAGTCTATGTTCCCGGACATCCAGTCAACGAACATGCAACTTACAATTTCAGGAAAGGCACCCGAGTTTGTAGACCATTTATTTATACTGGAAGTTGTATATGTCCCGATTGTAGTGTGACAGATGGGATCAACGCACGAGCCTCCAACGATCAGGTCTCGTTTGCTAATTTTAGTCACCTATGGCGGTATATTCCTGAGTCTCAAGGAACATGTGTATCAGGCTACGGTACAGGTTATCTTGTTGTATGGTTGTGGGACCTGGCCTCGTCGGCAACGGAACTGAGACGTCTTCAGTTTGTCAATAACCGTTGTTTCCGAACTACAGCTCGTGTAAACTGGTACCATTGAATTCTCAACAAGACAAGTAGGAAGCTAGTTTTCGATTGCGCAACCGGGACTTTATTCAAAGAATGTGTCCACGCCCAAAAAATACAGCTGTCTGGTCATATGTTGCCAATGCTGAATCGTCGATTGCCGAAAAGTGTGCTGTTTTCCGTGCTCAGGTCAGAGTGGCGCAAGCAGACAGGTGGTCAACCTTTAACCTGTCAGAGGTTTATGAAGGCATTTACTAAAGTCTGGTTACTTTCACTGCAAGTTCCCTTCCACAATAGGGTCCGAGTGATTTCTACTGTACATAGCTGCAACATATGGCTGCTAATCGATGTTGATGGCCTTTTGGTTGCCAGTTCCTATTCAAACTGCACCTAGGAGTGATCTTGGTAGGCTAGTAATAGGTCTCTTTCTAATCCGCTTCTATTCTTTTATTCACAATGATGGTTTCAACTAAATTATGGTTGAGCGGTAGAAAAATATCAGAGTTGCATGCTAATGTTCTGTCGACGTTAATAGTGCACCCACTGATACGCCTGATTGGCTGATCGGAATGACAACTGTAACACAAAGTGACTGGTACGAAGTGAATGAATATACTGTGTGTTGCCGTGTTTTAGACGTCCCAACGGAAGTTGGTTACTGAATCCCCTGTGGACGCTTATCTATAAAGTGGGGTTTGTTTGCCAAGCCGTCCAGATCGTGTGAACTTCGTGGGCTGCGACTGAAATACTCGGTTCATGACCATGCCTCCGTCTGTTCAGTCGTCAACATTGGGATTTTGAAAAAAAAACTTAACAGACTAAAGTTTTCTTTGTATAAACGTCGATTCACTTTTGAAGTAGTTGCACCATTTTGATCCGACACGATTTGCTTCAAACCGTCCCTGCTTTGTCAACATCCGACCGAGGGATGTCGGTAAATCTTAATATGTTATTTATGCTACTTCCACAAGGCCAGTAGCGGAGAATTATCGTGAGAATTCGTTCGGATGACGGAATTTCCGTTGTCAGAGACAATGTGAACATTTTCGACAGAAATCGACTAAGTTAGGTTAATACTGAACTACATCGTTTTTTTGTATTCTACAGTTTTGTATTCGACACAGTTCAGTCTCATTAAAACAATACCGCATTAGTCAAAACCTACCGATATGATGGTGTTTTCGCTACTTCCAAGTTTGACGGATATCGGCCGGCTTCATCACCAATTTTCCGCCACTGATATCCAGTCCCTGCGTCGCCAATTCCATTCTATTAGTTGGCATATAGACCGTATTTACTCTCAGGTCGCACAACATGCAGCTCCAAACTACACAATTGTTTGAGTCCATTACTAGGGAAAAAAGTGAACAGTCACACGACGCAACATGTTAGTCGATAGAGCACGGGCATCTCCGCGACGTTAACCGCTATAGCATCGTCAGGAGAACCCTAGAAATAAGGTTGCGTTCAACTCACGCAGCAGTGAGCGTTTTCCTGACGACAAAGCGAAAGAAGTAGGTTGATATGCCTACATCCTACACAAACTACGTTTTGAATCATCTGACTTTCGGTTGCAATCTAGAAAAATTAGATACTATTGCTGCAGAAGATCACTGGTGGATCAGCATATGTGAAGTGCGGAATGTGCAGGTTTGAATCTTAGGAGCGATTAATTGGATTCACAGACCCGTATTAGCTCTCAACAGCGGTTGGCTACCAACTTACCTGAAATTTTCATTGACAAGGGAATTCTTCTTAGGCTGAACAACGTACTAGAAGCGATTTTGTAGAGTTAAAAAGTACATCTGTCTAGAAGGCACCCGTCCATAACACGTGTGCACTTATTCTTTCGTGTTAAACCTTTTCGATGGCATTACCATGAACTGCAGGAATGTTCATTTGCAAACACAAGTCTAGCAACCAGAAGTGCACTAATGCCTGTTTTTCGAAAAAAATTCAAAAGTATGATGGATCAGGCTTTGAATAATTGACTACTGTATCACCAAGTATATATGCGTATTGTTGTCCCACGTAGACAGTAACAGTGAAAAATTCGGGCCTGAATAACCCTTCCAGTCACACGCTTTTCGAGACAGTTAAGAATTTCACACGGCCCAACAGCGTCTGTCCGTATTTTAAACAAGTATTGTGTATTCAGTCATTACTAGATTGAAAGACTAGCTAGTAACTGGTAGATAATTTGTTTGTTTCGTTCCAGTCGGAAAAACTATGCAATCTTTCCTTAATTTCCTCCTGGGATACCCCAGCGGCTTTCATCTTTTTTGAAGTCTGAATGGAAAAGCCCACTCTAAGGACGGTAGGTGTCCACTCAGCCCAAAATCAAATGAACTTGAAAAGTAATCAGTGCCCATGAACAAAGCAGAGGCTGTACTCTCTTAACTAAAATGGACCCTGGTACTTTAGCGTTCTAGGTTCCCAGACTCTGTAGGTTGTAGTTCTGGAAAACTGCTGTGGTATGAACAGTATTTTCACGTGCTGTCGCTGTGCGGTAGATCCTGAATAACATTATATAAGGAAAAAGACTTGTATACCTTGAACCTCGTTCTTACTGAAAAACAGACGATCTTTGTAAAGTAAATACAGTTGAAGACAATTATAACCTAAAGATTCACCTGAGTTCTTCGTCAACAGAATGAGTCTTATTCCACACATGTTCGGTGGTCATCACCACTCGCCGTTGATAGCAATATGCCAGTAATAAGTACTGGCACCCACTGTCGCACAACCATAAGAAGGCAAAGCCACAGTATTGAGTGAAAACAGAAGGGGATCCAAGGGTCTTGGTGCGAAGAAACTCTGCATCCCTAGGAAAAACGATCAAGAATAATGTGCCTACACATCTAAAGCGTATCAAGTTGCAAGTCTGAGTACCATGTTACAGTAATGCGCAACCAGTGGGATTCGCCTAGGGAACCTCATCCGACATAAGCCCAGCACATAACGACAGACAAACTTCGGCTAAGCAGTCCGGCCAGAAAATGACAGCATGCGCGCCACTGAGATTGGCTGTTTGCCATGGCCTGCAACACTGAGTAGTCCAAATCTCAAGAAACAAATTGACATGCTTGTTCGAACCCCTTACCTTGGGGGGAGGGGAAGATGACCGATTATTTTTTTCAAAACTCTACATGTTGGTCAACTTGGTAGGAGAACATTATGTTTTGCGTGAGCGTCTTCAATAATACTTCAGTTGGTTGCTGAGGTACACAAACCACCGCATCAAGATAGAGTCTAGTCCCTTCGCAAAGTGTTCAGTTTGTTGCTCTGATGCAAACTATGTGTGGTGGAGATTCAACAACTAAGCCTCCCTGGGGAGTTCCAAGATATTCCGTATTGCCTCAGGTCATAATGTGTCAAATCTTCAGGTGTCTTCCAAAGTGACATTGCCATCCTTGACTTCAGTTGAGAGTCAAAGATTGTTTCTATCGTTTCCAGATGACGGATGTTCACTGCATCGTAGACGCCCATTACTAAAGTGCTAACTGAGACGTGTTAGGTCGCAACCATCTTTCCGGATCTCGTTGAAGATAAATCTTTCCATTGAGGGGATTTGCAATATTCGTTTAATATACCAGTGAAAGTACTGCCGGATAAAGCACTGGGGTAACTGGATGGTCGAATACAGTGCAGAGAAATCCCAATAAATGGACTGTGTGAATCCACGGTTAAAAAGGGCAAGGTGGAGCACACGGTAAATAGGACATCCTCTACAGCCATAGTCTCAGCTTCCCTAAAGTTTATATTTTCAAAACTGTTAATCCTTTTTGATGAAGAAGTAAAAATAACTTCGGAATTATTTGTTCGAATTGAATCCGAAAACCAGTGGTTTTACAGTGAAGTAACTGAGGTATGGCGCGATGATTGAGTAACCATACAGCCTCTCAGGAACGGAAAGTGGAGACAGTGCTTGTCAAGCTGAAATTACAGAGAAAGCTGTGGGAGTTATGAACGTTATTCTGTAGACTACGATTAACACCCACACCTACACAAGCTATTAGTGATGACGCGAGTATAGCCGGTTCTGTAACTGAGTCTAACGTTGTGAAATTCATCCACAGCTTCGATCAAAAGTTGAGTAGATCTTTCTCTTGTACCGTAACCCGAATCCTTAACCTAAAATATTAATAAATCACATTCTGAACATCATTTACAGTTAAACGTGCGTAGAATGTCCTAAGAAACTTTGGAACTACATTGCACGAGTCGGCCGTCATTCTCAGGCCAACTAGTGGCTCACTCACGAATCACAGATCCCCTGCTTGAACTGTTAACCATTCAGGTCCTTCTAGATCCAGCTGTTGTATAAGTCAAAGTCAGCCAGCAACACGTCCGGATCATTGATAGTGTGTTTCTTTAGTCTACAACGTTAAGTGTGCCATCCAAAGGACAGATCCTGAAGAGAGGCTGATTCTAAGACCATTGTGAAATGGGCCAGTCCTGAATTTATTCGCAATAATGGAGATAGGCCGCCCACTAAGGGCGTTGCCAAGGTAAGAGCAACCTGCTCACCAAAGATGTGAAATGCCTTTCGTTTATGTCATGCAATCATGAAAATTACGACTTTAGTTGCTAAGACAGAGTAACAATAGGTGTTAGCCCGGACGCCATGTCAATGCAAGGAAAACTGGTTTGATGCAACTTTTGGAGGCGTGAATCATCCGACGCAAGGAACAGTTTAAAAAAAGATATTGTGAGATGATTTCACATGGACGGAATAACATACCAATACCATTACAGCTGATTAAATTGTGTAACGAAACCAACGTACTTTGCACATTTGACCCATAGACAAAAACCTGAAATGAACTGTTCCGTAGTAAATGCACCCTTTGGATTAGTGGCCTTGGTACGCCACCACGATCTTCACATGAAATTGCTATGAAAAGTGCCTATTTCTTCAAGTCAAAACAGGAAGTTTGAGTACAACCCTACTGGAGGAGAACATGGATGACGAGCTTTCAGGGAGCGTGGGATTTGTAACACAGGAAAGTTTTATTATAAAGGTATTGTAGCGAATTCAGCATAAATGTGGTCAAATAGTTCTAATGCTTATAAAAATCAGCTCAAGAACACCACTTATTTTTCCAGATACTACACCACGCCTCCGACTAAACTATAACCAACCTGTTTGTCAGACTACTGGATAGACTGGTTAAGAAACACGGAGAAGTTAGACCATTCTTAGGAGATGACATCAGTACAGCTTTTGTCATGAAACGGCTGCTTTAGTCTGTCTATGGGTGGTCCATGACAAGCGATAATGATGAGTTCATCTGGAGACCTAGGTGTGCGTTTGGATAGACTTCAAATGTGTCGTAAACGAAGGACACAGTGGGGAGGGAACATACTGTGACAAGGATCAGTGGACTGAAAAGTAGCTGGTGATTCTTCTATGGAATGTTCGCTGTCTACAAACGGTGGTAGGCAATAGTCCGCATCCACCAAACGGTATCGGGAATCTCATACAGCATTTACGGACTGCATGTCTAGTAAGTTGATTTAGTCACAACAACCTATCACTACCCGTACATGAACCCGCCTCAGTGAGAGTCAGTTAAAAAGTATGGTGGTATGTGGTATGTGGAATGTAAAGCTGTAGTGTGAAGCTGTTCTAATATAATCCACTGAGCTCGGTTTGGTCAGTTGTGTCTAACTGGGCCTGGGGAGTTTGATAATGTCCTCCACTGAAGGGAAATAATCAGTAGACTACTTATACTCCACGTAGGAGTAGTCACACATTTTAGTGCAGAATGTTTTTCACTATTTTGCCAGGTTTTGTCTGTAACGGGGAAATCTGACAAACGTACTACTCAGACAAAGGTCATTGATGTCGGTTTTAAGCCTTACATTCCCCTTTTTCAGGCGGCATATTCCCATTCAACTAGGATTACACAGCCTACTAATTAAAGAGTATATGCTGTACCACTCACTACATAACCGGGTTAGGACTATAGTATTTGATGCAATTTACCCTCATATTCATAGGTTAAAAGCTGAAAAATAGTGACCAAGTGCTCCGCGAAATACAGGCTGACTACGCAGTATAAGATGCGACGTATTTCGTACGTCTACTCCAGCCGCGTTCCCGTTCAAAAATGACATAACTGCGCACCAGCACTTACATGGCAAACTCAAGCTACATCATGGGGAAGGCATTGCTTAAATTACGCTGTATATCAGTGTTTCGGCGATCGCATCAAGGAATCAATCGGCAAAAGAAGAATAGCTGCATTTTTAGCGATAAAAACCATGCGATTTTTTCGGGTAACTTTAGAAACATGATACAGCTTGAGTGTATTTGAGAATTTTACGTGAGAAAGCGAACGACGAAAAGTTGCTTTGCACTCCAAAAACCGAAAAACTTGGCTTATTTTGCAATTTGAATTGGTTATGAACCAGTTTAGTTACACAATGTAAGTTGTGCAAGCAAACCTAGACACTTTGAACACAAAAACTGATGGAAAATTGAAATTGTTTCTTTTATGAGGAATTCAATAAGCAATCGGTGGATATAATACCGGATGCAGTTTCGGTTTTTACAAAATCTTGGCACAGAAGTTGTGTTATTTCCGATCTCGGTGTTTTCAAGACCACACATCAAAGCAAGTACTCAGCTTCTTCGACAGCCCACGACACGTTTCGCTCTTCTTGACGCTCATCAGGCAGTCGCAGTCCTCGAGTTTCCGTCAACCTTAGGTTCTACTTGAACACAAATTGCACGAAATTAGCGAAATACGCCCATTTGCAGAAAAATTTGGTTTCGTGAAAGACTCAACTAGAACTCATCTGCATCTCTCTTTTTTCTTGAGCTTTCAAAGGGTTCACAGCAAACTTATATGTAGTGTATTACGTCTACAAAATGTAGAGCAATATCTCGACTATCGTACGAACTGAAGCTTGAGGTGGCACGGTGCGGCACATTAAGTTGCTGAAGAACATCATAAACGAGGAATTCAGCTGGATTTCAGGTGAGTCAGCCGTCCCAGCGGAATTACGCTGGGACTTTGGCACTTTAAAATCCCATCGACGACAGGATATGCATTGTCGATGGTGATTGGTAGTCTACCGTGCACTGACAGACTGTAAGCACACTACCGGTCAGGGATTCCCGCCTTCAACGCAGTGTTAGCCCTGGTGGAGAGGCAATTGATGGCTGTTTCAGTCCCGTCTGTTTCATTGAAGTCTTAGACGAATTTAACCTTGAATCTTTCGCCGACGAATTGCACACGATTCAGTCGGACAAAAGCCTGCCTGAAATTGCACTTAGTGCCGTTCTTCTTTCCCTTGCACCGGCGGCCGGGAAACTGCGGTTCACTGCTACTTAGTATTAGAGTAGAAACTTTATTTTTTCGTGAAACACAGGAACTATCCAATGAAACATTGTCACTTTCAAACCTATTCAAACATGGAACTCACAGGATTCAATGCCCTTATTAGAAGAATGAGAACGATAAAAGATGTCTTTAGATTTCGACATTCTGTTTGGAACCTGGTAGCATCCATACAATAGAAACGCACTGAATAACGCATATAGTCCTTCCGGTGTCAACTCACTAAGACACGTAAGCGAGGCCATTTGTTTCCTTTCAGCTTCTCTTCTCCCGTTGGGGTATGTGTGAATTCGGACAGCTGTTAACAGTATTGAAGGTCAGTTTTTGTTGGGTACGCAACACACCCATGAAAAGGTGCGAAACACTACTGGAGCCAATCGAGTGACTCAACTATGTAGCAGCCCATGAGCTGCACTTGAAAAGTGCAGTGCTTAGAATTTAACCAATGATGACCTAAGTTACCATTGCGGCGTTCTTAGGTGCGAGTAACACTGGGTGTTGGGTTACGCGCAGGATATAAGCAGCACAGTAGCTCATTTCAGTCAACTAATGTACAGCTCACGAGATTTTCCGTTTTACTGTTGGAAAGTAAAGTTTGATTCGCCCATGCAGATGGCGAGATAAGAGGCCGATACTTTTGCTAAATTTGCTGGATCAGGAAGCTCTGTGGTTAATATCCTGGCAACCAGGGGGTTATTACGAAAGGCATACGCAACAGAAACTTCTACTTGCTGAGGATCACAAACTACTTCGAAAATGAATTAGGTCTCTCGGTCTGGTTATTAGGGTCCGAAGTGTTCAGCAAATTCTCCGAAGTCAGCTGCGTTTGAAACCAGCATAGTTAAGGATACGTCTTCAAGTAAGGTCACATAATTCTAAGTGTGCGAGAGGCAACTCGGCACATTATACAGGAACATAAATAAGAAGACTGTTTGCCGATGATAACAAGTTTCCTTGAATGAAATGTCCAGAAAACTCAAACACCCCACTACAGACGAGAGTCCAAAAAGTCCAGGTTTTCGAATGGCGGTGATGTCGTTTCGCACACGATAGATTGGTGGGTAGTTGACAAGCTGACCAATTGGCTGAAAGGTCGACTAGACGGTGGAGAGTGTTCCAGAACCAAGGCTAGTTTCGCACCGTGCTAACTACTGACACGCACCGGCGCACGTCACAACATGCACGTATATGACATTTTGGTTCCAAACAATCTACTTTAAAAGATATCCTTTCGGTTCACCGAATCGCATGAGGAACGCCTGATACTGATCGAAACCAAGTGTCACAAGTGGCTGGTATATCTAAAATATTCCGGTCACTATACTCAGCATCTGATGAACCCATCAATGAAGTGTCAGCTAGTTTGAAGCTTCTCAGTTCTGTTCCCGGGGTTAGTTAGGGATGTCACGATACGAGAGTACTAGTCTCTGCCCACGTCTTGTACGGAACAACAAATGGGGAACGCATCAACGAGGAAATAGTGTTGAAATCAATTTCGGTAGGTGATAGGAGGAAAGGTTTGTTAGGCGTCTGAGTAGAGTTTCCTGTCCATAAATTGTATTTTACATGGACATGTGTTCTGTTAGTAGTATTGTGATTCCCACTATCTCGCAAAAGTCGCCTTTCCCCTAGTCGAACTCACCACAGAAAAAATTATTTATCGCCGCTGGTCACAAGCAACCTTAAAGGAATTGTTTATAATAGAGGAAAATGTTGGTAGCTCGGGTAGCGTAGATCGTGGTCGTTTGCTTGTTCGCTGAGCTGGGCAATTTGATTGTTTATAATTTATACTCTCCGCTCAGTAATGATATTTTATTTCGCGGCTCAGTTCATGGAAATTTCTGTTCTGGTTTTACAATCTGTGGAGTGAAACTGAGGTTTTTGGCGGAAGAAGACCGAAGGGGGGTTTTCGGCCGATTTTCTAACACTTCTAAACAACGCTCTTGACAGAACATCCCAAATTGAAATTTCAGCGAGAAAACATATGGTATACCATTTGTGATACATTTTTAAAAGGAATTCAGGCGAAGATGTTCCTATCCATAGAACAGCTACCCGTTAGATATTTCAGAAAATCGTCTGGAATGTGAATACATTGTCCTCGTAAAAATGAACTATTTAGGAGTGTTTTTCAGGCCTCTGAAAGGAACAAGGCTGTTTTACTTTTTCCAGAGTCCTAGCATGTGCGACGATAAGGGCAGTGCCGTAGAACCGTAGTGATGATTTATATATTTGCCGAAGGTTTAAAATGGTCCAGTATGGCATCCTTTCGATGCCTAGCTGTCATGTCACCTGAAGGGAACATCAGAGCCGAGATACTACCAGGTTGTCCAAGCCTAGACAGGATCAGTCGAGATGCAGAGGTCTGGCTGGAATCACGGACTTTCCGGTCAGTAAGTTCGTGCCTTAACCACTGATCCATCTTGAGGTCCGCTGAAAATTTATAGCGAGAGAAATCCTTTCGGGAAGGTTTGACAAACGGTCGGTTGGATAACCTTTTGTTCTTGACACATTTTTATTAACCCAGGTGAGAGTTACCAGGTTGGTCGAGATTTAAGTCAAACGGAAAGCCAGTTGGTAAGATCTATTTTAACTAAAGTGGCTTAAACAGTGCTTAGTATTAGTTCAACTCTTCTGTTGGTTAGTCCGGAAAACCAGCACTCACAGCGGATAGTTTGGGCGAAGTTGGCATCAATTTAAATCGCGTTTGAGATACCGTTTGGATATCGGCCAGAATTTTGATGAGCTGTGTGATAAATGCTATGATTATTGGGTTGCGTTTTAGTCTGTTTGGGTGAAAGGCTTGCCATACCATCACGTGTTTGATCTAAGGCGGCTTTTGTCCCTTTCACTGACATTTACCGGACGATAATTTTGTACAGTTACAGAAAGTTACATGGACTGTGCTATTTCTGTTTGAAACTGCCTTGTTTCCTGAAGGAACCTTTTCACAAATGGACTAGGCGACATCTCCCTGCTGCACTTATTAGTGGACGCATGAAAACGAGTGTTAAACTTAGCACTACCAAGATAATAATACACTGATCATGACTCTAAAGCGAAAAGTCAGACTAACATGGGAAAGAATGTCGTGGACGAGTGACAATTAGCGTTAGAAAAAAGAATCCCTCGGCTTGCACGATGGGAGCAAGAAATTGATATTCTTGGGTTAAATTTGTGTGCAGCATGACAATAGGTGGACCATATTTTACTGAGGAACTACTCACTCCACTCCATCCCTGTTGCAGTACCACTTTAGACGACCTCTCCAGGAATTCCTGAAGTATCATTCTGAATCCAGGTTGCTTGAAACATGTTTGTTTCAGTCCAATTCGGTTCGTTTAGTGGTAAGATACACTTGGTCGATCTTCCGTACCAGTGGTTGAACGCAACTCGAAATAACGGACTGAGCGCTCAGCCCTTTACAGTGTGAGAGTAGGTTAACAGAGGGTGTTGTTCCCTAGTACCCCTCGCTCACTGAAAACCAACCCACGAACATGGACAAATATGTTTAAATGGTCACTCCGTGGTATTACCAGATAAGATTCCTTAGCAGTAGAGACGTAGATAGGCATTCGACTCTGGAATAGATGTACTAAAATAAATGAGCAGGTGTAGGGAGCTGGCTATGATCAATCCCTTGTGGTTGTTGCACAAATCGGCGGTGAGGATGAGCTGCTGGCTTAACGCAAAGATTTCACGTTAGCTACGGCTACGTTCTATACAGTGGGTGGACATTCTGCCTATTTTCCTGAACTAACACTACTCACAGGGCTGTGGAAAGTTCTTCAACAGTCGACGACCAGTTTCGGTCTTCTTGGAGTTCATCAGGTAGACGCATTCTCCGAGCTTCCCGTCAAACTTATCTTCAACTTGGACCCGAATTGTACGACAAGGGCAAAACTGATCGTCGGTTGTCAAAGGGATTCAGCAAACCTGTGAATAGTGTTCGTTCAAGAAAATACACTGCAATATCTCGAAGGTTGCAGCAACTGAAACACAAGGCGAAATTTGTTCAGCAAATTCAGATGAATAATATCATGAGCTAGACATTCAGCTAGAATTCAGTTGGGTTCTACCCCTTTAAAGCCAAATTGGTGTGCAAATGAGTGTAGTTTGCGAAACCCTGCAAATGTTTCTGCCTTGAACAACTGTTTGTGAATATTTAGCCTACTTCGATAAGGTGGGGGTATGTACAGATGCCACAGAGCGATCAAATGCCACTTTCCTTTCAGTGCATGCCGCTGGCCGCATAATTTTCTTTCTCTTTCCGGTAATACGTTCGGTCAGTATGCCGGCAACAAAAACAAATTACATCAACGTCATTGATAAGGAAAACCTTCGTCTGGCCCTCATTCGGCTGTAGTCCGATTTTCAGAACATCGTAGTCAGACATCAGACACAACGTTCTCACTGACCAGTGCGCATCGACAAGCTAAACTTTCGAAATAATTACTCTGAAACTGTACTAACCCCTAAGGCTTGTTGGAATTATTAGCACAAAAGGGCACCCATTCCCAAGAGCCGTAGGCTGTGAATTTTTTGTAGTTTGGGAGCCGAAAGACTTATGATTTTCACAATTTCCCCCATCGTTATCACGTAGTAATTTTCCCTCCAGACAGTTGGAGGAAAGCTTCGGTAGTCACGGATTACTTTGAGGTTTTTTTCAAAGCTTGTAGCAGCTGACGCATACAATTGGGATTTAAAGAAAGTCAAGCAGATCCTATCTACCGATAAATTCTAGTGAGCGCATGTTTCAAATCTGGTGATTTAAGCCGACGAGGTTCTGAGAGGCGAAAAACAAACGTTACATTTTCACGCAGACTATCTGGTTTGATTGATGTTTTCTGTCTGTTAGATTGTTTGAATGTCTACATTCACAGCACCCATAATTAGGAAGAGAAGAGGAATTTTACACATGGTCGTTCTTCCGGTTACTGTGTTTTACCTTGATGTTGTACCAACCCTAACAGCCAAAATGTGGTTGCCGGTTCTTTGGTACAGTGAGAAAATTGCAGTGAATTTAAGTCGCCAGAGCTGGAACGGCTCATTCTGAATCTAAACCGACGTTCACACTGCTCATCTATGTTAATGAAAAGAGAACTAATGTATTGACCCCACCTTCATCAGTCTGCAGGGTAATAAGCGGCAATAAGCGGCTGCAGTAGAAGCTGGTGTTGACTGTGGATAAAACGAAATGTCTGTAGCACTATGCAACCGAAAAAAATGAACTGGGACTTCAGCTCTGAAAGATACAACCTAGGACGTTCTGATGGGCTGAAACAGCCGCTTCATTCCACACCAAAATCCAGAGTTATATAATCCTGAGCGTACTATCTACTTAAGTTGGTCAAAATACAGGCTTATATACACCTCTCATCAATCAATTAGGAACTCTAAGTGATACTTTGATTTTCAGTGACTAGCCACTTCCTTTAAACGAATGAACTCTCTTAGGCAGTTCGTGAAGATAAGGAGATTTTTCTAACAATTTTATGACACATTGTAAAGAGTTTTGAAACATCAGAAGGTTTACGGTAAATAATTTGTGAAATCTGTGGTCTTCTCTCACTGATGGGTAGCCACCGAATCTACGATAGCTGAGTATTTAGCGATTTGGTCCTGCGAGAGACTCACCTGGAACCCAGCTAGATATCTCGTTCATGATGTTTCTGAAAAACTGAATGTGCTGCACCAGGCAACCTCATGTTTCAGTTGGTATGATAATCAAGATATTGCGGTACATGTATGGGCGTAACGCGCTACTTATAAGATTGCTGAAAACTCTTCAACAGCTCACAACCGGTTTCATCCTTCTTGGGGCTCATCAGGTAGGCACAGTCCCCGAGTTTCCGTCAACCTTATGTTCTACTTGAACACAAATTACACGAAATTAGCGAAATACACTCGTTTGAAAACAAATTTGGTTTTGCGAGAGATTCATCTGGAACCCATCTGAATCTCTCGTTTATGATGTTTCTAAGCGATTAAATGTGCTGCACCAGGCCGCCTCAAGTTTCAGTTCGTACGATGGTCGGGATATCGCACCACACTTTAATAACGTAATACACTACATATAGGCTTGCTGTGAACTCTCTGACAGCTCAAGAACATTATGAGTGGGAGATTTAGCTGGGTTCCTGGTGAGCTTCTCGTCAAAACCAAATTGCTATGCCAATACATGTATTTTGCTAATTGCGTGGTGGTTTTTGAGCCCTCCATCATAAACAAACCTAAATATTCATAACGTATTCTATGATCGATCTCCATCAAATTTTGTGCCAACGTTTGAGCTAGCGCCAAGAAACTCACGAAGAAACGCGTTTTTTTGTATCGTCACGCAACTTATACGAACTGCCAGTCAAAGAGACTTGCACCTCCTCTGAGAAAGGCTTCGGGTTCGAATCCTAACGGAAACTCGTGAAGTGGGCACTAGTGCAGATTCAGCGGCAAAACTGAACTGTGCTTGTCGGCTTTCCAGTATGGACAAACTAAGCCCATCAGGACACCATTCAAAATACAGAAAATCGCTCCTCCGTCGAATAGAAGTGGATAGCCGCTCAAGGAAGCATGAGGCAATGTGGTTATTAAGTAACTAACAAATCAGTCGTATGTCTTACATTTTTATGTTGACAGTGGCTAAAGCCATTCCGTTTGTGCAAAAGCGTCTGCGGAATGCAATGAATCACCCGTGGCAGGACCTTCCTGAAACACTTTACAGGACAGGAATTGTATGTGCCTTGGTTATGGTACTCACGTCTTGTAGTCCGCCGACTGGCAAATTACACAGACTTGTTTGGTTCATTCGGAACCAAACATGATTCCGCTTTTATTCAACCCAATGTTTATCTGTAAGCTAATCCAAACAAAATCCGCACATCACACCGAAGCATACACGCATATACATCCAAACTTTTGGCAAGCCCCTCGATTTGATTTAATCCAGCGTACCTGAATGCATTCCTTTGTTCTCATTGCCATTCCTTCTTGGGCAAAGGTAATGCGTCATAGTTGCGTTTCGACCAGCAGGTGTTCGATTACAATCACATCAAGCACACGAATGCCAGCTCACCGAACATCTGGTGGTACGGGAAAAATCGCTTGATGTACAAATGTGTGCAGCCCCGTGTTTGGGTGGATCACTTGATTCACCCTATCCTATCGTTTCTACCCACTACTAAGCTACAGACTTGGAATTTGGTGTATATGTCTGCGCTTTGTGTGGAACATCAATTTTCCATCGATCTTCTTCCTAACAAGTTTATTAGGATCATCTAAGCTTTCTAGTAGTCTTGAGGCCATACTTACAAACCACTAAAACCGCAGTAAGCAGACTCACTTGCTCCCGAAAAAGAAACGATTTTCAATCAAATGTATTACATCAGTTAACGACCACTTTACACAGCACTTGTTATCCATGGTAATTTGAGTAGGCTGAGCATAAAAATGGTTTCTCAGAGTTAGCTCTTCTGGTTGACTAGTCACATCCGATCAAAAGAGCTAACCAGGCAGGGTGCCGCAGAGGATAGGAGCGCGTGGTAGCAGTGTCAAAATTTAACAAGTAAACCAAAGGATTACCACTAATTACGTGAAAAGTATGAACAGTTTATTTGTAATTTACTACTCATAAGGTTGCTGCAAATCCAATCCAAGCACACGACCGGTTTCCCCTTCTTGGGGCTCATCAGGTAGGCGCAGTCACCGAGTTTCCGTCAACCTGATGTTCTACTTGAACACAAATTACACGAAATTAGCGAAATACACTCGTTTGAAAACAAATTTGGTTTTGCGAGAGATTTCTCTGGGAACCATCTGAATANATGTTTCAGTCGCTACGATATTTGAAATATCGCGATACACTTATATTTGTAATGTACTACTCATAAGGTTGCTGAAAATCCATCGACAGCACACGACCGGTTTCGCCCTTCTTGGGGCTCATCAGGTAGGCGCCTGATGAGCCCCAAGAAGGGCTGTGGGCTGTCGATGGATTTTCAGCAACCTTATGAGTAGTACATTACAAATATAAGTGTATCGCGATATTTCAAATATCGTAGCGACTGAAACATGAGGCAGCCTGGTGCAGCACATTCAGTTGCCTGAGAACATCATAAACGAGAGATTCAGCTGGGTTCCAGATGAGTCTCTCGGAAGAACCAAATTAGTTTGCAGATGAGTGTATATTCGCTAAAGTCTGAACAGTTCTTCATCAGTTCGGATCCAGTTATCGTGATTAGTTCAACACTAAAGGAAAGCACTGAGCGTGCTTTTCGCCACTTTTTGAGCTCATCACCAATGCCTGTTCTTGGCTCTGTTGAGATTTTAGCTTCCGATATCCAGCATGCGGGTCGGCATGTGGCCTCTAATCCGCTGGTGCAGGCCGATGCATCCAAATTGTGTCGTCCGAACAGGCACACACCAACAAAATTCTGCGTTCCTTGTGACCTCCTCAACGAAGCTCTAGTATTGTCTGAGTCCTTCCGATTGTTTGACTGAAATTTTGCAACAGTACTCCGATTGACTATGTTAACTTCGATGCACCTAGTTATCTTTTAAATGTAGCTTTCCAATTATCAACACAAGACCAGCTGAACCGATGTTGTGGGATGAAAGTATTACTTACTTGATTCAAATCCCTAAAACAGCGACATCTGTTTCTCTGAAACAAACGGTGAAACTTCAGAGAAATGTGAACCCTAGAAAGCGTGCACATGCGACTTGCACCTGAAAAGCTTTGAAGTCAGGGAATCCCACGTTTCAGATTCACCACTCAGAAAGGTTATCCAACTCAGCCATACTCATCACATGATTGGCTGCGTTTCCACCGACTTAACCAGTCCAATCCTGTCGTTTGATATCTCTGCTTATGGAGGGGATGGCATATGCACTGTTTTAACCAACAGCCTTATAAACTGATGAAGCCGGGTTTCATTATATGAGCAAATAACAGTCTGTGTTGGTGCCCATTAGCACAGTGTATATTGAGATAAAGAGAAAGACTCAAATAAGGCGATAAACTCTGAAAGCCATCAGAGCACAGTAGACTGAAGGCACAGATTTAGTCGGTCCCTCAAAACGAAACATCTTAAGTGCATCTCTAAAAATGGTCCCATTTGACTCAGAGGTTAAGTTGCAAGCTACCAACCGAAAGGTCATTTTCTAGAACAGGACACCCTGACTGCATTTCAGCTTTCTTCTTATTGCACAGCAGTAAAGAAAGTGTTACACAAGTGAGCAGTCTGATCAGATTTTCCGAACTGCGTGAGTTGTCACATAAAAATATAAGAAGTTTTAGTACGACTATCCCGTATTCGTCTGCCTCAACTTGAGGAAGACAATTTGATATCACAAAATATTTGGTTCAGCTGCAAAAAACACCTATTATCCTACTTGAATTACTACAGAAAGTGTACATAGAGTACATTATGTGAATCGCACTCATTCATCACTGTCTCTTGCAAGATTCCCTTCTTTTTAACCGTACCTATATTGCTGTCACAAAAGAATTTGATCTGTTTTCTTTTTTGAAGGAATGAAGCTTTCCTCAAAAGAACTGCAATAAGCCGCAGTGAGGAAAAGTTACTGAACTTCTCATTACGAACACTTAGTCCACAAAAATACCATGACAGAGAGTTACCTAACATTGCCACCTTCATACTTGCTCCTCTCTTCTTAGACCAATGACAGTCAACCCACCTGTGGTCGACCCGTAAAGAAGCCAACATATATCGCAATTCATTTAAGGTTTGTTGTGCAGTATTCCATAACATTTGATGGAGCAGTATCTAGTAAAGCGGTTGATAACGCTTACATTATTAGAGAAACCTCTACGGAGCCAAAGACACCCATGTTCGAAACATGGAGAAACGAAGTCTTCGGGATCATGCGTCGAGACACGTGACCCATCAGGCTACCATAAAGCGGCAGAAAAGTTAGCGAAATCCATTCATTTGCAAACTAATTTGGTTTAGCGGAAAGCTCACCTGGAACAAAGCTGAATCTCTCGTTTATGGTGTGCAGCACATTCAGTTGTTTAAAAATATCATAAACGAGAGATTCACCTGAATTCCAAGTGAGTTTCCCGCTAAACCAAATTGGTTTGCAAATGAGTGGATGTCGCTCACTTCGTGCAATTTTTTCAAGTAGAACATAAGGTTGACGGAAACTCGGTGACTGCGTCTACCTGACGAGCCCCAAGAAGGGCGAAACCGGTCGTGGGTTGTCAAAGAATTTTCAGCGACCTCACGAGTAGTGCATTACGTTTGTATGGCAGATAAGTTCTTTGAAATCTGCTTATCCTTGTGAAATCACTTGTTGTTGAATCGATGATCATCGGATTCACCTCGATTGGCTTTTATGTGGCCTACCGCTTTTAGTAAGAGATTTAGATCATTTCGTCGTGAAGTTTAACCAAAACGTAGTGGGTTACTATGTCTCCAACGAACGAATGAGTGACGCAGGACAGGCAAACCAAAAGGCAGAACGACTCACTTGACCTCACTGGGTCCAGGCTTACCCAGTTATTTCACCAGTTCCTGTAGAGATACTGAAGCAGTGGAGTATTCTTCGCCGTCACGTAAAATTTCCTTGGATTTGTGATAATTTACAGACATGCTACAACAGAACTGCTTGACACGTTTACAGAAAGAAGGCTCAACGCTTAACCGTGCACATTGCTACAAGTCATAATTAGTAAGTTATTAGTACGGCTTGTCCATAACATTCACCCACTCTGTCCATTTACAGTTCATATGGAGGTAAGGGTAGAGCAAAATTATCTGTAAGATGTAGGGAATTTGGATGGCGCCACAATGTTTTCCTACCAAACTGGCATGTCTTTTTCTTTCCCATCCACCTACTCAATCAAACGCAAAGCAACGAAATCACGGTTGATCAGCCAAGTCGCCAAATCCCTATTTACGCCACGCTAGTGGAGTGGTCTTCTGTTCTTATCTAAAAAATTTGTTTCTACAACTTTTTCGACGTAAATGAAGACAACTGCTGGTCTGCGACTTAAACCATATGAAAGGTTTACGCGCTTGCTGCGTTCCGGCGCCGTTAAATTTTCAACCATTTGACCTGTCACTTATTGTTGACCGGTACACTCCGATACGCACACCGGTACATGCACCAATTTTCACTGTCCTAGATCAAGTACTACTGACCCAAGCACCCAAATTTGTTGTCAGAGAGGATGAAGATGTGTTCGACAATTAGTGACAAGTGGATAAAAGACGAAAAGTGATTCATCAGAATGGAGGGATATTGCGGAGTGTGGCGCAAGAGATAACGTTCATGTCTTACTTACGTGTTCTTTAGAAATTTTTGACAATGATATCAGTAGAAACTATCACAAGACGCAAAGGTCACTGAAAATCAAAATGTGCCTTTTGAGAACATATACCTCGTTTTCATTGTTCAATCTCTTGGAAGATAGTCTGAAGGGCTATTATTGGTGACGTACTTTTTGGCCCCTCAGCACACACTGACGTCAGTTACAGGATGAAAGCTCTACTATAACCATCAATCCTCTTATATGCATATATATATATATATATAATCATCAGTTATCAATCTTATTGTCTGACCTAACTATCGAGTTACCATTATCACCATAGGCAGCAAAATCACCAACGCTTCACTGCCGTATAACCAAAAAAGTTTATTTGATTATACTCAAAACCTTAAAGAGAAAAAGGAGTGGGTAAGGGGTTTGGCGCTGGCCTATCGCAAGTATTCTGTGGTGTCCACATCTTCAAGCGCTCAATCAGATAATCTAGAAAGTGACAGCACAAACGCTTTTGACATCGATCATTCTCCATTGCAATGTTTCTAGCCAAGCGTGGGAGGGGTCACGGGAACCCCATCCTGGAAAGCATACAGCACCAACAACACCCAAAATCTTCGTAATCTCTTTCACACTTTTCTGCCAAGTCATATATTGTCCACCTCGCGATTTACACCATTCTGACACAGGCATGGAGAACAACACTCGCCTCGGTAGAGGGTGTTTCGGTATGTGTAGTACATGGCCTATCCACCTTAGTTAGCGGTGTTAGATGGTCTTCGTGAGTGAAGTACCCGACTCAACCAAATTATCGTCTTCTGATTGCCTCGTTACAAGCCCGTTAACAGACTCCGGCAACACTGCTGAGTCATCGATAATCAAAAACCTTAAGACGCTTCACATCATCTATCCGCAATGACCGTGCTTCGCAGGCATGTAATAACACGTGACCCATGAGACTCTGTGACATGCCGTTTTGATAAACAAGTAACCCAAGTTAACAAAGGTGATTCGGGCGTGTGAGCCTCTTGGACTGACTTCATCAGATACACTTTCATCAGAGCTAATTCAACTACCAAGGTATGTAAAATTCTCCATAACCTCGAATGACTCTCGTTGGATTGTAAGGGGCAAGCCTAGAAATTGTAAGTTCTGAAGCATGACTTTGCACTTTGAAGGTGTAAGACGCATACCGAAAGATGGTGGTCAGTTTATTCAGCAGGGCTTTTGCTTCGCCTTTGTCCTCAAAGATGTGGACGATATCCTCTGCGTACTCTAGATCGACAAGGTTCCTACCAGCAATGGTTTGAACACCGCGGTTTCGAAGACCTTCCAGCGGTTGCCTCGTTATTTCATCAATGACAAAGTTGAACGAGAATGGAGAGAGTGGACATCCTTGCCGGCCACCACTATTTGTAGGAATGTTTACATGGAGCTCCCCATAAAGTCTCACATGCCCGGAGGTACGTGACTATACGGACCGGATTATCTCCATCAACCTCTGAGGCGTACCCAGTTGAGAAAATGTGGTTAACAGTACTGTTAACGGACACCAACATTGTGGGTCTTCTGTACACATGACGAAATGTAAAGATGTGGTCGGCGCTTACTGTTCAAGGGTCAAGCATTCGCATGCCGCCGTAAGACGATGAAGCCTTGTTACCGCGGGAGTCAAACTAGTGACCCTCTGGTTACCAAATCCACCGCGAGTATGTATTAATAATCGGGTACCTTTCGCTGAATATTATTACGTACGTCATATATATATATATATATATATATACATATATAATAGGTTGATTCTGTCCCAGTCTGATTCTGAACAGTGAACGATCAATTCTCATTGGTCGGCAACCTGGCACATAGTGCATTCTGTCCGTAGATGTGACGACTGAAGCTGGGTCAGGTCACGCGTTTGAGGATATTTTGGTTACTACGACTAAAGTTGGGTTCGGTAAGATATTGAATGAGTGCACAACCAAAATATGAACAGGCAGAAGAAACAGCTGATGCACTTTTTACTAAAATGGAACTGTGTCAAATCGTTACAAGCTTTCCCTAAATAGTTCGCCTGACTTCCGGAGTTGGTCCGAGAAAGACAGTTTCAACTGAAGTTGATAAAACAACTACTTCGTGGGATTTGCAAGCCGGTTCCGTCATATTATATGCTGCGGGAAGAAATCTGTCCCTGTTTTAAGTGCTAAACTACACTGTTGAATTCCCCAAAAAGACTCCTCAGTTTGGTAGCATTCTTCCAGAAAAGTGGATGGGGTCGTTATGACGAAAGCTGACTATTATTCGAACTGTTGACAGTTTGACCTATCTGCAAGTTTGCGTATCTAGGAAGTGACATTGCAGACGAGCATTTCTCCTGGCACCAAATTTTATCAGCAAAGATCGTACGCGATTTCATTCTTTATCAGGCGAAATGTCCATAAAGGCTTTTCGAATCTGATGGTTTGGAGATAGTGTGTGAAATACCGTTAGGACTACTCATTTTTCTTGCTACTGCCGCTCCCACTCATTTTGGGTTATTTCCTTCACGGTATTCGTTCGTGAGTTTATTTCATTTCCACTTGGTATGGGGCGGAACTCAACTTTGAAACAGCTTTTTGCAGAGGTGTAAAGCGTTATAGGATGCTGTCCAAAATGAGTTCGGAAACCAGCACTAAAAATCAGCATTTTGTGCACGTTTAACTAAATCGTGTCTTGGAACTGCACCATTCATTCATGTTTACTCTCTCCACGGTGGTGAATGGGTTGGTTCAGGTATATAAAGTTTTATCATCATATTCAAAGTGTTTCGAGCGGGTTTGATGTCGTATGTGTCTGCACATCATCCTGAGAGTTAAATATATTAGAGAGAAGTAAGGGTTTCTTGAAGTAAGCTGTACGGATCAAAACATTACCATGTGGCAACATCATTTTTACAAGTCGCTGTGCATGTGAAAAAGAATAGCTGATGACTAAGTTCTCAAGTGTGCGAATAGACCGTGATCCTTTCGTCTGGTTAAAACATGCAATGTTTCTATACCCTAAAAGTTTTTTCGACTGAATTGCCGCCTAAATTTCCGTATCACTGCGATAACAAACCGAGCCATTTAGACCGCCAAGACCGTAGTTTCAGTCATGACCGAGCGCTAGGTTCCTCCATGCATAATTTCATAGGACCTCAGCTTCTCTTGAATGCGTTGGTGTTTACAAAGCCAATCGCCTCCCCACGGCTTTCAATCCATCGAATAATCGACTGAGCAACTGCTTACCTGACTCTGGACTCTGTGCGCATCCTAGTCATCCATGAGGACTTTTTGTATTTCATATGCAGAGAAAATTGAGGTACAGGTTGAGCACGCTCCATCGTTAAATTCTTTGTATGCGGCAGTCTAAAGTACGAAACCCATGTGCTTCACCAAACTAGGGTTAATATAGTCCAAAAATGATTTGGTGATAGATGGGCTGGGATTCCATCAGTTACGTATGCATGTTTGATCAGCGCAGCAGGCAGTTGTTTACCCTGTAAAGTGAGTACTCAAGTTCAATTGCTAGTCAAGGCGAGCGCGGTGGATTCAAAAGATTTGCTGAGTATGTATATTTGGAAGACTGGTGATTAGTGCTACTCGAACACTTTGCTGGATTCGCCACTCTTGGACATTTCTTTTAGTGACAAATCGATATTGCCCTGATCTTGGAAAGCAGACATAACCCTTCCAAAAGAACAAGACCTCCTTAGACTGGACAGTTTCCACACGGCAATTTTATTGAATGTAATTAACCTGCTTGTCAGCACAGACTGACAATGTTATTGCATGCATTTCATTCAGATATGGAAAAGAAACCGGTCGTATGATCTTGCACACGTAAACATGTATTTTGCACATAGACTGGAGAACAGCGCCTACCTGATGAGCCCCAAGAAGAGCGAAACCGGTCGTGGGCTGTCGAAGAGTTTTCAGCAACCTTGTGAGTAGTTTCCTTTATGAAAGCTTTCAATAAGGTTCAATCTATTTAGAACGTAAAGATTACTTTCCAAAAGGCATGAGTGACCGAAATGAACATTTTGAGTAGTTTCTTTATGAAAGCTTTCAATAAGGTTCAATCTATTTAGAACGTAAAGATTACTTTCCAAAAGGCATGAGTGACCGAAATGAACATTTTGATGAACAGAAAATCAGGGATAACCTCCTCCTTGCTACGTGCGCAACCAATATTATGTCGTAAATAATTTATAGCAATATGGAATCCGGTGTATGGGACCATTAACGCATGTTTGTCCGCCCGTTTGGGTTGTGAATGCCTCCTGACTAGAAGATGCGACCATCACAGCAGACCATGCATTGGCGTCGGTTATACATATGTTCGACCATGTCCTTTCATGTGAATCGACCTCTGATTATGACCGCTGGTGCATTCCGGATGGTTTGTTGATTCGCTCGTTTTACAAACTGTCCAGCTCAGCCGACAGGCCATCGGTACAACTTGATCTACTGGCAATCTCATGAATGCATAGGCAACCGAATGGCCCATTTCGGGAATCGTAGGCCATTATGATGATCCTCGTCCCAACACTGATCGCAAATCATCTGACGCCTTTGTCCGTTTTTTTCCCTCTCATGTCATACCGTTCCATATCATATCCCCCATACTAGGGCCTCTGATACCCGTGTTAATGACGAATCTCAAATTTGTAGTCTTCTCGTAAAAATATATATCGTTTTACTCGGTGTCTTGACAACTCTTTGTTGCGTAGAAACATGCTACACAGTGGGAAATCGAACTGATCTCCTTCTAGTTTTGTATATATCAGTGCCTGACTTTCCAGTCAGTGTCACTAGCCAACAAACGGTTGTTAAGAGGACACGCGGTTGAAGTGATCGAATTGCAGTCCATATTGTTTCACTCAGCCGTTGTGATCACGTGAATGTAGCTTCCCTAACTGTGACTAGGATAAAAGTACATTTTCCACGTTGCTATTTCACCCATTAGTCTTAATTGCTTGTCCAAATGCGAGGATATCCAAGCCAATCTCAAATGTCAACAATAAATGGTGTATCATGTGAAACTGATGCTCAGATTATACCGGATATCCGAACTGCTTTTAACATCACTCGTTTAACGCAGTGCCTCATATATGGGGCGAATCGAAGACTGGGGATCTGTAGGTTGAGATTGCTACACACTTATGGTTCATTTAAGATTAGATTTTTGCACCACGAAGGGTGGAATCTTCATAGCTAATATGGATTGGTAGTCTTCACATTACATTTTATCACGTAATAAATAAATAGAGGCAATTAGCAATATCAGAAATACTATGCAGCTGTTTCGTCTGTTCACATCCACATCACTCTTTTGACAATCCTCTAACTGTACTGGCAAAGTTATTCTGGTGAGTCCACACCAAAGAGTGAGCGCACTAGACTTGGATTTCGCTCTTATGAGAGTTCATCAGCTGTGCATATACTCGACTTTTCCTAGATTTGAGTATCCGAGTATCTGACACGCTGGACGAACGTCTTACCACTACTTTACCAGCCCATGTTGGGCACACCCGGAATGTTGCGTCTGAGCGGGTGAGCGTGTTCACGCCTAAGCGACGTGATTATTGAGGCTCATGAACGGCCCCTGGATGTGTTTTCAACACAAAGTCCTGTCCTATGTATGATTTTAAGCAATTTGGTGGTCAATTTGTGCTGTATCTGACGGCGCTCAGTGTTCGCACAATTTAATTGACTTTTCAAAAGCTGTGTCCCTGATGGACTGAAGCAATCGGTCAATTGAGTTCAGAGTACCAGTCCAAACATTTGCTACCCATTTAGGCATCCCGGGGTCTCAGCGATGCTGGGGAATTATTCCACCAAACTTTTTCGTCAGAAGTATAATTGCTTCAGTGGACAATCAAATTTAGTAAGCTGCGAAAATATGAGCGTAGATTAAGATGGTTTTTGCTTTGAACACATACGCAACAAAATGCAACATTTTAGAGCAAAAAGTTTAACTCCACACGTACTTGTTTTACAGCTAAGAGCATTGTGTGGCTAATGCAGTCTATATCTGAGTTGCCAATCTGTTCTATGTGACTGCTATTCCCCCTCCAGGGCCTAGTGCCGGAAACAGACTCGACGATAGCAACACAACAGCTTTATTCCGAACAGGCGAGTGCAAGAGCGTGAGAGCGAAAGTACGACGGCCTCAAGCTATTTCATTGGAGGGACACTGTCTGACCTTGATCTAACGCTGTCTTGCGCTCATACAAGGCTCTCACGTGCTGCATATTGATGGGCTTTGTCTGTTTGGTCAGCATCTAGTGTAGTTGATGTATTAGTGCACTGGATGTGATAGCCATAATACAAGTCAGAAGGTGAATGTGCACTAATAAAAGCTTCTAGTATCTCTGTGACATGTTGAGGTTGACGTCCTGCTCCCTGCGCGCCCGCGAGTCTGCCTTGACTGGGTTTGGTTTCTCTTTATGTAGGTCCCAGTGCGTAAACGTGGGCGCGTCGGCACATGATTGGTCGCTACGCTGACCAGGCGGTGCAGACAATCGATGTCCGATGAGTCAGCTTAATGCGACGTGTTTGTGCGTATGAGAAAAAAACAAGCCTCGCGATCCAGTGAGCGACTGTGAGTTGAACAGTCAAGTATGTGGGTGACTGGGTCGCTACAGATGTTCTCAATAGATTTCGGGCATTCAGTGGGTACTTTCAGGAATCTGACCTTCCTGATAATTTGGCTTCTCGACGAAACTGTGGACCCCTCGCCAAATCAACAACCGTTCGCCCGAAAGCAGAACCTAAACCTGGATAGTGTGTAGGGTAAATCTGTCACAAAAGGCGAAGATATTAAGGCTCGATCCGATTATGGCACATATTCACCCTTGAAGCCATGCAAAAGAGATCATGTTTATCGAACCAACATCACTGTTTCACGAGTCTTCCATCGGTAATATTATGGCACTGTTATCCAGCCTGTTTGTCTTACGCACTCGCATGGCACTCGGTCACCTCTTCGCTTGACAGAAACAACAATGCTGAGCAATGAGTGTTACCAGATTAGTCATACACGTTTGACGGAACCGCCAAAATAGTGTTACCAAAGCCTGTCGCTGGAGGTAGCGGCGAGCAAAGTCTGCTAGACCTGGTTGATGGTCATTCGACCAAAATCTTCATCATTCAAGATACACACTGACGCTTGCCAAGGAACAACCCATTGGGTAATGTGGTGAAATATTGGTAGCTCGGGTGAGTTTATTGGTTGTTGGCTGGTAAATGGGATCAATTTCGATGTGTTTGTTGATGGCTTCTTCGGTGGAGTACCACGCCTCCATAAATTCGCGTTCTCGTTTTGTTCTTGCTTGAGCCAGTATGCGAACGCCGTTCCGGTCGAACTTGTGTCCTTCTTGGTCTTTGTGTGCGGAGATGAGGGAGGATTGATCGTGTCTTTTAGTGGCGGCTTTGTGTCAATGTATTCTGGTGGAGAGCTTCCTTCCTGTTTGTCCTACGTACCGTTTGTCGCAGTCCTCTTATTGGATCCTGTATATGACAAACGGTACGTAGGACAAACAGGAAGGAAGCTCTCCACCAGAATACATTGACACAAAGCCGCCACTAAAAGACACGATCAATTCTCCCACATCTCTGCACACAAAGACCAAGAAGGACACAAGTTCGACCGGAACGGCGTTCGCATACTGGCTCAAGCAAGAACAAAACGAGAACGCGAATTTATGGAGGCGTGGTACTCCACCGAAGAAGCCATCAACAAACACATCGAAATTGATCCCATTTACCAGCCACTAAGAGCGAGAGAACGCCAGAACCACAGAACGTAGAGCTGCAAAAGCGACCATATGAGGAACTCAAACAAGAAGCAAGAAAGCGTCATTCAAACGGACACATCAATTGGATTGGAGGAAGTGCCCAATCAAAGCACCAAATCAACCGGCGGACGCAGGGACACTAACCGCCACGGTGGAGGAAATCGGGCGGTACAAGGAAGCAATCAAACTCGATAACGGCAGACCACAACGCAATGCGAATCGAGGTCAGAGAGAACAAGCTACTAAAATTAGAAGCCGTGGGGATAACCAATAAACACAAAGGAACACAGACCAAAACGCAACAAGGATCACAAACGGACCAATAGATTCACTAGACTCGTTACACTTCAGGTAGCAACTCACATCAGAAGACAACAGACAGCCTTTGACTGCTATATAAACACACGCAGGCAAGGAAGAAGTACCCACCCAACTGCGCACTGATGATGTCTCCTCGTATGGTGGCGAAACGTTTGCAAGCCAATTGCCAAGCTCGGCGAACACATCAACAGCCATCTGATCAACAACCAATGAACAACCCATTCATTATTCTTTTCATGTATTCCTGACTAGTTCACCCAATGCTAAAAGGCGAAAAACTCTCATTAGCAGCCTTCGTTGTTAGCTCTGTCAATTCAAGCTGGATAGATGGCATAACCTGATTACGATTGTGTGAACGACGTTGTTTGACTTTTCAAGCTATCACGATTGTGAGCTCCACAAAGCAAATTTGGTTAAGCTAATTGACGCTTTGGCCGATAGCGTGAGGACGATAGTTGGTTGCTCACCTGACGTATGTGGGGAACACGAACAATTCACCACAAACAAGCGGCCCGTTCAACCAGAAGCGACAACCACTCCGCCCCCTAACAACTCACCACTGACGTCACCTTCATTTGTGATGATTACTCGCAATCAAATTACACGGTTCAGCGAACAACCCAACAGCCATCGTCCAAATACTTCTTGTGCTGCCAATAGTTTGGAATGTCCATCATGGGGGACCAATGTCTACTCTAAGCATAACGTCCAGTGGATGTTCCATGTCCAATTTAAACCAAGAAATACCTAGTGAATCCCTGGCATGAACGTGAACTAGTGGAAAGACAGTTGTGGTTGGTCGTGAGGGAGAGGAAGGGATTTGGGGAAGATAATGAACCGAAGCCACAACGTAGGTAATTAGTGCACTGTTGATGGTGGCCATAATACGACTCAGAAGGTAAATGCACTAATAAAAGTTTTTAGTATGGTTGACAATGGTGGGTTGCAACACATATAAAAATAAATACCATGCAAAATGAGAGCAAGTCAAAAGAGGAACTTATCCTCTGTGAGAGTCCCTTGGTGAAGGTCCGGACGGCGGGAACGTGTTTTTTCCGCAGTACGGCTGTTACACGTGTTCCATAGTTGTCCGTGGACTTGTGGAGAGCGGTTGACTTCCAGCCCCAGGCGCGCGCGCGAGTTTGTGTGCACTGACAATGTTCGGTTTCCCTATATGTAGGTCCGTTTGCGTGTACGTGGGTGTGTCAGCACATGAGTTGTTGCTACGCTCACCAGACGGTACAGACAATTGATGTCCGATGCGTCACCTTAATGTGAGGCGGTATGTGAGTAAAAAAGACAGGTCTCGTGATCCAGTGAGCTGAACAGTCAAGTATATGAGTGACGGGGTAGCTACAAGGTCCAGCCAAAGAGATGAACCTGAAAGTGGCAGTAGGTCCATGAGTTACTAAAGTGTGGTGACGTACAACAGTAAGTTATGGTTTTTCTGAACATCAAAGTACATCTAAAAATTCTAAGACTTCGAACAAGCGAAACAGTTCTGGCCAAACTGATAGTGGTATGGCTAAAATTACATGTTAGAGTGTCTGGAAGCGACTAAATACAGGTCTCGGATCCAGTGAGCTGAACAGTCAAGTATATGAGTGACGGGGTAGCTACAAGGTCCAGCCAAAGAGATGAACCTGAAAGTGGCAGTAGGTCCATGAGTTACTAAAGTGTGGTGACGTACAACAGTAAGTTATGGTTTTTCTGAACATCAAAGTACATCTAAAAATTCTAAGACTTCGAACAAGCGAAACAGTTCTGGCCAAACTGATAGTGGTATGGCTAAAATTACATGTTAGAGTGTCTGGAAGCGACTAAATCAACAGGAGAATTCAGTGTAAGATCAGCAAATTTGCCTGAACTCCCGAAGGACCTCATTAGGCCCCTTTTCCATGAAGCCAAGAAAAATACTAACAAGAAATTTGATCAGTCGGTTAGGTCACAAGCCGTGACAAAAACAGAGATGATTTCATGAGAAACTGAAAAACGTTTGTTTGGATGCATGAAAAGGAAGACTTTGTCTCGTTTGGTAGGCAGTCCGTAAGAACTACATAGAGGCAGCGCAAGGGAAAGGCATTGAACTCACTCGTTCGTTGGCGGTTGACGAGGAAGCTCTGAAGATTGCTAACCAGCAGCTCATAGCGTCTGTCTGTTTGAAAGCTAAAGGGAAGATAAGACACCCAAGGTCACTCAGAAAAGGAAACTTGGGTGAATCGTTTATTTCCATGAAGCCCTTTTGGAGCCGGACAAGTGAATTTGAGAAGCAAAATGAAAAGCCAACGAAGACGACATCCAATGGTTGCGGTCAGTGTGGTTGCTGGAAATATGGAGGTCTTTCGCACAAGGAGGAGAACAGAATAACAACCGAGTTTTAATTTGAAGGCCACCAGAGCCTGTTGTAAGAATCCACGCATTTCTTAAGTGGTGTAAATTGTGCACAATTTAGGGAGCACCTGAAAAGGAATGTGACTTAGTTTTGAAGCGAGGTTGGTTCGTAAGACTACCAGATGCATCAGAACGGTGAATCGAGCTTCATCCTTCTCAGAAATATCAGAAGGCAGTCTGATGAAGAGTGCTTGCAGGTTCATCGTGCTACTAAACGCAGCTGATTAGACAAATAGGACCCTAAAAATCCCGAACCGCAAAGGCTTTATTTCTTCACCACGAACAATTTGATAAACTTCCATCTCCCTGTAAAAAACGGCCCCCTCGGCCCATTTCCTCAGGAGATACTAGACGATAGCACGCTCGGGCAACCGCTGCTGATCGCTCTAAAGCAGTTGGTCCCCAACAACGATCAGCGATTGCTACCTTGCGCTCCCAGCCTCAGAATGCTGTCTCTAGATTTTTCATTGTCTGCAATAGTATACTTTCACAAGCCCAGGATGTATTTTTCTCCTCGTGTATTAGTCAAAGTTCTGAAGGAAATGCGGCCGTTTTTGTGAACGTTGTTTTACACTTCGCTGCAAACATGCACTTCAATTATACTTTTCGTGTTCCTCGAAAACTACTACCACCCCCCCCCCTAACGGACCAGTTTCGGATGGCCACTCAAATACTCGTTCTGGAACGCACAATCGGTAGCAAGAGCTGAACTAGATTTGAGCGTACCTAACTGCTTTGCCGTCGGGATTTCATAATTGTTGATTTACGGATTAGTGCTTTGTAGAACAACCGGTGCAACGTTCGTGCCCCTGGAGCTACCTTTTTTACCAGTCCGTCATCCATTGATCTAACAGATGTCATTGTACTAACCTGAGGAATGAACTTTCTAGACAATCACAGTATGCGAAGCATTTTCCAGCTCACAAGTATTGTGCACTTGTTCAGAGAGAAGAAAGACACACGAAACATCTAAAAAAACATTTGTATGGCTCAATATGCCCGTGAAGTACATTCGTCGAGGTAGATTTGTTCCCGTGCTTGAGGATCCATTATTTTTCAGTCTTTCGCTTCCTCAATCATCTTTTCAAACAAGCTCCAAATGAACTAGGTGAGGTTTTGAACGAACACAAGAAAGGATGCAAACACATCACGACAAGTACATGAAATGTTGAATGGTATAAGTTGACACAAACGTTCTAGTATTTTAATAACAGCTTTTTTTCAGTTTTTTCGGTATCCATGCGACCAGATTGCTGAAAATGACAGAAAGCTCCATTCAATATTATATTCATGTAAGCGAAACCTGTTGAGCTAAAAAATATTTTCCGCCGCCTGTAGTGGTCCCGTAAAGTGGATTTGGAAACGAATATTCTGAAGTAGATTCCCTGAAACCCGATCACATGAGAGTCAACGGCAATATATGTCCAACATTACATCTACTCACGTCGAGCTGTGCATCTTCAGTCTGTGAAATCTACTTGTCTCTCACTAGAGTGAAGACTTAAAGCGATCTGCAAAATCAATCCTGGCTAAAGGATGTCCTCATCTAAGATATGTTTTAAGATCTGTGGTTTGAAGATGTATGAGCATGGGCATTTCTGTAAGCTCATATCATACTTTCCACGTCTAAGAAATTCACAGAAGCTGAGCCGGTTTTGTATGACACTAATTTCTGCAATATGTGTTCTGATCAATCGAGGTTTCATCGGTGAGATACTGGCGAAGAATTTAATTTGCATCCTGAATGAGTAGGCTTCAGCAACTAAGCACCAGCTGGATCGACAGTCATCCATAAATTCGTGAGTTTCATATTTCACCCGCACAGGTTTATAGTCCGTATTTCAGTCAAAGTACAGGGCAGTGCGGAAAACTCAACTATGAATGAGCTATCATAATGTATTCATGAAGAAACTTCATAAATGTAGTATTAGCCCGCATTTTTTTCCAGAAGGAAACACTGGAGGAAATCACCTTTACGTCACATTGGTATAGACTGTGTTGCACACATCAGTACACTATTTGTTCTATTCGCCGAAAAAACAGAGGTACAGTTAAGCTGCTGAACTGAACGTCCAGGTTAGCTGACTTTTGTGATGGATTATCCACCATGCATGTCGTGCGCTGTCCACCAAAAAAGTGATCATAGGTCATTTACCATTGGTATGCACATGAAAGTAAGCTTCAGCTTCCTAGGCGGATAAAAAAACTATAGCTAACCATGTCTTTGGTGAAGGATTCCGCTATGCCAGACAGCCATAAACTCCTAAATTACAGGGCATGGAGAACATAAATCATACGCATCATACATTTCGGTCGGTAGTTTCAACCGGGCTGTTGTACATGATCCCATTTTTTCCGCAGAACTACACTTTACCACTTTAGGTCATATCGAAACTAGATATCACACCAATACGGTTTTTTGACAAGTGTTGTTACTGGCACTACAGAGCGCAAAGGTCGCTTTACTCGATCTACCGTGTAAGTGTTAGGACTATCGCTGAAATGGATTAGTGTGAATACGTGTTCTAGCTGCACAGTTGCCTTGTCTCATGAAACGAGTACTTACGAAGTATAACCCAGTAGCATAACATCTTGGACAGGCAACGTTCGGAGTCATTGCAATTCGAGTTGCATCGACCTCATCCAGCAACCGATCTGGTTATGGCGTCTGGCTCGGCTCATGCGAATGCTTACAGGGACACTGGATATGATCTGGAGGCTTGATAACATAGATACTTCACATCGTATCCGTCTGGCTAATTATGGCCTGAAACGAAAAACCCGGGTAACATGAACAGGTAGGACCGACCACCGATACACACTGTGGACATGTTTTGATGTTCCCACGTCAGCTGGTAATGTGTTTAAATACTGACAGCTCGGGTGGGCTAAATTGCTGTTGATCAGACGGTAGTTTGTCTGTTCGCCGAGCTTGGCAACTGGTCTGCAAACGACTTGTGACCGTGTTAGGAGTCATCCACAGCACCCGGCTAAAGTCTTTGTCCCAAAGCATTGGCATTCCGACTATACCACCAACCGGTACAATCTAAAAGACGGGAAATTGGTGTGACCAAACATCGGTATGTGAAGTGGGCTGTGCGAAATTCCAAACTGTAAAATGATAAAGTACTACAGCATGAAGTGATTTAAACGAATTCCGGTTCATCACGGATGTATCCTCATCCGCTACTGACACATCTTCAAGGTGAACACATCCCACACTTCAACCAATAATCAACTTGACCAAGGTGAACAGTTCAACAGAGAAAGTAAAACTGACCATAAAACATTAACTACAGTGTGAAAAGAGCAAGAGAATAAATAACAGCCTAGTAGACGACACTGAAGCAAGCTTCTCATTAGGAGATCCAGTAAATAAAACATTTTGCCTCAGGGTCACGCTCAAGTCAATTACTGCACAACATGTCGCATTTTGTTAACCGACGGAAGATGTTTTTGAGCGGTGATGACGATGTTGATGACGACGGTGAAGAAGAGAATGACGACGGTGAATAGGAAAATGATGATGATGATGATGATGATGATGATGATGATGATGATGATGATGATGATGATGATGATGATGATGGCGGCACCCCAATGTCACCCAGCCATTAGTAGCAAACAACCCTTCAGCATTTTCTGGCGACTAGTTTTTATTTAACTAGACTATTGAAAATTCATCTAGTTGGTGCAATCCACTACTTCTTTTCCTGTCCAGGCTGTTATATTTCGTCCAGCGGGGGAGCAACAACTACATATTTCGAGCTCAGTGCTGTTAGTATCTACAATTACCTCCACCCCACTTTGCTACGACACGAACTCAGATAAAAATTGTCAGTGAGTGACGCGCGATTAAAACAAAGATAATGTAGCGAATTTGCACTCATTTGCAAATTAATTTGATTTTTCGAGAGAATCACCTGGAACCCAGTTGAATCCCTCGTTTGTGATGTTCTCAGGCTATATCAATCGATTGCAGGTGGACTTGTCCTGGTATATCGGAGATCCATGGTTTGAAGTTTTTTTATTGCCATGGCCTGACGAGGTCACAAGGAAAAATCCGGCGATGAAACAAACTAAACTATGCGACCAGATGTCATCTACAATACCCGCACCAGTGATCAAACTGAAACACCGTTGAAACAGCTTAAGTGTAATCGCGGTGCGCAGAGTTCATTGTTCTGTCAACCGTATTCGCAGCAAGATTGAACGGCAGCAACGGTTATTTTGCAACCCTAAAATCCGGCAGGCTAGGAAGTCTATGTTGCGTAGTCAGTTGCAGGCAGCTACCACATTTCTGGAATCCATATTCACATTAAAAGCTTGAAAGGTCCCGGCATAGTTCTACAAATAAGCAAATAATATTCGGCAACATCGACTAGATTGTCGAATATGCAGACTAGCGAGCAGCATCTCCTTCCACAGCGTACAGGTCATATCGCTACCATCTAGAAACTGCTGCGTCAAACTTATCATGAGGTTACCCCAGGTTTACCTCTTTATGACTAAGTAGCCCTCATATGGTTGCAACATATCTCCCTCCACTTCTCTTGCAGGTTCCTCATCCACCAACTGCTCCGTGACGAGATTGCCGTGTTGACGACTACTTGAATCGCCTCGCCTGATGTATGTCCTGCCCCTCAACAAGCGTGTCTCGATAGCAGGTGTCCAATCTGAACCATAGTGGCATCATTGGTAGTGAACTTGTTCCAGCCCGAATCACCGCTGATGATGGTAAAACCAATCTACCAAACAGCGATGAGCTCAAAGACCTAGTTACTAGGGCAACTCATAAGGTCCACACGCGGTGTGTCGAGCGCTTGTCAAGCCCTCCACTGAGAGCGATAACTGAAGTTAGTTACTGTGTTGCTCGATCCACTGCGGGGATGTCTGCGACTAAGTTTCGTCCATCGTGGTCGCCCAAGCGGCATGTGCCCATGAGATCCTTATTGTCAAAAGCTACTAATCAACTGCATGCGCATGTGCACAAGTTTCATCTAAACGGATTGATGGGTAAAGCGGTTTCAGTGTTTCAGCTGTATTACACCTGTATTCATACTCCCATTGGTTTATTTCAGCTTCAGGCGTATGAGGTGTGCAACAGATTAGATGGCGAAATGTTCCTTGTCAGACCTACCGAGTGATAACTCCATTGACCGATCCCGCTGTGTATTTATCCGAGAGTCAAACCCTTGGTTTAAGGACGCTCTGAGAACCTGCATGGTGGGCGCAAGTCCCTCGAACCACATATCCGGGTTTTCATCCGTACACAGAGAGTAATGTTAATTCGTGTGAACCCATGGTTCAATGTAAACGGAGCAGTCATGCGACGTGGATCGAATTTGATGGAGACGCGTCGGGATGTGTCTGGCAGTGATACATCACCGCCGCCGGGATTTTAGTAGTTCCATAACCGAATCTCCGATGTATGGATACGTTCACCTACTCAGACGCGCTGATACGGGTGCATCTTGCGGATGCCCATTATCCGCACAATGCTCTCAGCTACAAAACCTTTACAAATGGAGTAAAACTTTCCACTCCAAAATGTTGCACTTTGTTGCTCGTACGCTCAAACCAAAAACCGTCGTAATCTAAGTTCACATATAAGCAGCGCACCAAATTCCATTGTTCGCTAAAGGAACCAAGCCTCTCGCTGAAAAGTCCTGTGAAATAATTTCCCAGCATCGCTGAGACCTCGGGATGCCTAAATAGGGCTTAAAAGTCTGGGCTGGTACTCTCAACTCAATTGCCTGATTGCTTTAGTCCATCAGGGACACGTAATAACGTTCGTAAATTCAATTCCATTGTGCGAATACCGAACTCCCGCTTCGCATCACAAATGTTCCGGATTCAAATTCTAACAGAACCAAGGATATGTACTGGTGATGAGCTCTAAGAAGATTGAGACACGAGTCTAGTGCTTCTAATTTTGGTACTGACTAGAACAGTCGCACCTGGAACAGGAGGAGGACTGTTCGGATGAAAGTGGTGTGAATGCACGCTTTGTGGTGGTTTGCACTAATGCATTTAAAATCACCATCCACATGTTCATTTCTTCATCAACATAAATTGGTTACGCCCATTGCAATCAGTTTCAGGATGTTGTACGACATGCAACTGCCAATCACATCCGGTTAGGACTAAAAAGCGCAATCACACTACCATAGAACGATCGATACACTGAAACCACAATGTAATCTATTGGTCGGTCACGTGCTCGCTGTTAGACTGATGAGCTCAGATGTGCAAAATAAACAAAACGGTATAGACGGCTTACAATTCACTTCAAACATTCTGAGAGTACCATTCACTGCCCACTGATGATGGACGTCGGTCTAACGTAGGCTGTCGTCCAGACGCACAAACCACCAGTTATTTTGAGTTGTCTGGCGCGGCCTGGTGCAGCGCATTCAGATGAAGCGAATCATCATAAAGGAGAGATTCAGCTGAGTATCTTGTCAAAACCAAATTCGTGTGCACACGAGAGTGTATGTCGAAAGTTGTCCAATTTAGGTTCAACAGAACATGAGCTGATAGAAACTCGGGAACTGCGCCTACCCGACGAGCCCCAAGAAGGGCGAAAGCTGTCGTGGGCTGTCGACGAATTTTCAGCAACCTTATGAGTAGTAGATTACAAAATATACATGTATCGATATATCTCGAATATCGTAGCGACTGAAACATGAAGCGGCCTGGTGCAGCACATTCATTTGCCTGGAATCATCACAAATGAGAGATTCAGCTTGGTTCCAGGAGAATCTCTCGAAAAACCAAATTAGTTTGCACATGAGTGTATTTCGCTAGAAGTAGGCTCATTTAGCCACTGAAAGTAAAAAACCACTGGCATCCTGTAACGTCAATGATTAAGGAAGTGGTACACGACAAAGTGGCTATTATCTATCCACCCGGGCTTTTGACCCAGTAAAAGAGGGCCTTTTCTCAACAAATCAATTCGACAATGATCACCCGTCGTCACTTTGAAAGGAGAGCCTAGTTTCATCAGTCTTAGAATTCTGAGGAAGAAACTTACTTGGATTTATGACTGATTCCCAAAGAAAATAAGGTGAACTGTGAAAATACATGGGGAAATATACTTTTTTTTCTCAGTGTTAAGCTAGTTCGAACTCAGTCACTGCCAAACGAACGCAAGTTGAGCAATGTCGGTATCAGTTAGAGACCAACAATTATGCCCTTTCAAGTGCGATTTACGTCATTAATTTATCGCTTCTAGTTCCGTAAATATTAGGTTGCTTCTAGAGAAAAAGAACACTTTGATCTGAACAGAGTTGCGGATCCTCCTGCATTCATGGGTTTTAAAAAGAGCTTGTCAGACTGAAGCGAACTCTAATTAGCGGAATACACTTATCTGCAGACAAAATTGGTTTTCCTAGAGACTCACCTGGAACCAAGCTGAATCTGTCATTTGTGATGACTCCAGGCAAATGAATGTGCTACACCAGGCCGCTTCATGTTTCGGTTGCTTCGAGATAAAGAGATACATGTATACATCATGAACTTGCTTAAAATTCGTTGACAGCCCACGACCGGTTTTACCTTTCTTGGGGCTCATCGGGTAGGTCCAGTCCCCAAGTTTCCGTCGATCTTATGTTCTACTTGAACCCGAATAGCACGAAATCAGCGAAGTACACTCATTTGCAAACAGAATTGGTTTTGCGAAAAATTGCTTTTGTAAAAATACTAAACTATCCAAATTGGTGCTGAAAAATTCACCAGCTGGTGACTGGCTAACTGACTTTGACGTGTGATTCACATTCAACGATTGCAGAAACTGTCAGGTAGCAACTCTCCATAGTGAAACACTATCACGAATAGAGTTCTTCCATCGCTTGAATAGTACCGTTCTTTTAAGATACACCAAGTCATTACGGTTCCCTCCGCATAAGTGGCCTCCCTTCGAAAGAATCTGCTGTGAAAGGTCAGTGTATGCGAATCGTTTTTTATACCGACCAAAGTGAAAATTGTCTCAATACTTAGTTGCGAGTGAAGACAGAGCATCTTCACGGGTTTCTGATTAAAACGATCCTAGTTGTATGGTGGCCCTCGACCCATAGAACCGGCGGAGAAAAATCACATTTCCCATTGAATAAATATATGTCAGTAGGTTAATTAAGGACTTACTTTTATTTTGTTATAGTGTGCAATCCGTCCCACTCCGATTGGGTTACCAGTCTCCAAGTTCAGAACTGCCATTCTGACACATAATCATAGAAGGATTTGGAAGAGGGTTAGGAACAACTGTAAAGATGCCAAACTATTTGGGATGGTAGCATTCCACCTTGGCTTGAAAGTCCGTCTCACACTTATTGTTTATCTCTTTCTCCCGCTTTCCCCTCAACAGTGGGAAGTAGTATCAATCAAGGAACATTGATGTAGGCTTTAACATGGTTGACGGAACTCGGAACCATTCGGGCACGGCGAGGACACAAGAGGATTGTGATGGATACGTTAGAATCTTCTGGGTTTCATCAGATCTTTGCTCCAAGCCTTTGGAACTGTACCTTGACTTTAAGCGTGAGTGAGCTGGTAATTCGTCTGAACTCAAGGTTGAAGGGCTACACATGATAACCAAACTCTTGGAGATATTAGTAGTGTCACAGATATAGGAAACGTTTCTACATCTGTGGTATTTGTCGTTCCGTTAGAATTTCGGGAGATAAGCGAACTGAAATAGTAAAATAGCTACTACATCCAAGATGTCTTGGTAATTATGGGCCTGTGATCTGTTGGAGTCGAAGTCCAGCCTTACTCGACCGTCTGAATCCAGTACCGAGGTAAAGCATTCCTCAGTGAATCTGAACCCTCTGTTACTAGAGCATTTCTCAGCCACAGTTATGATTTAAGCCAAATAGAAACGAGCCATCAAAAATGGTCAGTGCATTTATGTTTGTGTTGATCTGCAAGTGACATCCTTTTTCCTCACTTTCAAACCCCCAAAATCTCCTCATTTCTGTCATAAAACGTAGCCTGGAGATTCCTGAACCCCGGACATTACATGTACCCAAGGCTGAATGAAGGATTCCACAAAAAAGGAGAACGATCTAAGATCCCTCAGGCCTTTTATTTAGTGACAAGGAACAGTCTGTCCCCATGAAAACCCTATCTTTTCATCTTGGATCCGTATTGAATCAATTTTAATCTCTCAGTTGCCATTTTATTCTCAGATACCTAGAAAAAGTTCTCAGTAAGAAGTGCTCGAATCTCACCACTATAGTGAACAAACAGCGCTACCTTTGTACCAATATGCCCTACAAAAGTGAACGGTTCCGCTCTAAATTTCTCAAGGAGCTTCATTAGACCCCTCGGTAGTCTTTACGTGTAACACACCTGCTATATATATATATACAGCATATATATATATATATATATTACTATTGATTAGGTCGATTAGGGTCGATTTTCCATGGTCTCGAGGCGGACAGATGTGTCCTGACCTATATATATATATATATATATATATATATATATATATATATATATATATATATATATATATATATATATATATATATATATATATATATACTGAAACGTATTCTGATCATGATAAGTCTGTTATATCAATAGTAATTTCCCTAGTGCGGTTGCGTGATAATTATTTAGCAGGATTGCTCATTTTAATGATTAATCAAGGTATCCACAAGGGAGAGTTCTCACATTTCGGTTCCATCGTCGAAGGGGAAATTTGGCCCATTCTATTTATTTTTGACCGAATAAGGATGTAATTGATGGCTCTTGTTATCCTACCTGAGCGAAGGGGTTTATTTGATTCGAACGTGCAACGTGTGAGAACGGATTTGATGATACACTGAAATCCATCCGAACCCAGTGTTGTGAAATTTTGGATAATTTGTAAATCGTCTAGGACTAATAGGCCAATTTAGTTTGATGAATGCATGCGTGAGCATCTTACAAATCCTGCCTACGTGTTCACTGTTATCCGTTCAATAATAGTGAGCTTTTTTGAGAAGACAATCTCAACAGATTACAGAAAACCAGACTCCGGGGCACAGTTAACCGCTACTCCTAACTTTTTGAACTGGTCTGCTGCCAGTTGAGTTACTGCGCCATCTGCCCCAAGTCAATTCAAATAGATCGCCCACGTGTCGGTCTAGCTGATGAACAGTCCAAAGCAGTTATCCCTACCGACGAATCCTTGTGCGTCCTTAAAATCGAACTCGGTATTTTCAGGATACCCAACGACTTTCGAAAAATCGATGGCAGTGGCGAGACTGTGCGTTAGCAGCGAAAATACATATAATGAAATCAGGATGACAGGTGCTGGTGGTGGCTTAATGAACAAGTTGACCAGACCAGTCATATCTCCAAGGAAGGGGAACTGAGGCCGCAGGTGTTGATGATATAAAGTGGTGGAAAAGTGGTCCGACATACCTGATTTTCGAATCACTGAATAATTTTCCGTTTCAATAGTTTCTATTGTTCTTTAACTAGCTTGTCTCATGTATTATTGGTGGCAGATCTGTGGTCAGCATGCTTAGTTGAGACACTAGTTAGTGGAATTCTACTTTGGTAAAATAGCTACTTGATGTGAAGAAAATCGAATGGAGCTTCTGTGTGCATAAAAATAGCCCTATGCGTACGCCACACCCATCCTAGGTTTGCAAACTCTACTCTGTCTACGCTGGACTAACAGGTAGCATAAATCGATACTGCAGTCCGATCGATAATAGAAGCTCACCTGATTAGTCAAAATCTATGCACACACAACATACCCCTTCGATTCCTCGTTATTCTCAAAATAAACACCAAGTTTCAATAGGCAGATTTTTAGCATCGAATTGACGGCTAACCGTCCACAATACCAGCGTTCACTGTGCATTAGCGTACTAGCACTATCGGTCGGAAAACTCCCAGTCTTAAGAATGTAATCGTTAAGACCATGTTTTTATGGGCATAGCTAAGGATTGAGTGGACGGGTGTTTTGTAGACTCGAATACGTCACCGTAAACTGCTACTTGGCTGTTAAAGTAGAAAACTGAACTTGTCAGCACGGTTGTTTCAATGGACGAAACCAGACAGATCACTGTGAAGCATGAAGCAAATTGTGTTCGAGCTTATCTCGCAATCTTTTTGGATGCCGGTTGATGTTAGCAATGAATTATATGTGCTTCAGGTGCTCTCATTATTCGTCGTTCAGTTTATACAATACACCTGGCTCGGAGGATAATTAAAGTCGAAATGCCATATGCAGTTGTTTCTTTTTCATTTAGGATCTTTGAACTTGTGAGCTAGTCGATCTAGTTCCCGATCATCTTGGTTAGCAAAGGTAGCACTAGTTAGATCAAGTCGTCATTTTTTGCAAAAGTTGAATTTTTGGTCGGTCTGTTCAAAAAACATTTCACATACATACTAAAAACTTTTTTGTCTATCCCCTTGGATATTACTGAAAGAGTATCGCCATAGTTTAGAGTAAGCACTGGTCTTTCACGGAAAACACCCCACTGAGACATATTGTGACCCAGTAAATATAGCCTTTCATCAGTTGGCCCTGTAATTATAGGTTCTGAGCCCTAAACAGAAATTTCTGCCACTACCATGCTCGGTGGGCGAAAGTGACGATGTCAGGTCTGTCTCCATAGGCCTGATGGCCCGGCCAAACAGCACTCGCCATATCCCTAATGGTGAGTGTTGCTGCATCCAAACTCTACGAATCCCACAACTGCCTACGACGAACCACAATGGTCGCGTTCTCACGCAGTTGTTTCAGAATTGGGCTCACGAGGTTTGAAAGCAAAGCATCGGTCTACTTTTAGGTTCGAATGAGACGTCCTCTTTCAGATGGCCAGGTGAAATGCGGAATTGCACTCGCCTGCATTGCAAGAGGGCGCCATACTTCTATGATAACATATTAAGTATGGACGCTGGTAATACGAGGAAGTCTGAAAATTTCAGCTGTTTTTTCTTGTGATTAAGATCGGTGTGTGCCGATAAAGTGATAGGAATCGTACAGCTTTTTCATTCTTACTGGGAACCATCAGCAAGGGGGGATTTGAACCCGCGACCTAACTCTAGTAGTCCAAGACCAAACGGTTTGGCCACGAGCCGCTGACTGGCAGTGGAATATAGCGTAGTACATCTTTCAGTCAAGGAATCCACATCACGGGGTCACGTTTTAACTGGTTCCCCGAATGATGACTTCTCAGGTAGAAGGTTCACTCATCGTCCGAACTATTCTACTTACAAATCTCCTCATAATGGCAACAAGCTACAAGCAGTTCTGAAGAAAACTCGGAGAAGTCATCTACCCGATGAGCTCCAAAAGGCGTGAAACAGGTCCTGGGTTTGTGGAAAAGTTTCCAGCAACCTTATGAATAGGCTATATTCTGTCTACTAGCGAGCTAGCCGCACTGCTAAGAAGCCGCTCGTGTTCGAAAGATTTGGTCTTCGACTACTTCTCAGGAGGTTGCGAGTTTGAATCTGCTTAAAGATTCGTGAAATGCGTACTACTGATGATTTCCAATAAGGATGAAACAGCCACACAGTACTTCTCGACTTTTCGGTACAAACTGACTTCACCTACAGGACGATATCTGGATTAAAATTGGATGGCTGACAGCGTTTCGTCCTTGAGATGACGCTTAAGAAGGGTTTATGTACAACTACTGATGAACCTACTTGATAGCAGCTTTCAATTAATTACGAAGAGTAAATAGCCACCCATGTGTACTTAAAATGAGTGCCTACTTTTTTTCTACCATGTATCTTGGTTGCAAGTAAAACCGAGTGTGGTATTGACTTCGTAAGCATAGCGTGCCAAAATTTGATTTTTACTAACCCAATTGAAGTGTCAGTGTGGTGGTTAATTTTGACTTGGAATGGCAGCAAGGTATTTCACTCTTTGGCACACCTAACTTTAGCATAACAGAGTTTCAAAATTTTTTATCTGCAAAGAAAGAGTATCGATACTGGTGGTGTATGAGCGGATTATGAGTATTCCTGAAATCTATTGCGACATCGTGGATCGTAGTCGGATCGTCTTTTTTCGGGTTATTCTGATGTCAAATCAAACTGTTTTTGGTTCGAAATCAACCAGCAGCTTTTCAAAAGTATGATCAGGAAGGTAATGGAGACAGCAGGGCAGGCAGAACAAAACAGGAGGCAAATTTTTCTAACTGTCGGAATGGTGCCACATGGTCTGTCAGGTGAAACTTCTCGACGATTGTCTGTAGCTTTTAACTTTTCGGGTCAGTAACGCAGTTTTCACACAGAATCATTTCTCAAAACGTACACCTAGCTAATAATATCCAACAAAGCCGATGAACCTCCCGATTGGCTTCATAACCTCTCCTCAGAGAGGCGGAGAGGAGACAGCCCATCGGTGCCTTTCATACAAGTATCAAGAGATTGAAAAACCAACCCATACACTTATCGTGAACATGTAAAGTGATTGTAACGGATGTGGAATTTCATGGCTAAAATCAAACTTCCACACTGCCACACGCAGTGTTCTTCAGCGGTCATGTGAAGGACAACACGGTCCCGTTTTTTTTAAGACGAACATGGCCAGCCCAGAATGTCGTTCTGCCTTTTAGCGCACCTTTATGTGTGAAATAATTTCTAGCCATGATGTCGACGCTTATCCGGCAGGTGCACTTTTCTCCAAAAGCTTTATGTGTTGAGTAAAATTCCTCTGCGTAGAAACGTTGCATTTTGCTTTATGTATGCTCAAACCAAAAATCACCATAATCTGCCTTACTTTTGTTGAATGTTGTTTTAATTAATCCCCCTTCGTACTTTTTGGCGCGCATCCAGTCATACAGCTGCAGTGCTGTGGCTGCCGTGAAAATGGCGGCTGTCCAGTCTCCATTCTTCACGGCATTTAAGAAGTCGTTAAAAGAATACACGAGGGATAATTATGTAGTATTTGTGTGTGCACGGGGTAACAGAAGCACCAACACTGTTTTGCGTTACGAGTGAGTGTACCGATCGGCACCACTTTGATTCCTTTGGGGTATGGTAAAATCCTATAATTTCGAAATACAATTAATTCGCTGGATAACTTATCGTTGACGAGTACCAGTTATGTCACGATTGTCAGACCAGATAGTATTGTTTAGAAACGAAGTGTGACCAGTTCATGGGACGACACAAGCTATACAGTTGACCGAGAATTTGTGTACTTGCCAATGTTGACCGCGTCGGTGTTCTTATCCGGCCGGTGAACAAATAACGAATGTCTATTGTATGTTCAGTGGATGCTGAGGCGTAATCACTAGTGTATCCTTGTCACTGTGGGGCGTAGTTTGTTTATGTGACTATCTGACACTTAGCGCTACCCTAGACGCTCGAATAAACAACACCATGAGGCTCTCACGGCCTGTTTTTCACTGCTTTGTCACCGAAGTTCCGGTCGAGAGCGCGTTTTACAATGGATTATTGTTCGACTAAGAAGGCTAGACTTCATTAGATACTTTTTTTAAAACTTATGTTACATCGACATTTCTGAGACATGTCTGAATCACATCCTTAGGCTGAAAGGACAGTGATTTAAAAGTATCCTGATAAGTCCAATGGTCCGATACCAAATTAGGCGTCCTGACGGAAGTGTGCGACTCCGTGCGTTTCATGTCAGGCGTGGAATCCCAGTTGATGCACCATAGTTTGAAATTGGTTCACCTTAGTATTTCGACCGGGACACATTTAGACTCTTGTTGGTCATTTCAAGTTTCGGATCTTTTCGAGATAAGCCCCGCCACCAATCCAAAAGGTGGATGCGCGAAAAGTTAAGCCCCGCCACTTTTGCCAGCTCCTATTTAATGTATGCACACATCTTTGACCTATATTTGCTGAAAACAATTCCTTATCCGCATCTAGGCTCATTTTATGCAAAAATTTTCTCCGTTCGGACCTAAAACCTTAAATGAACTTTCTGGCGCTTTCAACTCTCGTTCATGACAAGGAGACGGCAATACGTATTTTGCGAAGCCACGGAGTGATTCATCAGCAACGTTTATGCAACAATGGCCACCAAATGACACTTTCAACTGTTTCTGACAGGTGGTGTAATGTCCGACAGTGTCGGCAAGAAATCGGTCTTCGAAAGCGAACTCGGCTGGAACGGTATAGAATGGAGTTTAGGACAGTAATTCTATTCATTTATTGCTGGACCAAAAATTTGGCAAAAATCAAATTCTGCTCAGAGGATAATTCCTGTGAGCAGCCACACGATCGCTGTTAACTGGAATAACTTTCTTCGCAAAGTTTGCCCCTGGTGGCTTTTGCAGACTCCAACAGTTATCGGTGGCCCAGGTCTACACTTCGAAATCGATGAAACGCTAATATCTCACCGTAAAAACCACGCAGGGCAAGTCCTTCCCCAGCAGTGGATTTTCGGAGGGATCTGTCGGAAAACTAAAGAGGTATCCATTTGCGCAGGGAGAGATCGAACTGCGGCCACTTTGATGAACACAGGCCTGCATCGCCCCCGACTCAATCATCATCTCCGATATGTGGCATCATACCAAGGAATTGAAACGATGATTGACATGACATGTACTCATGAAACGGTTAGTCATATCGAAAACTTTGTGGATCCAACGACTGGACTTTTCATGCAAATTATTAATGACATGCCCCAATTCCACCCTCTTCAATAAAAACGAAAAGCACAAATTTCATATTCTCTTTTTTCTAACCTTTTTTGGGTGGCCCGAGTTAATTTTTTGGCGGGGCTTATCCGGAAAAGATCTCCAGTTTCTTAGCGGGACGTCGTCTGGAAAATGCAAGTTTGTCTTGACAAGAAACACGTACGGTATTTTACCCAGTAAAAGTCCTACAATTGATGGTTACCCTGAATGTGTGCGCCTCATCCTATGAAGGCGGTTACACAGAAATATCGATTGGAAAGTTTCAACTAAGACACGGGCGAATGCATCAGCAAGGTAAACTCGTAAGGTAGCGTTGGTTTCATTATACGAGCAATCAAAAGTGTATATTCCTTGAGTTACCAAACCCCGATGGGGAAGGAGGAGGAAGAATACTGCAAGATGCAGATGTACTCTGTATAGCGGAGGGTAACTGAAATCCTTAAAAGTTCATCAGTAGTGAACATTGTGTGTTCATTCATTCGTTTTCTAGCTTCAATCCATTCCACTAATCTTGCTTGCAACACTGTCCGGCAGTCATCTTGGTCCATACTACTGATCAATTCAAGACAAGGAGAGCTCTTCTCTGTCACTGGCCAGATTAACAACGGCACCATTGAAATCAGCATTGAAAAATCGCGAATTCTCGCAAAAACATGGTGCCTGCCATGTTTTTTTTCTCTTGGTGGAAAAGAAATTTAGGAGATTGGACATCACTTCTTCAATGTAGAATTATGTCGAACGAATTCGTTCCTTTTATTTGTCGTCTCCCAGCTAAGATTCGTTTTGAGAGATGTTGTCGTAAGATATGAGGCACCCTCAGGTGTCTGGTGCACTCAATGGTAAGACATTGAAAAGTGAACAGTAAACTATAGGAGCCCTTCCGAGCAAACTACCACAAAACATACACTCACCGAAAAACCGGAAAAGGTTGATTCTGTCTGCCCACAAAAACCGGAGCGCATGTCTAAAAAACGGTTAACAGTAAGGCCACAGTATATGGATGAAAACGGAGTCCTTAGACGGAACAAGGGGGCAGTGCAAATTATTTTCGGACCACCTACCTTACATTCATCACGCGGCTAGTTTACGAGTCCAAAGGTGCATAACAGTGCTATATACAGGGTGTCTCATAATAAACGCAAAATTTAATTTGGTATCGATAACAAACTTTTTTATCCCTAGTAGTCACATAAAAAAGGTTTTGTACGCAAGCACTGACATTCTTTTGTCTACAATGGATGTCAATACGCGCACTGAAATTGTGAAACTCTCTTGTTCCATTGGTGAAAGCGCCACCGCTTCACGTCGTGGTTACTAAACCAAACATGGTCTCATCAAAGATCCTTTCGCCATGTTGACCATTACACGCTTGATTGCGAAATTTGAGTCCACTGGATCTGTATTGGATTTTTCTGGCAAGGGGAGAAAGTCTCTGAGTGATGAAAGAGCGCCCACTGTACAGAATGCCGTCGAGCAACATCAGTCCCAGAGCACCATGGCATCTTCGTCATTAACTCTGGTGTCTCAGTTGACCAGCAATCTCCGCGCCAACGTCCATCGTATTATGAGATGCCACCTTTTGGGGAATTATCAGGGCTCGCGTATATCATGAAAATAAACCGAAGAATTTGGTGGAGTTAAGAGCGAGAATTGAAGGGGAGTGTGCATGAGTGACGCTTGAAGAAGTTGAACATGCCGTCTCACATCTCATACCACCTCCAACTTGTTATAGAAAAAAGGGGCAGTTTTTTTCAATATTTTTTGCAATTTTAGTTTGTTTTTGGTAAGCCTCCATAATGCTTGTATGTCAAAATAAAAATTAATAAATGTTTTAAGTTGCTTTTGAAGTTTTACTGTGAGTGTTAATTTTTGCGTCTAGTATGAGACACCCTATATATATGACACAAGGAAACTAAAAGGGGTAAAAGTAATCAGAAGAAAAAAGGAAGACCTACTGGGAAGAACAACTCATCAGGATAGGGAAAGCCAGTTAGTTTAAAAGCTTGCCTACAAAGAATCCCTTGTGGATAAGCAAGTAAACGAGATGTGGAACTACCGAGGTCCCGCACACAGATGTCCTTGCGTATAAATTAACGACTCTGCTACTCGAGGGGCTTTTCTAAAAGCAAGTTAGCATAACTGAATTTACCGGGTGGGAAACCTCACCGCTGAAATTTACAAAGGTCCGCGCAGGCACTCATTCATTTTCAGTTGACTCGATGACACTTTACCGGAAACTGATATAACCATATTTCACCGTTTGACAACAACATTGTGCCCTTTCAGCAATCCGGATAAAGTGGCAGGAGACCAGTATAAACTAACTAGTAAGATTGCCGTAAGTGTAAAACTTTGGATAAAAAAATTAGTAGTGTTTGGGAAGAATCCGCCATGTGAAATAACACAAGTCTAGAGGGATTTCGTTATCGTATTCATGTCCTGTAAATTCAGGTAAATTATGACACCAAATTATTCTACAAACGAAGCTTGATGCATTGGACAAACACTGATTGTAGTTCCGTCCACAGTATGGAAAATATCTTCAAGATGTCTTCTTCACCTCAGAGTAAACAAAATCTCAGTACTTTGGTTTGGCTGCAACGAGATCCTTTGCCATGCAGTTTATATGTCCTGCTTGGATGAGTGAAATTCCGTCAGCATGGACTATGCTCTGCCAAAAGTACTGTAGTCGGTTCTGAAGGAGTCTGTCTAGAATGTACATTAAAACAGTGATTAAAAAGCTCCTTGCTGCAAGTCCCGGACAAGTTCGCACAATTTGGATGTATTGCTATGGGTCGGTAAAGCAGTTGCGCAAGATGTATGGAAAGGTTTTTTCCCATGTCTGTTCCGGAAAAATTGTGCAGGAAAAGTTCTGGATCTGGATCTGGACCGAATCGAATTCACTGCTAAGATACGTGAAACAAACCAGGAGACACTTTGTTGTGACGTCTGAGGCCTTCGGAATCGTGTGACACAGACAAGCTATAGAACACTTTAATCTCTGTACCTTTTAGGCAGATTGATATGGGGTCTCAGTGGAAACTTTACAACGCTAAGGAACAATCGCTCTAACATTTCAACCGAAACACAATTACATGAGATAGTCAGCAATTCCGGTGTATCAACAGGTTGATAGACTATGTACAGGGCCTATTCTTCATCCGTTGGCAACACACCACAAAACCACTGACGCAAAAACAGAAATTCCTGAAGTAAGGCACATCAAGAAAAACGATCCCTCATTGGCCACACCTTCTTTGTTTGAACAGACTTTTTCCACTTCAAACTGGACTTCTTTGGGCGATCGCGTTGTCAGTTGGATATTTGATAAACGTGGTGAATGGCAAGGATTAGCAGCAAAGGTTCTGAACTCTGTGGCAGTCTCTGTATGTCCTTTTCTGAGATGAAACACTTTTTGTCCGCCATGTGTTTCCATCACGACAACGAACCAAGTTCCCGTAGATGTTTATCAGCCTGCATATCTCAAGCTGATATTCATGCGTGTCATATTCCTATTCAGTTGCTTGTTTGGAAGGAATGTAGGAAAAATCACTGCTTATCCCATAAGGTTGAAGGGAACTCGGGGACTGCGCCTATCTGACAAGCTCCAGGAAGGGCGAAACCGGTCGTGGGCTGTCGATGGATTTTCAGCAACCTTATGAGTAGTGCATTACGAATACACTGCTTATCCCGTTTTATAGCAGTAGACAGTTGAATCTGTGACCACCTCCAGACATGGGTCAGCGACGCATTTCACAAGGATGGTCCTTAAAGAAAGATTTGAACAGATGTGATGGTGAAAGCTCCAGGTATGTTAAAATTTTCCGTCGGTATTTTGAAAGAATGATTTGTGTCGATAAATGAACACCTAAACCGGACGGCAACTGTACAGAAATTAACACCATGGGAAATGTCGCATGAGGCTTTCCCTGCGAAATTTGGAGATAATACACCGAAAATAGACCTGAAAATAAGTTAGGGGAGCGTACTAAATTGGAAGACTGGATTATCCTGGTTATTCCACTGGTAACCCTGGAGCCAGCAAACAGTTTGGAAAGCCAGATTCTTCATCATGTCAGCTACCAGTCGTGAGAAATAAAGCACACGTATTTTCGCGGGCGTACTGGTAACCCTTAAGTTCAAGTACTGAAGGGACGATGGAGTTGATGAACATCATCTGCACTGGTTACCACATTGGAGAGTATTCTACCAAGCTATGCGACTCATTTTATCACGTGGCCACCTCGCGCGCAAATAACGCCAACGGTTTGTCTATCACATTCCATTTGATTATGCGGGTAATTGTGATTACCTCCAACTTTCTACCCTCAATGGTGTGTATGATATCCTTAGATGAGTGCCGTTCTGGTAGTCATGACAACGGTCATTTGCCACGTCGAATTTGACATTCCTTTGAATGAAGATGGTGTGCACAACTTGGCCGACTGCCACTAAATCAGATGAATCAATCGATACCAGAGGTTATGTAAGAAAGCTTGTTTTCGTTGGAAATGATGTGCCTGTGTGCTTTTGTTTTCATCTCTGGTTAGGTTTTCTGGTTGGAAGCCCTTTCGAGCTGCCTAAACCACACCAATGATGATGTTTTCCAGACCAATGACCAAACTAACAGTTGTTTGCAGGTAGTTGATCATTGTTTGAATTAGTCCATTCCTTTCTTGTGATCCGTTTTGTCCACCGTGTTCATGCCCTGCCCCTAGCTTCGTACACGTTTCACCTTTTGAACATGCCCAGAGGTGAGCGAAATCGCTTGTGACGTGAGAGGAACATTTGGGTTAAATAAAAACTTACCTATACTTTCATTGAAAAAGAAACACTCCAGTGGCCAAACGAAGTCCAGATGTGGACAGTTTAGCTCAGCGACGATTGACTTTTCCATCTTTTCTTTGCTTCTGACCCGAATTCTAACCTGGTCACAATTCGACGCGGTTATATGGGTAAAGATGGGTTTAAGTGAAAAGTACACTTATTCGATACCCATCGGGAGGCACATCACGGTATGAGTCATTCGTAATCGTTTCATCCATTCGAACAATCGAAGATGGTGTTCCAGGAAAATACAACATTGAGGTGCACTTACAGAATCCGGAAATTTACTCACCTCCCACTCTAAACCTAATGTAGATGACTTTCAGAAGGGCAAATTGATTTTACTGGAGTCGCCCGCCGATTTTTCAACTTCACTGCCGGTTTTCGGAAGACGGGAACCGTTTTCTCAATTGTTCGTGTACTGCCAGGCACGTGAGCCGATAGACACACATGGCACGATCACAGAATGTGCACATGATGGACATGTTCCGTGAATAACGAGAGAGCGATGAAGTGTTCATCCGAGAAAATCATGTGAGGCAAGCAAGCCAACGCACAATCTGCAGTATATCATCGACATCATAGTGTCTGGGTGCTCACGTTGCTGGATTCATCCTCATATCACACTCCCAAAACCATTATCATCATGTGTTTTGAAAGTTTCTGAGATTTGTACCAACGAGTGTATGGTGTTCTGGGGTTTCAAAATATGTTTTTAAATGGGTAAAACGATTGGAAAATGCTATCACTGAATATCGGATTTCAAGAGCTCACCCAACAAGGAATTGATAAGCCAGATTAACCTCGTATGAAATAGTTAATAATTCCGATCCTTCCGTATTGTCACACCCTCTAAATGTTCTAACTTCGATTGCGCATCTAAACATCCTTCCTGAGAGTAATTTTTATCACGGTTCCGTTTTGGAACAACCATTTGCAAAAAGATCCCCTTGATGGGATCTTTAGTATCAAGAGTGCTGTGCTCAAAACTACATGATTGCTTCCAGTGCTTGATTCCGATTGTAGACAGCGGCGCCTCTCTACTTCTCATGAGTTTGCAAGTCATAAGACGGTGCGAAAATTAAGAGCATTATCCTTTTGAAGCATTATCTCACACGGACAATAAGTCAGACAGATTAAGCTTACCGGGAACAAAACCTTTGCTTCATAAATGTCAAAAGCAAACTGATCCGGCTAACTTCATTTTTTCAGACCAACTTATAATTCGCCTTGTTCACTCAGAAAAATGTGGTACAGGATGATTAGCATAGAATCGTGCCATCGAATCGTCACCGAGTCGTTACATCGTGTCAGAGCCCGTGTATCGATGTGTCACAAGCGACAGAGGTCTTGACAGTTGAGCAGTTACAAGAAATAGGTGCTGGTGTGTTATCCACACTTCCGAAATCGAAACACTGAACAAGTATCCCACTGGTGTACTAAGACACCAGTTCCCACTAGTGTCGAAAGCCACATTTCGTTCAACTGTTTTTTGCTCTTTAGACAAAAAACTGATTTATTCGAGATATTTGACGAAAGCTACTAGAGAAAAACAAGGGTATTTTAGACCATAGCGCAAATATCTACCACTTAAGGGATCTTGCATTCGTGACATTTCTCATCGGATAACAGTACAGTGTTCAAAACCGGTTTCTAATTCAGTGCAACGTAGCAGTGGTGTTTTCAGTGGCCCACATAAGTAGTATGATGTAACATCACTATGTTCAAAAGCTTCAGCAGAGAAAGTGATCTTAAATTCAGTCTTCATATTCTCTGGTTAACTGGTAATTGTGTACTTTATCCTACCAATTACGTTGTTCACTGTTCACTTGTGACTGTGTGGGTTTGGCGTGTAGTTTAGGCGAACAGTCATTTCCTACACAGCCCTCAACTGACGGAGGTTGGCATTTTGTTCAGTTTCATGTCACCTTGAACTGAAACTCACAGCAACAGATGACCTCTCAATATGAATCCAACTGAAACTCTAGTCCTCACCAGATCAGGGTGTACATTGGGCAATCCCTTCAAAAAGCAGCGTGCCCGTGAGAACATATCGACCAGATATAATAGTGATCATCAGAGGAACTGTCACATTGAGCAAAGCTGAGTGGCGAGTGGCAGGGTTCCCTGGAACAGGTCAGCTGTCTTCATTATCTCCAATCTGAGAATGATCAGCTTCTTTGTCAGACTGAATGACACCGTGTATGATACCGTCGCCCGTAAGCTGAATCGTTCCTACATCTACCTTCAAACTGGCTGTAGGTCGTTGCCTTGTGATGTAGAAAACCTTAACAAATTATACAAACTATGTGGGAATCAATGTTTGAACTCAAAAGTCACTTAACGTCCTCATTGAGAAAGTTGTGTCGCCTGGCCATTCTCTAAACTAAGAGGAGTGGGCAGAATTTCGGAAAACTGCCCATTTTCCGAGGCTAATCAGCCCTGACCACGACATACCACTCAACGGGCGAGAGACTGACCGATTTCAACTAATCATCTTTATGGATTTGCCAATATACCACAGGAATTCAGTGTGCCAAAGTGTGTATGGCACCGGTTATCAATTCACAAATGATAAATGTCTAAAACATGTGTATATTGTGGAGAACTTTATCAAAGCCACTATTATTTCCAGCCTTCCTTAACCCTCTTCAAATTGAGACATTGGTTCTACAACACGCGTCGCATATGGTGGCTGTTCACTGGATTCGTGACCGATTCCTTCCTGGCGAGCAGAGAAAAGCAAAGCCGTAAGATTTCGTGCCGAGAGGATGAGAGCCGATCCACGCCTAGTGCTAACATCGGCACGTCGCAAAGCATGCGATATTTTTCAGTATTTTCTGCTAAATGATGACGTTTTCAAACATTTTTCATTAGATTATGCAGTGTTTGTCCCCGGCTACCATCACGCTTCCATGGTTCCAATCTTCAGCCCGTCCACAGCATAGAATTGTTTGTATCGACCATGCTAATGCAGTGTTATCATGTTTCACATACTTTTGAATAGGTTTATGTGCGTATCTCTGTGTAGGGCAGGCTGATAAACAAACCTCTGTGAAAGTAACAGAAAGTACTGTGTTGTGTCAGCAGGCAGCTCGAGATAGCTCAGTGGTTAGGGTGCGAACTTACTGACCGGAAGGTCTGTGCTTCGAGCCCATCCTTGGTATCTCGACTTCCCCTGTCTAGGCAGTACATGAGTTCTCGTGTTTCCCTCGGGTGGCGTGGAACGTAGGCACCGAAAGAAAGTTACAGATGAACGGTCATCATTATGTTTTTATATGCGTCAACAGAAAGGTGAGCTCCTGCGAAGCAAGACGTGATTAGGCCTGGAAAACCTTCTACTAAGCTATTCATCGTAACTGCGACATATCCGATGGATGTAGCAGGGTTAGTCGCGCGTTCCTCCGGATAGCAGTTCTCAGCGTCTAACATTTTGAAACATTCATTTAAGATGCTTGGACTGAGGCAAAACAGAGATGAAATGACAATGCTTTCACAGAAAGGCGGACAGATTTGGTCATTTTATCCTGTTCTGAAAATCGGCTGTGTTTTTGCTATCTTGCTTAACCACATTGTCTTTCTCTTTCACAGAAATTGTACCCAAAAGTTCGAAAGAAATTAAACAGTCACTTGAGTGACTGTGACATACACATTTTTAATATCACGTGCCAGTACTAAGCCTAGGCATCTGGATCGTCCACATGATAATTTTATCACAGAACACTATTTCTATTCTACATAATTCTGACGAATTGACTCTTCTGTACAGATTAGTCAGCCAGAGGAGCGTTTTATTTTGCTCGAATTTTTCTCACTGGATTTGTCTGAAAGTGAGTGGTTCTTTTATATTCGAGGCACTTGTTGTCGAGCCACATGCGGCTCCGCTGAAACCTCCGCCTCGCACTGGCGCACAAGTAATACGGTTAATCTAAACCAGACATACTGACCAGGAAATTGATAATCAAAATTTTTATTGAAACCAATTTCTTTGCTGTTCATAGCCTGCTTACAAGACCACATAATATCACTACCCCTCAACAACTCGTTAACTGTAATAAGTGAACGTCTTGAGAACATAGCTCATTAAGGAGTGCTAACCATGATCAATGACAGTAAAGTTAGAGAGAATCAGTGGTTGAGTCCGTGATCATCATGGTTGGCGGGTGAATTATAAGGCTAGCCATCGATCGAATCGATAACCATAACCTTAATGACGTTTCGCATGCTCTCAGCATACAGCATAATCTTTAAAGAGTTTGTGCAAACTTCATCTGCACGGACCAGAAATTCAGTGAGCACCTGTAAGGAATATTGAAAATGTGACTGCTTCAGGTGGAATAGAGGCTGGTGAATCAGAGAAAAACTTCTAAACCTAGTCAAGGCTCAGGGGCTATATCCATGAAAAGAAATGCAGAGTGATATGGTAAAGTCCTTAGTGAATGGCGTTCTCTAGTTTAATAGTTCTGCAGAACGAGCTTCTCAAAAAGATCGTACCAGTGTTTCGGAATTTCTTCCACATTGTTCACGCGCTACCGTTTTAGAAACTGATTGTAAATGCGTGTTGCTAGAATCTCATAGTTTCCCACCTGACAGAAAAAGGATGTCTCAGGTATCCAGCATGTCCATCTGGGATCTGAAAACTTCCTTTTGTCTGTCTCGCTTTAATCCGTCTGAATTAGTCATATACTACTCATGCCCTGATGTGATTGCGAAATTTTTGGGATTGACTATTTGTCACAGGCTTTGCGTCAAAAGTCGTGGTGACATCATCGGAATGTTTTGTGAATGCCTAAACGCTGACCATGCGCCCAACTATGAAGTACTGCTAAACCACTGTGCAATGTTGACGTCACTTCGGTAGATGACGAAAAACCCGCAGCAAAACTGCCAAGCTCAGACAGCATATCAACAATCAACCGCAAAACCTGAGCCATTAACATTCTTTCCACATAGCTTTCTGTGTGTCGAAATGCCGGTGTTCTGGCTTAAGCCGCCATCTGCGCAAACTATTCACGACGGCAGCACACGGCTTAATTTGGCTCGAACGATTGCTCATAGTAACCCTTCGGTGTCCTGTTAGGTTTATTGATGAATGGAACCGGATCCTGTTTAACAGAACACCATCTATCTCAGGGCTTACTGGTATGCGCAAAGAAGATTACGACTTCCGGAATCTAACTGCTTTCTCTATTTCACTCAAATGTTCATAAACCTAATCAAACATTGTTCATAGTTGTGCGTTCTGTAGCGGAGTTGATTACAACTCGGTTGCACGCACGCACGGTTGTAAACCAGCTTGAGCAATAACTTCATTTGAACTGGAAAATTTCAGCACTTGCTGACAGAAACTGCTCACACCATCCGCAGGTAGCTAGATTTTGCTGATCAATCGCACAAGATCTCGAAGGGATTTTCTACTGTCATCAACTTCTGAGACAAAACTCCCAGCAGGGAGATAGATACTCTGACAGGCTGTGAGGTATTTTTCGTAGTGTGACTGTACTGTCAATACGAGACTGAATGTTCTATTGAATGTGAGGCAAAACGAAAAATGGTAACTAAAAGTCTCCTTATTAACAGTCCATCACACAAGCCTGACAGTACTTTTATCATTCCATGCTAGTTTTGGGTAGTTCCAGCTATGAAACTAGTACCTCATTCCCTACGCTGCGCTGGGGAAGATTTTTTTACTTGAGATGTGAAACACATACTCCTCCGTGGGGTGATATGGTCTCTCCCAGCTGTACATCACTATCCGGAGGGTAACCCAACCTAATGTTCGGTTTTCGTACTGTACCGCAAAACCCATCAATTACTGATGAATGGTTCGTCTAGTTGTTGGGGTGGGGTAAAATGAAGCAGCAATGAACAAAGCAAAAATACACCGTTTTGTGTAGGGAGTGGTGACCTTACCGGAAGTTAGTTGGACCATAGAAACAGCAACTTCCATATGACTAACCGTGTCTAGCCACCGCCGTTGTCAGTGCGAGAGAAAATCTGTGGCTGCGGATGGAAGCGGTAGCGCTAGTGACCTACGCCCACCAGCACTGCGTGTGGGTCGCTCGGGCAAGTGCAAGTGTAATCTAGGGCCAGTGCTGAGTCATACTGGCAGTTTTATCTGCACATGAAGGCGCTGATGGTCAGCCTAGTCATCCCTTCACAACCCTCTTCCCCCTCAGTTTGACCTGAAACCTCGGGGCCTTGGCAACTAACGTTAGTCTGACCAAGACCCGTCCGATGTACGTTGGGGCGGTGAAACAAACAGTGAGGCTGGTAAGGGCTGGGCTAACGTCGTCAAGCTGCTATCCAGACGGCTGTCTTGCAAGCTCGCCTATCACCCAAAGACTGAACATCTGTTTCAAAAGAGGAAAATGAGAAAAAGGGGATAACAAACATGTGTACAGTCGTCAACCTCGAGTGGACATCTGCCGTAAATCCCATTAGCCCTGGGGTGTCCTGTTTCGTACGGCGCCCCCGGGGAAACCTCACCCGATGAAGCGATAATCACTGGTTAGATATGACCTATTTTATTCTTGTTGAAGCTATGAAGAGTAGCTAACTGGGAAATGGCACAGGCTTTTGCAAAGCAATGCCCTGCTGCTTCGTTCACTTGCAGGCTTTGGGTGAGTCGCCATGATCAAGAACACAGCTTCCGACTGCATAGATGGAGAAAAAGCGAAGAATTTTTATGAGAACGAAGAAGGTAGCGAACAAAGCTTGTTCTCATGAATAGAACGGGTATATTCAGCCGCTTGAGACAATCCGAAGAAGTTTTAGTAGTCACTATTCTGTTGGAAGTCTGTAACATGGATGCTTACCATTACTGTTGAGTCAGCATGCCCAAAAGGCAATCATCTGACAGGAAGCATCTAAGCGATGGGATTTACCTACAGAGGACACGCACATAAAATATTCTCCACTTTTACCCCAGTTACTGTCTGTAGGTATCTTCTACCCACAGAGCCGTTGATCGGCTTCTTATTGAATAAGGCTTACCTCAAGGCGATGGAGCACAAACAGTTTAATCCAAGCAGAAAACAGTGATGAAAATAATACACCCCTCCTCTTTCCGAGGGGGAGAGGAAGTGAGTGGCAAGAAAGCATGGGGCATTTACAATATTACTCATGATGCCCATGGAGATTCCAGACAGCGCACCGCCTCTGTCGCCCTTCTTGGGGCCCATCGGGTAGGCCTAGTTTTCTAATCTCCATCATCCTTCATTGCTAATTGAACTCCACACTGCAAATACGTGGAAATAAATACTCATTTGCAAGTTAGCTTGATGGTGATGGGCGAATCGGTTCACCTGAATCTGTCTCTCATAATATTCTTCAACCGAACGTGTTGAACAAAGGTCATCTCATGTTTCAGTCAGAATGATACTCAAGATATACAGTTGTTTCATACGGTTGGATAGTTATGTTGTTTCACATAGCTGAAAGGCAACGAGCAATCATTGCCAGCTAACCGAGCGAAACCATACACAGAGGATATGCTGTATCCGTTACGCGTTCCACTTACCGTCCTTTTTAACAAGAGTGCAATCTGTAAATGACCCATCGCATGCGAAGAAACCAATATTGCATTCGTTGTTTTTCCACTACCCCTTCATCACAGCAGTAAACTAGATTAGATTTCGATTAACCTGATCAAAAGACTCCATAACCGTAACGCTCATTGTTCACATCCGAATAAGGCAGTAGTTTTGGTCTGTCCCGAGAATGTGCGCGCTCTGGGATAATCCGGTAGTGGAAGTACTGAACCAAAGCTTCAAGAACGATCAAATCATTTCAACCATGGTTGACTTTATTGATTCTTCGCGCCTTGATTCCGAGGTACCGTTATGCCGACATAGCTTTTATGGAGCCGAGTTCGTACTTCTGCTTGAGTTTTTTCCTATTCAGTTACGATAACAATCTTGGCAAGCTTTTCTGGTGTGCTTCAAAACGAAGACTATGCCGGTGAGAATAAGTTCTCACCACCAATGCTGGGATTCGTGCAAAAATTAGCGGTCGTCTTTTGCAAGATTGCCCAAGTTACCAATTCACCTGCTTCCAGATTAGGGGCGTTTTTTGTCGGTCTGGGGTGAATGATTTTGGACTCCCATGTTTGCACTCACAGCTATTGATTTGGCGCACCTACCTACGTGAGAAAGCTGCAACAGAAGGCATGAAGAAACATTCGAAACTGGTAGTCTTGTGCAAAGCCTTGCCCAGAGCACCATGATAAAGTAGCTCATACGATTCTGTCGTTTTCCGGATGCAATTTCAATTAACGTTTTGTTGAACGAACGGAATACAAGTACACAGAAGTTTCCCTTTCCTTTTATCAGCTAATGGAGTATATCTTCCAGGTGAATCAGTCAGCCGTAATACAGTTCAAAGCATGAAATGACAGCGATACTGTATTGCCTTAACAAATGTCAGTCAAACTGAAGTTTGTAAACAAGTTTTGAATGGTTGACTCTAGTTTATTACTTCATACAAAGCGTCTCCGTTTGACGATTCAGGGCAAACCCACCACGTACATACTAGTCACAATGTTCTAGATCCTAAATTTGAGGTATATTGATTTTCCCGGGCACAGAGTACCCACCAGACAACCAAAAAAGTTTCTGTGGCGGCAATTCTTTGTAAAGGGGGTTTGCTCCTCTGGACAGTAAACAGGTCATAAACAAATCAGTTTATTGCATTTTCCGGTCATTCCCGAACCTTATCGACCCTGTTTTAAGTGTTTCACAGTTTTGATTGGTGCAAGCGAGTTAATTATGGACATCCGCACCCCAATCGTATTAGTGCTAATGAACAGTGTTGGTGGTATTAACGAAGGACACGAGTGAGTTTCAGCGGAGTCCCTCGTTCCTAGCATTAATCAGGTGAATATGCTACACAAAGGTAGCCTCTACCTGTGAGAGGATGTTCAAAATATTTAGGTTATTTTCCAATTAGAACAGTTGGTGAGTCCCAAAACAAGCGAGATCGGTGGTCAGCTTTTCAACAGTTTTCATCAGCCACATAATACATACGAAGATATTAATTGCAGTTTTACTAGTACATTTCGGCGCAAAATAATCTCCTCCATCTTCCTATCCGGTTTTTCAGATCTGGAGCTATTGTTTTCAAGCTAGGCTATGTAGTTGTACGAAAGTACGTTATCTCAGACTGGCTGTCGTTGCTGTTGTATTCACGTCGCGAACGTGACACACGGGAGACAGTGTTATCTGTTATTCCAGCGTTTGTCTTCTTAAACAAAACGGAACAGTTTTTGTGCTCCCTCTATTCACTCCGTTCTTCACATTCGGGTAACATGAGATCGAGGTTTATCATATCGCAAACCACATGGAGTTCCCGTTCAAAAAAAGTTATCTTTGTAGGCAACCAGGTAATTCCTTACCCACCAGATAAATCCTCTGGACCGCGTAAGGATAAACTGGGCAATGGCCAAGGTGGTGATAACAAGGGACCCGTGCTTTTCGCGCAGCATGATATTTTTGGCGTAACTTCAAGGAAAATGCACTTTTGTGGGTGCGGCTACACAGGTTGTTTCATGCGTTCGTACCCGTTAATGACTGGTTGGACTGGTTCAGACTCTCTGCCTTTGGTGAGCTAGGATTTCTGAATTTACCCTGTATGGTCCCAGTCAGGACCGAACGAGCAACGGACAAGCCAACTTCTACTTCTATATTTATCATCTGAAAAAATCTAGAGGTGACTGGTATGATGGTTATCAGGTATATCAAAATAACTGCTCTCAAATAGTCAGACTTCCAAACCAGTTCCTCGTGCAGACCGAGATTTGAAAATACTTGAATCCATATTTACCATCCAAGGAAGCCCGGTTAATTGTCACGTGACGCCGCAATGAACAGCAAAATTGTCAACCAGAAAGACGCAGGACTAACCCCACTACATCCATCTGACGGGCTCTAAAAAGAACGAAACGCATTGAGGATCGCTTTATGGACCGTCGTACATTGTTACTGAATGCATTGTTGATCGGTCGGTAAGACGCACTATGATGGACTGTCATTAGTTTCCGAATTGGCCTGTCATATCCAACTGCATTGGTGAACATCCGCAAACAAAAGCAATGTGACGAACAGTTTGCCCTAGGCCGCATGTGCATCCACCTGAACACCCGTACTTGATGTTAACCCGAAGGAATAACACCGGAGGCTGATCTGGAGGGGTCAGCCATCAGTAAGCTCACCTGGTGGCCCATAACTCCCACTTCAAATGGGTACAACTGAGCAATTGGGCTCCACCATTTATGCAAAGGGGAGTCTAGTGGACCACATCACTGAGGAAGCGTGCTCTGGGCCACGCATTACCGACTAGGGTTAGTCGTCATGGTCACAAGGTGTTTTTTCAGCACCTCTGTAAGGTTACTACTCCGAAATGTCTGCTGTATGGGTGCTTACAGATAAGTAAATATGAGACAACACGATACAACTCAAATCTTTACAGTGCAATATACTACAATATACAGAAAAACCGGTTTCACATAACAGTGAAAACAACATTCAACTTGACAATCGAACCAGAGGCTGTCCGTGGGGAATCCCTTACTGCCCCCTTAGTTTGGTGAGGTTGACAACTAAGTAGCTGGTTTTCACAGTGTTATTTGATAGCTCGCATTTCACATAAGACGCACCCCAAGCACGCACATGTGCCCAGCTAGAGTAAACCGTTATTCTGCTTGATCTATACAACAATGGTCACAGAAAGTCACTTCTAGCACCACTGTAAGTCTAAAGCTGGGGAATATTCAGGGCATTAGGCGGGACGTTCCTGACACGGGTATGGCCTAGTGGTTGAATCCAATGGGGCTCGCTCCGGAGAGATAGGGCTTCATTACTAATCAAACAAATACTGAAAACATTCACATGACACTGAAATTAATCACGATTAGACTTGATTCCTTCCACCCGGTAGTGATCAGTTAATCACTACCAGCACCATCTCGTGTTTTGCGCACCGAATAGTTCGACTTGTTGAGGCAGTATCGTAGGCCTTTCTCTGTAAGTGAAGGATCATTTCTAGCATCATCGCAAACTAAATTTACCAAGAAGTGTGGTACATAAGGTAGCAAGCGCAGAGAGAATGCCGAACACAGGAAAATCGGGTTTGAACAAAATTTGCCAAGGGGGAAATGAATAGCTAAGGATGAACAACACGGATTTCTGATGATAACGTTGGTCGTCCGCTCATTTCTAGTTCAGGAGTGTGAATCAATTTAAAATAGACGCCATCTTAGTCCATCTGCTTCTGCTGCACAAAACTGTATACAAAATTCTTTGTTAGATTTATCCGGCAGAACAAATTTTGAAAACGCCTCTTCGTTGTGGGATTTATGGCAAGAAACTAGTTAGTGAAAATGCCGCTCTTCGACCACAGTCCATAGGGCTATCCCATGGTCAGTCTCAGTTTACTTGCACAAACGTTGGGAGGAATGAAGGTCCGCACTAACTTTCAGATGACAAACGGGAGGCATTATAATGCTGGTCACGAGGATGTAGTCTAATGGATACTGTTACCTCAACCACTCTCCCGCTATGTGATATTTCAAGAAAGGTTAGTCGCACCCTGAAGAGCCTTTTCTACTGCCATGTTCAGTGGTCAATTCAAGAAGTACACTGACGATGAAGCACTGGGAGGCCTCTATAACCTACTCTTGACATGGCCCGACTACGAAATGAAGTAGATTCAATTAGTTCCAGGAAGATATATCAATGAATGAATTATGTGAGCCTGTTTTCTGTAATTGTGCGTGGGTCATCCAGCAGAACTATATTCACGATTGGGGTGTTATGGTAGTCCAATTTACTCAGCAGGGTGGCGCATTTGCAATCAAAATTGAGAGTATGCAATGCTCTTTCATAAACATCGTTTGCCCGTTTGAGCACTCATTATTTTGATAAACCATCTACAAACACTTGGTTGCTGTCCTCAGTACAAATCTAAAGAGAATTTGTCGACAGGACCTATTAGCCACACAATACTCTTGTCTCCAAAACCTTTACTAGTGGAGTAAAACCTTTTGCTCCAAAATGTTGCATTTTGTTGCGTATGCGCTCAAACCAAAAAACATCTCATTCTACGCTCATATTTATGCAGATCACCAAATTTCATTGTCCACTGAAACAATCATAACTCTGGCAGAAAACTATGGTGAAATAAGTCCCCAGCATCGTTGAACCCCCTGGATGGCTAAATGTGGCTCAAAAGTTTGGACTGGTACTCTGAACTCAATCGCCCGATTGCTTTAGTCCATTTAGGACACGTTATAGCTTTCGAAAATTCAATTCCATTGTGCGAATACTGAGCGCCGTTGTCGACCGAATCACACCCGCGCCCACAGTTCTGTCGCGCCAAATCTATCACGAGACCACTCAATCAATCAGTCAGTCAGTCAACAGTTAAGAGCTGAAAAAAAAACAGGAAACATCACTCCACAAGTCACTGTTTTAGGTAGGTGCGTACACTGACAGTGAAGAACCACAACAACAGTTTTTTTTATAATTTTAGTGACTACCAGAGTTTAGCACATATCAGTTCCGCTCCTCTTCTCTCTGTGAACATCATCTGAAGGCATTCACACTGTGGTTTCACCGCAGTTCTATCTATCCAGTACATGGAGGACCATGAATTCGAAAAACATATTTTCACACCAGATTGTATGGGACGCTCACTTATGTGTGAGTGCCTTCTCTTGGTTAAAAAGTTTCATCTATGAGGATTTTCAGAAAGTGACCTGGGCTTGGCTTCATCTATTTTACCCACCTAACCGATGATTTTGGATGTTTTAAGGTTACAAATCTAGCATTCAGGTTACGTTTAGGAACAACAGGTCCACTTTCGAGAGCCATATCAACGCCGCTTAAAGCAACGTCAAAATCAAAACCGTCCCGAATATTTATTCTTCGTCCTCGGGATCACAGCCTCTGATTTATACTATGGATATGTTTTGGCCGTTGTATGACCTGACAAGGTCGCTTATAGAATCAGTACTGAAACGAGAGAACTAGCCAGATGTTTGTCCATTGGAACATAATACTCAGTTCCATGAGCTCAACAAGAGTAAAACGCTTAGTTACATTCTTCTTGATCTGAAAGCACTCATGAGGTTGGTGGGAACTGTCCACTAGTCCACTACCGCTTACCCTCTCTTAGGAGGCTCATCAGGTATGTTTAGCCACGAATTCCCATCGATCGTACTTCGTCCTTGAAAGACAAATCAGGACTAAGCAGATAAAAACACTCACAAAAAATAAGCTGGAGTGAACGAGGAACGTAACTAAAGCTACCGCTTCTGATATACTTCAGATAAAAATACTTCAGGTTCATGTTTTGATTGGAACGACAATCATGGTATCGATGCGTCCATTTCTGAGCTGGTACATGTTGCGAGTACTTGAAATCGAGACTCAATGCAGTCCTTTTGTTTTCGGTGCGACTAGCTTTCAGCATGCAGGCCGCCTCGACATTCCGTTGCGAAGGTATTCAGTGGATTTTCCTGTGTTTGATATGAACATCACCGGATGACTGTTCAAAATACGCGGGCATTCCACTACCTGTCATCACCCTGTTTTGAGTCTATCAGGTTGGCATTAGCCCCGACTTCAACATGCATGTGAGTTCGAAATGGACCTTCAGCTAAATTGCTGTTTGAGTTGTGGGTTGAATGTCACAGATTCAGGGATCAGAGTCTATCCAAAGAGCCTCATACGGGGGAAATCGGTAGACGGTTGTGGGTCTTAAGCAATCATTCCCTAATACTTTCATCGGTGCATTTTTCTCCATATGGTACAACTTACAAGGCTAGTGAAAACCCACTGAAAACCCACTACCGTTTTCGACCTTTATCAGTTGCACAAGACTTCAAGCGACAGGTCCTTTAAGGCTTCCCGTTAACACCACTTCAATCCGTACATGCGCGCTCGTATTCGCTTGGGCGCATTTGTGTTGTTTTAGTGATGAATGATGGTGGATGCAAACCCCATGTCCTCGTGCCCCCGTCAACTTTTTTACAACACACTGCGCTGAGTGCCAGCAGCACTGTTAGTGAGAATCCTGCTTTTTTGGTTATTTTACCGAGGGCATGCACAAGGACGCCACAGTTCCTGTCAGCCTGCAACCGGAAGACGTGCTGCTGGTGCTTGTTCGTTCAGGTCAACTCCTCGCCACCGCCATTGAATGACTCATACAAAATGGCACATTAGCCCATCTGATCTCTAGGTCAGTGCGCACTGTCAGCCTTGTGTCAAGCACACAGCGTGCAGTAGACATGACATGGAAGACATGTGCTCCTCGTTTGCGAGATTAGGTTTTACTGGCACGATTATTTGATAAACCCTAACCTTAACCAAATCATTCATTCCATTTGCCTCGCATGATCGTTCAATCAGCAGCAGAAGTAGGCTTTACTGACAAATTCCCATGTATTTGGCTGATTCACTTGATTGGGCTGTTGATGGGCTTTAGAACCTTCAGTTTTTTAAGGGCGCAGATACGAAGCCATGGCAACTCAGAACCGGATTACCTACTCTGATCCAGTGTAATCAGGCAGGTATGCAGAGTAGCTGATTGATTTTTAAGGAATGGGTTTGTGCTTGATGCCGTAGTTCGTTAGTATTCCGGTTGTGTGTACCGGGCGGTGATTGGATTTGCGTGTACCCTCCGGGAACAAGTACCTTCTTCTCAGACTCAGGCATAAATTACACAAATTGCTCTCACTATCAGTGTCTCTCAACAACTGTGAGGTCGACCCTTCCAGCCCTCCAGCCTGAGTAGTCCGTAGAGTGTATTGGCGTCTCGATCAGAGGTAGCACTGGATCAGGCAGAATGAGATGATAGAGCAGTTTGTGGGCCGTATCGACATTTCATCCGACTAACTCATGATTTGAGATATGCCGTAGATGTTCTCACTGTTGCTGGTAGCACCATCGTTGAATACTGGGGCGTCACTACGACCGTGCAAACAATAAGGTATGAATAAAATTTAAGCTAACACTACGTCTATGTGAAGCAGACTGAAACGAACAAATACAAAATCACGGTCTCCGTGGTTGTGCGCAACCTAGTGATGTAGGTCTCAAGACACTTACAACAGTTAAAAAGCGTCGTAACCTAAAAGGGAGAAAACATGTTTAATTCAGGGATAGCGGATTCTTTACCAGTTGCCAGTTGAAGCTAAGCGTTTGGAGATATGAGCTGTCGTCCGAGTAGGCACTATCACCCAACCGCAGTAACTTTATGCCGTTCGTCAATCCAAATCCTCGGGTTCGCTTCCACGTATCAAGCCATCTATAGAATTCCTCGGGAGTTGAGGAGCATGTCCTATATTTTTAAGTTCTGTCGCCTTTAGGGTCCATTCTTCACCGTTACCTCACTTTTGTGGAATTCAATTCCATATGACTGGATTTGAAGGAGGTGCACTGTTCTTTCGCACTGGTCTAACTTTCAGTTGGTGTCAAGAATTGACGTGGACACTGTTTTATTTTAGGAAAACCGTGCAGTTATCATCTCATGGCTCCACAACAATCAGGAATATACTAACTTCGCTAAATTACCTTGGACAATTGATAAGTTCAGGTTATATACCCTTACCTACCCTTACCTTACCTTACCTTACCTTACATAAACGAAGGTATGCTATCTCCGAGCTAACCAGTCCTGTGCTATTTTCTTGCCCATTCATGACATTTACGTCTGTATTCGATCATACTTTGTTGTGTGTGGATATCGCTCGAATAGGAAATGCTTCCAGTTCCCCAACATTCACCTATCAGTTTGTCCTACCCCGAGACGATAGTTAACCACCACCACCACAGATGCGGACATCACCCAAAGAAGTCAACTGCTTAAAATATGTCGACTAAGTCCTTCAAGCACATTTCAGTCATAAAGGATGCGTATGTCTCTACGGCATCACAGTCAACTGGTGATTCACTACCCATGATCGTGAGCCAGAATATAACTATTGATTTTAGCGTTTCAATCGACCGACTGGGTACAACCGTGTTTCAGCATAGTAGTCAATATACTGATAAGGCAAGTAAATCGTTTAGATCTAATTACTAAGCATATTCGTTTGGTTCTCAAGTTTTAGCTCACCCAGAATTGAAAGCATTGCATCCATACACCAGATAAAATCTGCACGATGTAACAGTGAATAAGAAACATTCGTAGTTGAGAGGCAAAGGTAATTCCTTCGGGAATTTTTACGAAGGGGGTAGCTGGCATAGAAAACAATTTTGGTGTTTCTTCAGGCGAAGTAGCCGCTAGTGAAGGGAGTGTGGGACCAGGCGAACCCAGGTTGATGAATGTTACAGAAACTGATAATCGAGCTAGAACATTGAGGGTCCCCTGACCTCAGTTATTCATTGAGATTCGGCATGCTGGGAGCTGTTGCGAGCCTGGATGAGTAAACTAACAAACCTAGTCATGATACCAGAACTGCTGGGGATGATGAACTAACTTCATAAGTGGTTGCAATACGTCAAACAGCAGCACTGCTGAATAAGTGAATGCCAGAATCGCTGGAGCCCACTTTTTTCTTCAGCTGGGGCCAACCTGACATAAGTCTGACATAAGTCGGCTAGCATGGACTTGCCGATTATGGTCTTATGGAAATGAAGCTTGATCACAGTGAGTGGAAGAGGAAGAAAGATTGTTTCTGACAAGTACACTCACTTCCAAATCGATTTGGTTTCCACGGGAGACTCAAGTGAATCTCTCGTCTATGATGTCCTTCAACTGAATGTTCTGCACAAGGCCACCTCATGTTTCAGTTTGTACGATATTCGAGATATCGCAGTATATTTTCATGAAGGAAGCTACTCACAAGGTTGCTGAAAACTTTTCGACAGCCCACGACCGGTTTCGCCCTTTTTAGGGCTCGTCAGGTAGGCGTAGTCCCCAAGTTTCCGTCAATCTTATATTATACCAACTGAAACATGAGGCAGCCTGTGTGGAGCACATTCAGTTGAAGAACATCATAAACGAGAGATTCCCCCGAGTCTCCCGTGAAAACTGAATTGATTTGCAAATTAGTGTATTTCTCCAAAACAGTCCAATTTGGGTTCAAAGTGAACATAAGATTGACGGAAACTTGGGGACTGCCCATACCTGATGAGCCTCTACAAGGGCGAAACTGGTCGTGGGCTGTCGAAGAGTTTTCAGCAACCTTGTTAGTAGTTTCCGACATGAAAAAGGTTGTTTCTCTTTTTCTATCCTTGTTCTCCGTTTTGCACACACATTATGAGAGACCGCTAAGTCGTTACATTGGAACAAATAAACTTTTTGATAAAATACAACTATTTGTAATTTACAATTAAGCCAATGGTGGACTCGAACGATTGTCTCGTTAATGATACTCTGCAAACGAATGTTGCAGGGTGAGTTTCAAATGATATTATATTCGAGATGTCTCAGTATATTTTCTTGATAAAAGAGGCTAGTCAGAATTTTTCGGAAAACTCTTCCACAGCCCACTATCGGTTTTGCACTTGCTGGGTCTCATCAAATAAGCGTGGTTCCAGAATTTCCATCAACTGTATTTTCCTCAAGAACACCAAACATTTGGGTAACTGAAGGAATATGGTCATTTAACACTTACATTGTTGTTACCAATAGGTTTGATTGATTACGTCGTTTATGATATTCTTCAACTGAAGGATAAAACCGACAATGAACTTTTGAAGAGCTCTCAACAACCTTATGATTAGTATGTCTTTTCAAGAAAGTATACTGCGATATCTCGAATATCGTGTTAACTGAAACTTGAAGCGGTGATTATGCAACACATCCTGTAGAAGGATATCACAAAAAAGAGAAACACTTCAGTCACGTGCAAACACCAGTTTAATTTCCAAGTGAGTATATTTCATCAGTTACGTACCTTTTGGTGTTCAGTTCTGAGGCTACGCCTACCTGATGAAACCCGAGAAGAGCCAACCCGGTAATGGTTTGTGGCGGCGTCTCGTTCAGTGGATGACTCGATTTCACCAACTGCGCAGGTTCTGTCGTGTTCTTCGAATACCAGGTGATCAGTTACCTCTCTTTCCTGTTTGGTGAAGTGGGTTCTGACAAGCTGGCAATGTTTGATTTACAGACAAAGCCTGAAGAACCCGGCAACCAGTCTTAGCTGCACTGGCACATGTAATTTGCGAGACAGGAGTATCACGAACTCACCATGTCACTTGTCGGAGGTGCTTACTGACACGGCAATGACAACCAGCCAATCGTACTGCTTTACCTGTTCTCTTATTTGCAAGTGCCAACCCACTCACTGTTTTATCTTTTTTTCCGAGCTCGCAATCTCCTCTTCGTCCTGCAGTGCTCTCTGCCGTATTCAGCGGCGATCCTAACTAACGCACACATTCACATGGTTCAAATCTGTCATACAGAACGAGCTGCTTTTTTGCTTTCTTTAAGGTCCCCTGTGAATTTGATTAATTTCGTTTCAATGTTTGGTTGACTTTCTGGATTTTAGTTACATCATGGTCAAAAGTTGAACAATGTGAGTTCCATTGAGGTTTAGCTTTCCAATCTCCGATGTGGTTCCACAAACCACTGTCACCTAGGGTATCTAAATACCTTGGGAAATATTATACTTCTACCAGTCACCAAAAACGCTTACTTGTTTTATTTTTCATGTGTTAGAGGGATCCAGCCGATGACTTGTGAGGACCCGAGGGCAGTACCAAGCATGCGAGTCACCATATATCAAATTAGACCCACTGCTAACACATGGTCATTAAGATTCGATAGATGACATGAAGGAGATGGGTTCTCACAACTAGAAGAGGGAACAGAAAAGAAGAAATGAGCGTGATGAACACTATTTACAGGGAACTGATTCAGATACGTTTGCAATGGGCAGTACCGGATCCGAGTGGAATTAACATTCTAAACGAAATGGTACTGGGTACTCTTAGGTTCCAATCCAAAGTGGGTTCATCTAAGAGCGTAGTTCCGCGAAAGAGATATCGATGGTTTATGAGTCATGATTGCATGGGATTCCGCTTCCTTTTTCACCTCTTTATTGATATTACAAAAAAAAGAGTTTTCGGGTTTCAGAAGAACTTGGTAAACAATCGGTAGTTTTTATTTGGGTAACGTTTAGCTTTTGACACAAAAGCTTCATAATACCAACTGAACAGGTCACCAAATTGACCAGGTTATGAGACAGACGGGGAACCAATCAGCAAGTCCTCTTCACACTAGCTCAGTGTCGAGTGTCAATTAACGGCTCTTGTCAGCTAGTGTAGGTGCCAAAATCTTGGATTGATGGGTTGGAGGAGTTCCAAATTAGTTCCGATCGTTCCTTAATCTTCCATTTCAGGGTGCTTCACTTGATGATTCACCTCGGGTGTCACTGGTAGATTTTCCCTGGTCTTCGTGGGACTGTGAGTGCTCTGAAAATTTATTTTAAGGGGGTTTGAGGTCAAGTGGATTTCAGATGATGACCACTCTTCCTTTGGGTTTGTTCACCAAGTCAATGTCTCAAAAGCGATGCTGACAGAATTCATGGGTCGTCTAGGTGAATTTCACGAATGTGAGGTCATTCTGTTAGAGAGGAGACTGGGTCTCACAAGCATCTCCTATTAGCTCTCAAATTTTAGTATGAATTTCGGTGTCGACGGCCCAGATTCTGACCGGTGCGTGAATGTGGCCACATAATAGGTGGCCGTCTACCAGGTCTTGCAGCTGTGTCTCAAAAAGGGACAAGGGGAACAAGGGGAATGAGATAGTGGATCATTTATCATTTCAACTACGTCTTAGAGTGATATATTTTAACCAATAAGCCGATATCGTCAAACTGGATTTATTAATTGTTGCCAAAAGAAGCCTAAGCTTTCGGTTTCAGGACTCCGTAAGGATTGTGGGTCATACCAAATGCGAAATTCTCAAGTGTGTTGAAAAACATTCGAAACTAATTCCATACAGAGCTGTTCTGAAAATATAAGCTGACAGCCACTCCTTCGCACAGAAGTGAGATCCACTATCCCTACCTGTCCACGCGACCAATACCAGATATACAACCTTGCTGCAGCGATATTCCTCCGAATTCATTTTTCACATTTTCGGAGATTCAATCCCTGGGAATAACTCTAGTCTGTGATATCACTTTAGCTCAGATCAGTCAGAAGATTGATTAGAAGTCGCTTCGGATGACTAGTCATCTAGTGCACCCACCAACGAGTGAACACAGCGGCTTTGTGGCTCACTGGTCTTTTATGGATCTGAAAACTACTGGTCGTGTATCTGTCAAGAGCATTACAAAATCGAAAACCCTGATTTCGCTCCAATTATTGACCATTAAACAGACCCGCGTTTCTCGCTTTCAGGTTACCCTGACATAAGTAAGCGAATGCAACAGAGTAAACAGACGGCTGTTGGACTGGTTAGCGGTGACTGAACGGCAAGACAAACATTCAGCATTAGATTTGTGTCTGGTAGCTGACGGATAATGTCTGGCTGAGCTATCGAACAAATGTTGCCTCATTGCATCTTATCTCTAACGGGGTTACAGGTGGGAATAACTGAGTCGGGAAACACCCATTTATGTGAAAACTTCATTTGTTTTCCCTGGTTGGCAGCGTGACCAAATGTGTTGATTGGTTGATGAAATTAAGCAGTGATTTGCAAACAGTAGGTCTAGCATGCGGGTAGCTATAATCTACGGTAAGACGTCATATATGTGTAAACGGTGCATGCAAGTGACTCTCTTGTATGATGGAAAGATTACGAGTAGGAGAATAGTTCAAATGGGTTGCTTTTGGCAAGAGGGATTTCAGCGGTTTATTTGTACAGATCCCAATGTGAACGTGGTAGACAGTCGCACCTTGGGAAGTATCATACAGTCATGAGGTCGGATCTAGAGCAAGATTGTGAGGTGCATAGCACTTGTCGAATTCCCCTGCTCGAGTAGCGCATCGACGTGATTTCTTGGTTCAGCCCATGCACTGGTTTTCTCCAGGAATTCGGCTACTCAAGACATACATGTACTGCTAACTTTTCACGATCCTCGTGCGGAATAAGAAAGCATCAAACCTGAGAGAATTGGATTTGAAGATATTAATCACAGAAAATGAGTATGGTCAATCCTGAAAAACAATCCATGCGTATTCCAGAGTAGGTGAGTCTCTCCGTACCATTTTGACCAAACCAGGATCACTCCATTTAGTTGCTTCGGGAAGGCCTTGAAAACAGTTGGTGGATTTGTATTCACCATGTGTGAGACAAGTTTTAGTGACCGCTTGAGTTTGCAGTCAATGCTCAAGACCATTTACCGTAACAACTGTTCAATGTAACACAGACCAGTTTTGCCTTGAAACTCGTTTCGACCTGTTTCTGAGGGCAGAGCACTGCTTTTCAATTTGCTGGAATAATCATATTATTCTTACTATATTAGCCCATCCGTGCATAGAACTAGTGAAACATTGTGGCCTTGAGCATGCCCACTTTTGTGGGAGAATTAATGAATGGAGGTCTCTATAGAACGTACAGGAAGGACGTTTTAGTACTACCCTGAGATAAAACTTCGCAGCTTGGCATATCATGAGTGGAGTACACCAACCTGGATGGAACCCACCGAAATTACGGTGGAGATTCTTACACCAACGGTGTGCCCATTACGGACTGTTCCTGCCAGGTACTAACCTATTCAGTAGGTTCCGAACCTTTCGTTTCCCATACGAAATTAGACATAGTAAGGTGAATTCGAGACTAGAATTAGATAATGCGGCTACGCGCAAAATTGTAACTGTTGTGTCGTCCGGAGGTAACCCGTCAACTTGCGTAAGGAAGAAGCCAAAATCGAGCACAGGAACAGGTCTTCTCTTTTTTGTCGCTAAATAATGCGGTTATATACATCGGAAAATGGCAGGAATTGGCTGGGACTTGCTCTTCACCGAATAACCAATAGGAAACAACAGTTATGCATGATCGGTTAGACAACTAACGAAAAGCAACGACCAATGGAGTCACATGTGAGAGTGGAACGATGATAAATCAATAGGGGCTCAGCACGATGCAATCTGGTGGCTGAACATGTGATGACGACAAATATAAGCAAAATGTGAGAATTGATCAGAATCGATCAGTCCGTAGTTAAGACGAAATTTTTGGCAATTAACAGTTCGTTCTGGTAACATCTCCCCCTTTAAAAATTTGGTTACCTGGGCTATGCATAACTTTGTCTTCTTGGGTCAACCTGGAATGGTTGCACGAACCTTCGTTTTCGTTTCGGTCTCGATCCCCTTTCGTGCGGATTTGCATCGTCCCGCTTTTGATTCATTGTATTTGCTGCTCTGGTTTCACCTATATCCAACAACTGGTTAAGGCTCAGTTCCCCTGTATTCGGCGCTGAGTTCATTGTTGAATGGCGCATCTTCAACTGATTCGCATGGCGGATCCACCTTTTCTTTCCGACTTGGACGTCGTATAAGACGTTTCCACGGCGCCGCAGGATGCATCCAGGCTGCCAGGTTGTCCGATTGTTTCCAAAATCCAATGCAAGTACTGAGTCACCAACACGGAACTTCCTTTTGCGTGCACCATGATGTTGATTGAATTGATGTTCCATCTTATGATTCCTGACTTCTAATTTTGGTCGTTTAGGTCTGAATACTGGTTTGGCATCTGGTAACAGCGTCAATTTTGCTTGCATTTTTGTGCAATGGCCGAGTTTGGAATCGAAAATGTCTGCGTATCTTGAACAAAGTTGCTCCGTTGAAGTTACTCGAACATAGGTCGGCACAGCAGTCCGGCGTACATCAGCCTCGGATTGGGTACACACCTTGTTCAATGGCATGTCCAATAACCCCAAATTTTCAATCCAATCCATACCCATGAGGTTAATTTCGGCATTGGACGATACGAACAAGGTTCCTGAGAAACGTATACCCCGGAATTCCACTTCACATTCCATTTCACCGTCAAGATCCATTTGGTCACCGGATGCGTTCTGCGCCACCAATTCGGTTGGTTTGAGTATCGGACGTCCCAGCTTGTTCCAAGTATTTCGAGATACCAGTGTGATATCAGATGCCGTGTCAAGTTGTAGTTTCAATGAAACGTCATTGACGGTAACCGCTACGTATTTTCTGTACAAATTGAAATCAGTTCGAAAGGCTGCCAGAATAGCCTTTGTTTTGGACCAAGATCTTCGAAATCGGTTGGGCTTATGCTGTTTGTACGAGGGGGTTGGACGCACTCGTATGGGTTTGCGATTGGGTCGACAGTGTGATTCTTTGTGACCGATTTTCTTGCAGTTCTGGCACTGATGACTCTTGAATGGACAGAAACGGGAAAAATGCCATTCACCACACTGCCAACAAGCGCTTGGAGGTTTCTGATTTCGAGCAACATCGTGAGAATTAGTGTGCTTGACCATCGTTCTGCAAACCTGCGGCTCTTCCTGATGACCGGGTCTCTCGATCATTCTAGTATCGTGTTTCAAGTTTATCAGCCTTTGGCACTCGGCTGTGATGGCTTGCAACGTCAGGTCTGGCTCCTGTTCCAGTTTGTGGAGTATATGTGTTCGGATGTCTGCGTCTGAATGCGATTGTAGGCTGCAGACGAACACGAGACTTTTCAGTTGGTCTGGTGTCATGGTAGCCAACTTGAAACGCTCACACTCCTTGTTTACTATCCCGGCATGTGTGACGAAATCATGGGAGTCACACTTTGTGAGCTTCAGGCAATTATATCGGATGCTGAATAGAGATGCCTGTTCTCCGAAAATTTGGGTCAGGGTCCGGACAGTTTCATCGAACGAAAATTCACGTGGGTTTTTCGGCAGCACAAAATTCGAGTATCGTTCGTGTTCCACTGCACCGAGTTTTCTCAGCAGGAGACGAACTTTCCAAGAATCATCTTGATTTGCCAACTCTACTCGGAAGATGTCTTCATACTTCTGGAACCACGATTCAAATGTCACTCCTGATAAACCATCGAAAGCGAATTCGGATATGGAAGCAGCAATGGCATCAACTGATGGCTGATTCTTGTCCACAGCGGTTTCGGACTTGAGGTTCAATTTTTTTGAAAGCATTTCAATCAGCTGTTTCTGGGATTCTTCAAATTGTTTCTGTTGGATTTGGAGGAGTTGCTGCATTTGTTCGAATGAAATTGCCATTTTGTCCACACAATCCGTCGCCAAGGTTGTTGTGTCGTCCGGAGGTAACCCGTCAACTCGCGTAAGGAAGAAGCCAAAGTCGAGCACAGGAACAGGTCTTTTTTTGTCGCTAAATAATGCGGTTATATACATCGGAAAATGGCAGGAATTGGCTGGGACTTGCTCTTCACCGAATAACCAATAGGAAACAACAGTTATGCATGATCGGGTAGACAACTAACGAAATGCAACGACCAATGGAGTCACATGTGAGAGTGGAACGATGATAAATCAATAGGGGCTCAGCACGATGCAATCTGGTGGCTGAACATGTGATGACGACAAATATAAGCAAAATGTGAGAATTGATCAGAATCGATCAGTCCGTAGTTAAGACGAAATTCTTGGCAATTAACAGTTCGTTCTGGTAACAGTAACCCCCTGGTGTGTGCGTGACCCTTTATTCGTTTCGGTGAACAGCGAATCAGACATACTGACCTGGCTTGATCGGCACACCTGTACTGACCCTTACACCTGTTCTATCCCATGTTGAGGAAGTTGCACTCGCACAATTCGGAATACTCTACAGCCTGCAAGTAGAGTAATAAGTGTCTTCGAAACCCGTTCAGATGACAATTACTGGCTATCTACCCATTCCTTTGAATAAATCGTTCAGTGCATTCTTATGGTGCAAAGGAAACAAGACGCCTGAGATACTACCAGGTTTTCCAGGCTTTGACAGGAGGAATAAAAAATAGGGTTGTTTTCGAACCATGGATCTTGCGTTCAGCAGCTTCGTGCTCTAACCGATGAGCTATTTCGAGATGTATCCCCATCGCTCGATGTTCCCCATTGGCGACGAGCATGAATAGATGTACAAGCAATTCAGGCTGGCATTTATCACCTCCTCGATACGAAGTTGCGAGGCTTGGTGGAACCATCTCCCATTCTGAATGGAAGTTGCGGATGCCTCCAGGACTTTCGGCTAAAATGACCAAACAGTAACCAGATCACCCAGAAACAAAGTGGAGACATAATCCCCGAGTACCACGATTCATCGACTGTTGAGCCAGCTACTTCGAACATCAACTGAATTGACTCCACACCGAATCCCGATCCCTTCCTTCATTAATAAATAACCAAGGTCCATAAAATTGATCCTTACCTATGTGCCAGGACTATCCAGAGATGACACGAGACCTCACAGCCACAGGACTGTCGCCTACCTTATGCAAAGATGAAGGATCTTTTTTGCTACACGAACTGATGTCGTTAGCGAAGAAACTTTAGATTGCCGGGGTAATATTAGCCGAATGAAGAATAGTGATGCAATCCACAAATGCAGAATACTGTGTGCATGGGAAATTGATTTTGGTGAACGCTGAATCTAAACTTCTATGATTACCGTAAACTTAAGGTGAGCAGGATGGTTTCTGTGCGGTCAGTCGCTGTACTTGCTATGAATTCGTCCTACGATAGCTGCTGGAACTGTGCCACCAATATGAAAAACCAACCATGCCAGACTTTCTTGCTGTCAAAGGCAGGTTGGACACCGTCGATCCAGTCATTCTAATGAATTTACTGGTGAGGAACTGTGGGGTAGAAAAACTTCCTCCGCATACATCTACACAAGAATGGACATACAATGAGCCTCGCCCACCTTTCAAAATCTCAGACGGAAGGAACCAAGGTGTTCGTTACCTCCTTCTTATACGACTTTCTCACTGACGCAATGAACACTGCAGAGTAGAAACGCCGCGAAACAAACCAAAAGTGAACCACTCATCGTGAATGCGCGGACTTCATTGTCTTTTTTCATAATTCAGTACGAGAGGCGAGCACACTGAAAAACCATTGCTTTTGCATAACCTTTTGACTTTATCCCGTTTCCACCACAGTGCAACCTCACGTTGTTTGATTGGCGATCATCTGCAGCCACCCTCATTCTCGGTGGTGACGCTCTTCAAATCGTGAAGTCTGCTTACCGGGAAGTTTTTTGTACCATTGATCTGAGGGATGAATAATTTGATGAAATTGTCAAACCTCATACAACACTTAGAAACCTCTGCCACCCGTGAAGTAGACAAGACAGTAGTCTATCTCCAAAGCAATGTGTCTATAGCGCAGCCTTTGGTATTCGAGTGAAGAAATTTCAGAGACAACTGTTTTTGATCAGCAATAATCAAAACATATCACCTGTATCTGGTTACGGTGGGCATCAACATTGACAAGACACTCCGTTGTGTTGGGAACAGGATACTAATGCATACCCCCTACGCTGATTCTCAAAAAGGAACCAACTAATTTGCTCAGCAGCAAACTTGCGAAAAATGTATGGATCCGCTTCCCCCCTTCAATCTGCTGAATCATCAGACTTTCTGGGATGGGGGTCCAAGGGAAAGGAATGCTTGAGGCAAACTCCGACATGATAAAAGTAGGAAGCCAGTGGCATACTTAGTGTGATATTTTACGAACGTAAATCGCGCTTTGTTGTACCTTTCTCCGTCTGTTCTCCTTCACGGACCATGTTGTTATGGAACAAGAGGCGATACAATTTTGTTAGATCTATGTTTATTAACACAACTGAAGGCGCCACATAAGAAGTGGTAAGTACCAAACTGCTCGACAGAGAATCGCAGACCCCTTGAGAGCATGTCAAAGAAGACCTAATAATACATGGATGTTTGTAGCTGTACGCGGAACACTACGCGGAAACTGTTGTGACCATATTGTTCCATATGAGTTTCATGCATCTTTAACAACCGCTATAGCGCTAAGGAAAAGTTCCGTGACTGTAGAGGATGGTCATATGTATTGAAAATCAACACCTACTCAACTATGGTACGGAGGACAAGCACAAATCTGGTTGTTTATTCACATTCCACTGTATGCAGGCATAAATTTACAATTCTCACAAAATATGAACCGCATCTTTGAAACAGACTTTGTGGTCTAGTGATCATAAAACCAGTGTTTAGAGTGGATCCGTACTTCCAGTGTTTCTTCATCGTCTACTTTGGTAAGCCCCACCTTTCTAGACCCGGTGCTATGCCGCTTGAAGCCGAATAACGGTCACGGTCTTCCACCACAATCCACGCAGTAAACCACACTTTCAGTCAAACCACGAGGGCCAGTTACCAGGGCAGCGTGAGCATACAGCATCGTGAGCGTACAACATAGTGAGCATACAGCATCGTGACAGCAACCGCCGTGGCAACTGTTGGCTTAGGCAGCGCATGCGGCAGCGCGACAGTGACCGGCCCCAACCAATAAGACGAGACTTAAAGACCCTGGCGCTACTGCAGCGCAAGCCTCCGTCACCGAGACGATCGAAATGTCGCCAACCGGTCAACCGTGGTTTTATCTTTAAGCAGCGTATCGGGGTGGTGACAGGATGGCTTACAGACAACCTTGGTAGTATCGGAGGGAAAACAGGTGAAAAACTAGTGGTAAGTTGACACAGTATGGTCGAAAAATTTGTCTTGATTATTTTAAGGAAAGTTGTCAATCGGTATTGAAAAGTAGTCAACGATACTTGCGGTGTTTCGAAAATAAACTTCAAATTTGCTATTCAGCCATTCTACATTTGAGGATTCCAGGCTTTTTAAATGTGGGATATGAGACATTTTGCGATAAGAATTGAACGCAGTCTGTCTGTAAGCTTTTGTGACTAAAGATTGCCGCGGATAAACTGAAGTTTGCGTTCACGTCACAAACAGTTCAAGTGTTTGGTCATAAAGAGATTACGGTAGTGAAATACAGTTTCAAAATACAACCTCAAAATAATCGCATGGTCATTTTTTGTTATCTTATAGGTCTGAAGAGGAACAATTATTTATCCCACTTCACAAAACGACCAAAATTGGTTTACAATTTAAAAGTATCGCCTCAATATCCCGGCATTTTCCCTATTGACCTCTGTTGAACCCTTATCGGCTGATGGCTGGGTGTTTCCCACCCGCTCGACGG
>NW_008751671.1:1159490-1354578 GCF_000715545.1 Opisthorchis viverrini
TATTGACCTCTGCTGAACCCTTGTCGGCTGATGGCTGGGTGTTGCCCAACAGCTCGACGGTCTGTTTTCTCACCCTTTACCTCATGGTGAAGTCATAGGACCACTCTATGTTTTCACGGGTGAATGAAAATAGATGACTTTTGGTCAATAATTGACGAACCCGATAAAAAACAAACCCAGAATCCACAAGTATAGCACCGTAGCATTTGGCGAAAAAACGTCAAAAAACTGAAAACTGGACGTGACAAACTCAAGATTTTGACTACATTTCCTGACCTTTTCGCTTCCATAACCCGGTGAATCACTTCATTGTACTTCGAACGAGCGCCGAGTGCCTAATTCAATGCCGCTCAACGACAAAATCAGTTTTATAGCTCTAAACGCTTTCACATCCATTCCCTGGTGTGATAGTGTATTCTAAAATCCCCAATCGGGCGGATATTCAGTCTACAATCTGGCCAGTGTGAACTCTTCGCTGGATGGAACAGAAGTTTCCTTGATTATGTCTCATCCAATTCTTGATTCCACTTCTTGACTTTTCCACACCAGTTACCAAAGTACTGTCCTTTTGGATTCTGGGCTCGATCTCGAATATCATTCGTCACCTGCTGGCCAAAAGTTACTCATTTCCATCCACTGAGATTAGAGCGCTGGTGAAATACTTTGAATTGCGTTACATTTGAGATATTTAGTGCCTATCAAAACGAACAGGGAAGCAGATTTCCAGTAAAAGGTGCACATCGAAATCATCGTCTTCAGCAAATCAAACCATTAAGCTGTTTGGAACAGCTCTCATGATCTACTTACCGGATTTACTCAGTCCAGTGTTCCTTGGGTGTGGTTCTACTCCCGTGAACCACGTGATCAGACTGTCGGAAAATCGTGTCAGCACTTACAACTCACCTCACACTGGTTTTCTCATGCTGTTTAAGACTGTCCATAAATCAGATAAAATTTTGTTTTGTAGTTAAAAATTAATATTGTTGAACTGCAGGTGAGTTCATTCAACCGGCTTCAGGTAAAACAGCACGATGAGACTTAGAACACAGATATGCTAATTAGGTGTGGGACTTTTTGTTTTAACTGACTGTTAACATGTTCGGAGAATCATCTGACTACTGACGACTATAGCCAGAATGTCTTATTTGCATTAAAAATTAATGAACCTGATAACTAACACGCCATGAGCTTGGATTTTCCTGATGTGTTTTCGATGTGGTTAGACTTAGATCCCAAAACAAACCTGTCGCATGGACGTCTTCATTCTTTTTCGGACATACTAGGCGAGCATAAAAGGGATCGCATATGTGATCCACTGTTTAGAATTTTCAGATATTTTTCCTTCCCGATCTACGGGGTACATTTTACAACAGTGAATGCAGTAAAAGTTGAGTACCACTAGTCCATATAGTTTCCTCCAACAGCAGACTTCTAGGAACGATACAGTGTACTTCGTTTGCCAAATCAGTAAACTTCATCCGCATTGGCATGCGTAATTTTGGCCAGGGAAGATGGTGTACACCTCCAGCACAGAGAATGCCATTTTCTAGCCTGGTTCTAGGGCAGGTCCCACCGGCACCCAAACTGACTAGATGTTGATAGGCCTTAGACGAGTAAACGCGGCAAATCAGATCTTTCATTCGTGTGAGCCTTATCAGACCGTATCAGGTTGCTAGACAAAATAGTCGAAGTATTTGGTACATGGACATAAGCCAAGACAAGAAAGCAACCTAGTAACATGATTATCAGCTTAAAACTCTGCAAAATTCCGTTGGTCCTCATTTTAAACATATGTTCGAAATCTACCGTTGAGCTGCACATGGTGCAAGGTGGGCAAGAAAATATAGACGGGATTTTAGGTACGATCAAACACTCTCCAAAGTGTGCATTAAAAACCCTATCGTTTTTCAACTTCCTTCACATGGATTGATGACTTTGTTGTACTGGAAGAACGTGCTTGTCTAAAGGAAACTGCAAATCTATGTTATTGCCAGGCTTTTCATCTAAGTCATTATTGGTTGTAGTAGATCCACCCAACGAAGCAAAAAGAGAGAGACAACGCAGTGGTCTTTTCCAGTGAAGACTGCGAAAGAGATTCAGTTGAGATGCCCCCCCACTAAAGAATACCTGCATTCGACACCACTAAACTATACAAGTGCTGCATTTCAGAGTGAACACTGTAGTTAAGCCCATTCATGGTATAATTCTCTCACAGTAGGCAATAAACACAGGATGCCACTCGAAACCAAAGCGTCATTGTTCCATGAAACCTAACCATTCGAAAGAATGATTGGTGTTATATTTGACATCAGTATGCTATGCTCCGTGATTCACCGCATCGCCTTTTTTCAAGCTGTTTACCTGACTGTGTCTTTCTCAGTAATCAGAAGAACATTATCTAACTGGTTGGTAGAACACAGACCAAGGGACACCTTCAAGTCGTCTCCTCCTAATGTTTCTGTCAGTTTAACTTGGGATTCCACATAGAAATGCCCCATGTCTTATACCAATAATAGTAATAATAAAAATGATAACAAAGAATCTCGGAATTCAACTACGTCATCCTGTGAAGTAGGCGATGACTGAAAGTAGACGAAATGCTAATTCAGGTTGTTAATTCGTCCCATCCGGGTCGATGATCACTTTTGTCCGTAGCTGAGATATGCCCTTCCGTGGACAAATGGATAGAATATCATCCCTTAATTGCGACAAGTCAAACAGTACTCGGAAGGAGTGGACAACTTGGAAAACGGAAAAAGTCTAGTATATCTCATCATTTTTATGCACTGATGGTAAGAGAGTACAGTTTCTGGACATTTCAGAAGCGCCAAACTTGAAAACATGATTTCAACTCCAGTCAGTCAACCACACTCTTATTTGGGAGAGATTAATTCTTTTTTCTATCTATCGGGTACTTTCTACGGTCATTTCGAATTCCGAACGACCACTGCAATAATGCAACGCGGAGGATTTCGTATTCGTTATTCGGATATAGTTCATAGCTTAGGGGAGCCCCGTGAATATCGTCTGGCGTGTCGCAATCTCAAAGCGAAATTCAGCCATCACAGTTTTCTTTCTTCGGCTTAACCAAAACCGTCCTGTAATCCTAATTTCGTCGTTTTCGATACCAGTCGCATTATCTATTTCATTCCTGTTTGCAGAAATATCGGACTACAATTCGTAATTCAGGTTTAACTTGAGGTCTAATTTTGCCCTGTGTGAACAACTGCATAATCTATTAAGCTGACTCATTTGGATTCAGAATGCAGGAATAATGACAACCGCCTTCGATAAAGTCTCATCCGAAAAAGTATACTTATAAATAGTCTACATGGTTTAGGGAACAGTAAGTGAGATTTTCTTGGTGAGAACCCAAAAACAGCTCACATTCGTATGAACCCTTGGAAAGGATCAGAGCGAGTGGACAAAAGGAAGTGTGTGCACTTCAGAGCAATGACTACAACTTAGGTCTCGGAGGGAAACTCGAAAAAGCATGTATAAGTCATTTCTTAGCTGTAACCAAGGGAATCTGTCCCTTTGACCCTATAAACTCTCTATAAGTGCTGATAAGTCTGATAAGAATACTCGCAACCATTGTGTTCTGATAATATTGCCTTTTACCCTCGGAAAAGGCTACGACTGAGCAAATAATTAAGGTAACAGTTTAATTATAGAGTTGTGCTGATCACCGAAACGCTACAACTCGTTTCAGGCAAGGTGAAGGTTGTATGTGAAAATTATTTACGCGTTTTCTCCTTAGCCTTGTATTTGCCTGTTTTAACTTTTAAAAACTATAAGACTAGGACTGGGACTAAAAAATTATACTATCGGGTAAGAGGCTCAGGTTCATCAGTCGAAGGGACATTTCATCGAATGACGGATTTGTGTAAAAACATTCTTTGAATAACTGTTCCAGAATCGTTAGCTCAGATGACACCCTGTTGCTTGTCGACCTGTCAGGTCATCAGATGGAGACATCACGTGGTCAGATGCCTCATAGCCTTCAGCGACCGCAGACGTATATTGAAGAGCAGTATCGCATAATTCTTACCGAATAGGGAAGACATTCGCTTCTTTTACAGGATCAGTCCCACCCTGTAAGCGAAATAACAAACAGATAAAAAGCGTACATAGTGAATTTTGTGGTTTAAATATGGGACCACAAAAATTTTCCATCATGATCCCATTATTGTGAATCGAATAGAATAAATAATAATAATAATAATAATAATAATAATAAAATAATGAACATAGTAAAACGTGGCACTACCGCAGAGAAGTGCCCTGTTCCAAAACTTCACCTCAGTCACCTATAAAACGACTAGCTACAATTTCCGTACTTGGGTTACATTTTGACTGAAAATTGTCCATTTTCCTTTCCGAACCAAACTCCAAACTCAGTCTTGAAGTCACCAATTTTGCAACTGCCCACACCGAATGAGATCGTATGTCTCACGATTCATCAGTAAGTTTGAATCCAGACTAATTAATTCGAACGAAGAGAAAGAAACCAAATATTTGTGTTCATGCAGAAAATAAGACTGATCAAGATTCGAGGTCAGGCCTTCCCATGAACTGCAAAACAGTTAGTGGACCATCCAGAATTCTCATAAGCCTTAGGTGTGTTAAGTTAAAATAATATACCTCAATGTCTCGAATAGCATTTCAGATGAAATATGATGTGGCCCTTATGAAGAAGCTTCAGTAGAATACAATCATAAGAAGGGATTCGGTCGAGTCACTCGTTAACGCTGATGTAATTTGCAACTGAGTGTATTTCGCCAGTGGCAACAGTTTGGTGTTCAAGTAGGAAATAGGCATCATGAAAACTGGGACCACGCCTAACTTCAGGAAGACGAAATTGGTCGTGGACTATCGAACAGTATTCAGCAACCTCATAAATAGCATGGAAACCAATTTTGTTGAGACGACCACTCGTTTGTAAATTAAATTGGCCTTGAAGGGAGACTCAGCTGAAATCCACCGATATCCCTCTCCTGTAATTGTCTTCAACTGAATGAACTGCACAAAAGCTGTCTCTTTTTTCAGCTGAAACGATATTCAAGATGTTGAATTGTGTTTCAGTACTAATGGAATGCTCATGAAAACCCCAGACAGCTCGCTGCCGGTTTCTCCCTTCTCAGGTCTAATCAGACAGGTTTGGTCCCCGAAATCTCCATTTTCTTTCTTTCCTACTTGAGCATCGGATTGTGGAGTTATACAACCGTTTGCAAATCAATTTGATGTCGCGGGAGACCTGGAACCACATCGTTGCCAACCCCAGACTGCACAATAATTTTGAATACACTAAAATAACATCCCCTTAACATCAAGTCGATTTTTCCAATGAGTGTGTCACTCCACTTACATACACCTTGTTTTCAGGATAAGAAAAAAAGCTGAAGCACTCGGCGAAACAGATAGTGGATGGTCGAAGTGGTTCAGCAACCCTGTATTCAGTGTCGGGTCGAGAACGTTCAAGGCAGCGTAGTCTGTTTCGTCGAGTATATAAAGGGGCCACAGCATTAGGAAACGTCCGAATAACTAAGTAGCCAGCCTGTGGATGCTGTTGGATGTCGTGGATGTATCCAGGATCAACAATTTGTCATTCAACTGAATGTTCTTTCTTCAAGGGGGAGCAGTGGGGATTGTTGGAAAGCCTTGTGCAAGCTGAAGCAGGCACAGGCAGGCGAAGTCGCCTGCGTAAGTGACGGACGGCAATCTACGTGAGGCGCTAGAAACACCAATAAGCCCTCCAAGCCAATTTCAAACACCGTGATGTCGGTCGTGGCCTGGTTTGTCGCACGACTTATGGTGTAACCTGAGCCCTTGGTCGAGCCGACGACGGTCTGGCCTCTAAGTTGGGTCGAGCGCGATTTTTTGCACACGCCCATTTAGGCATTGATATGGGCTGTTGGGCTGATCGTTAGGCTGACAGACAATGGAGCCCTAAATCTATAGGCGGAATATGCAACGATTTCTATCCAACCAGGACACTGGTTACATTAGCCAATCGCAAACCGGCGTATGACGCAGGGTCAATGAAGGCGCGCGTGGAGTGTGTGTATACACGTGTGATGCGCATACCGCCCATGGCTTGTGTTGTGTGTGCCTGTTCGTGTGATGGCACACCACTCAGCCTACGCCGTTGACTAGAGGATAGCTAGCCAGTTAAGACGGTTATTCGCTTTCCGATAACCGAAGGCGAGGGTCTTCCTCGTCACGCGTCTTGCTGAACTATGGATTAAATTGAACGACAGTCATAACTGTACACACAACTGTACACCATGGCATCCACCGTCAGTCATTATGATCGCATGAATCGGGGAGGAACAGAAAATGGAGTTTCTTACAGCTATTCAGCTGCTAATGGACTTGCTACGCTTAACAGGCTCCTTGTGGATGGGAACTACATTGACGGATCTTGGGAACTGTCAGTTTACGTTGAAGATCTTGGTGCGGAGGTAAAAGTTCGGGTTTTGGGTGATTTGACTTTGGGAGGACTGATGCACCGAATTGTTGAGTGTGCGAATCGACAGCAAAGCTGGTCCGATCATGGGGTTTGGTGGGCTGACCGCAATATGTGGCTTTTACACAATAGAACCACCTTGGATCAATACGGAATCCAGTCTGACGCGAAACTGGTGTTCCGCCGGATGCATGGCAATCTCCAAGTGATATTACCTTCGATGGTCTCTGTGGTGCTTCGTGTAAATTATTCCGCTCGTGTGTTTAATGTTGTCCGAGGAATTTGCAAGGAACTGAACATTCGACATCCAGAAGAATTGTCTCTGTCCTTTCCAATCACCAAGGCCCACCTGAAATCCAATTTGCCTCACCCGGATCTTCGGCAGGGAGTCCGGATTTCTCCGGCGCCTACGAGCTTCCAGTCGCGCCCCACGCAAGCTTCCGCCATGCGTTCCAAGTTCTCCACTTCCGGCTCACCCACACCGCTCAGTCCTGGTGTCGACGCATCACCACGTAGCCCATACGGAACACTCCATTCTACCGCAGGGACTATGGCCCGAATGCACTCAGAGAACTCTCTAGATCGTGAGCGATTGGACGTTGCGCAATATGCTGACTGTAACTTTAGGCGACGTGCCAAAACAGTGTTCGGTGAGGATTGGTTACTAAAACCGAAAAATTTGGTTCAGAAAGCCCGGCTAAATAGCGGTTGGCTTGACTCATCCCGATCCCTTCTGGAACATGGAATCGAGCCTCCACCGACCGGATATGAAGAAGCTGGTACTGCTTTACCGACATTGTACCTGTGCTTCAAGTTCTTTGCATTTTATGATATCAATATGAAGTACGATGCCGTGAGAATACATCAGTTGTACGAACAAGCACGTTGGTCTATATTGTCAGGTCTGATTGACTGTACAGAGGATGAAATGATCGTTTTCGCAGCCTATCAGCTGCAAGCTGAGTTGCAGTCCACAGCAGTCAGACAAATGATGTATCCGGGGTCTCTCACAGAACCCTCGAGCCCAAACTATTATCCCACCTTTGGACCAGGTAGCAGCACATTGGGTACGCATTATGCGCATAGACTGCGAAGCAGCCCAGAACTCTCGAAACGACAACCAACTGCTCTTGGATCACCCTATTACGGGGTTAGTGAACAGGGAGGCAGTTCATCGCTTATGCGTCTCTCCGGAAACGCATCTCCGTTTCCAAGTGCAAGTGTAGTCGATGGCGCTTCCCAACAGCAGCTTCAGGGCGGAGTAGATGAGGTAGATGCCTTGCTGGCAGAACTAGAACAATCATGTGGGGTAGCCGAGGAACCGGGTTCAGCGTCTAGAGCTCTACAGAATTCCCCAGACACTTACGGTGGGACGCTGCGCTCTAATCTTCGTAGTTGTGATGTCACAGATACGGCTGAGATCCCTTCGTTGCAAGATAGTCTGCGAGTATTCAAGGAACGTACTCTTTTGTTGCGGCGTTACAAGGTTTATTGGGTTGTTATTCGGGAGGCTCGACTCCATTTGTACAAAAGTCAACGTGATTGTGAGCATCCTCTGTACAGCTATTCGCTGCGTGATTGTACCATCACCCCTGATGTGAGCACAGCAACTCACAAGTATATCCTTAAACTCTCTGTCCTCCCTGAATCCACAGAAAGTGGTGGTCGCGATGAGCTCTGGCTGCGCTTTGAAGCAGCTGAGCAATATGCCCGATGGTTAGCGGCCTGCCGTCTGGGCTCAAAAGGTAAAACCTTGGCCAGTCGAGTCGCTTACGATCGAGAGGTCGATACAATATTGGAAATTCTCCGACTCCAAGTGCCTGGACCTACTCCCGCCATCTCTGCGGATGAATCAGTAAAGTACCTGGGCGACCTGAGTGATTTTTGCGCAGATCGGATCATCCGGAAGGCCAAGTCAAAAGACTATCTACGGCACCGAATAACTGAGGCTCATGTGAGTATTCGTGATTTATCTCTGCTTGAAACAAAGTACAAGTTCATTCAAGCGTGGCAACGCCTCACTGGCTTTGGTCGAAGCTACTTCACTGTAGAGTTCGACCGTGGGACTAACCTCGGGTTGAATACGAACAACGGTGGGTTTTTCAGTGCTCCTATGGATGATGTTGTTGCCATATGTCAAGGTCGGTTCGAGATCATATCTCCACATACTGGCGATGTGCTTCGGGCCTGGAACTTTACAGACCTCCGTGCGTGGAATGTGAACTGGGAAGCCGGAAAAGTGGTTCTGGACTTTCGAACCGGCTCTCTAACTTTTCGACCGCTTTGTACAAACTGCAAGACCATTGTTGAGTTTATCGGCGGCTATGTTTTCTTAAGTCAGCGAACTCCAGAAAAAAGTCAGGATTGCAACGAACGCTTATTTCATCGTCTAACTGGGGCCTCTGAGTGAGAGCTTCCATTTTCCTGTATCCATCTCTGTACGAACAAATGCTGGATTACAAAGTTATTTACTGTTCCTGCAATTGCGTAAGCCTTATGCTGCCAAGTTTTCATCCAACAGACCACACATCCACATTCTGCAGCATCCTGGAATGGGTGTCTACAGACCCAGGTGAGTGAGATCGAGCATTCTTTTCCATCAAACTCTAGTGACTTTTTTGCGATCCACAGCCCCAGATTATTCCTCCAGCTATCCATGAGATAGCGTTGTCTTTCACCCTGTGGCGATGCATTACAGAGATGTGTTAACAGATGAAATGTTGTTTTTCATTTGATCAAATGCTTGTATACGTGTGATTATGTGGCCCGCTCCCTTGCTTTCTTCCTCGCCAGTACGCGACTAGATCAACTACAAATCACCGCTGTTGTTGCCACGTACAGTTACCTTCCGACCAGTTGTTTGCATGCGCAGTTTCCATTATTCTACTCGATTTGTTATTTTATTTTGCTTTCTGTAAACTCTACTAATGGTGTGACTGTAAGCCTAAGATGACCATAGAACAGTGATCTGTTTGTGATATACGGTCATTTGTGTTTCCCGTTACCTGGCAGGCTGATTCAGTGATAACCAAATGACGATCTGATGAGTGGGGCAGGCACGTTTACCCGATATTCCACGGGCGCGCTCTTGTGAAGCCCGGTGACGCCAGTGTCCGGTGAGGTAATGTGTCACTGATAGTTCCTTATACAGACGAAGCCTGAGTCTGGCGTGGCCTAAAAAGAGTCGTTTTGTGAAATCAAGAGGAACAATGTTCAGTTGGGAAGGTTTTCGTAGGGGGTGGTTCTGACAATGGGTTGCGGATTATCTAGGCAACCGAATTCATGGAACCGCTACTCATACTGTACCGTTATAATCCAAGCCTTGGCCAATGGACATTGGGCTGGGGTCATTAAACACTACTGATCAACGAGCCGGCTTGGGCCTAAGTTGGTCACCATGGTATAACTGTTCACTTGTGAGATCCATTCAACGTCCGCCACGCTTTATTCGACTTCGGAACTGGAGTGGTCTGAGAATAGCATCAATGAACACTTTGGCCCTATTCACTAGATGTTGGGTCTCATGATAGTTGAGCATATGTTGAAAAAGTTAGGACGTTGGAAATGCTGGGCGTGGCACAGTCATTGGGTTAACTCAGGAATACCCATGCCGGTTGCTTGAACTATTCGACACCGGGCAGGGCATGAAGCCTGACTTTTTCAATCGTAGCTATGGCCTCAAATAACACATAACGGATGCAACTCCTTCACAGTTGACTAGTTTCGTGCCCCTGAACTTGGCTAACAAGCCTGTATGAGAATCGGACTGTGATAACCCGATTCAGTTGTTTGTGGAACGAAATTTTTCAAATATATTCCCTTGGCCTTTTTAGTCGACACTACTGAACATGACAGATGGTGTGCCAGGTGTTTGAAGGTGGTGAAGAATGGGAACGAGGTGCGACACTGCCTGGTGTAAAACGACAGACGGCCAGGACGGGGTACGAAGGCATATCCTGACTGACAGAAACCCATGTTTTCATGGAGTGAATTAATGGAGATTAACAGTGTCTGACCAGGTTTTACGTTGTTTGCATATTGCCCGTGGTTATGGAATTGACAGGAACATTTTCGAACCGCATTCGTGTACGTTGAGCCTGATGTGCATTTGTATAATCTACATCATGCTCATGGAAGAAGTACTTTCCATAATAAAAATGACCATAGTTAAGTTCATCAATAAAGTGCACTCAGGTAGCTCAACGTGTTCGTGTTCATCCGGGGACGGTGCAGTTGGTTGGTTGTTCCCTTCCCTCTTAAAAAGCTGTATGCATCTGATTCCATCAATAAGGACCTAGCAAGATATTTACAATATCTACCTTGCGGTTATTCGCATGTGGGCATTCTGGGAGTACCGGCTAGCGGTTTCTTATCCGCAGCTGTTTAACATTTACGTTCTAAGTACGACTAAATTAAGAACACTGAACTCCGCCGTTCCATCTACCGATCCCCTTATAGCCTAACAGAAATGCGACCCAAACCAACTGTTAACCATCTTGATGTTCACCCCCATTACACCTCGGCTGCAAGCCGTTATGTACTTGAAGAGGATTTGCAGCTACGTAAATGAAATGCACGCTTCCTGCCTTTCCCGTTGTCGACTGCTCCAGGCAAGTAAATAAACGGCTCCAGCTTGTTTCTATTAACTTTGTGGTTGTGTGGATGTGTTGTGTGTGCCATAAGCCGCATTTACCGGCTCATTCGGTGACCCTCTTTAGGACTCTGGTTGCACGTAATCTTGTGGTCAGGATTTTTTGACCTCACGGAGTGACTTGTGACCTTGGACGTTGATATGTTCAAAAAAACTTAGATGCAGAATCCACAAAACGGGCAAGTAGTTGTCGGGGGGCGGGTTTTCAGAGCCTATAATAATAGGTTCAAATGATGGTTGGAGATTATCGTAAACGAGGCTATCACTTGGGTCTCCTGTTAAAGCCAAACTGGTGTGCAAATGAGTGCAGTTCGCGGATTTTGTACAACTTGGGTTGAAGTTGAAAACTCGAGGACCGCGCCTACCTGATGAGTTCCAAGAAGGGCGGAACAACTGGTGGACTGTCGAAGAGACAGCTCAGTGGTTAGAGCGCGAATTTACCGACCGGAAGGTCCGTAGTTCGAACCCGACCTCTGCCTCTCGACTTCCCCTGTGTAGGCTTGGGCAACCTGGCAGTATCCCAGTCTTCGTACTTCCTTTGGGTAGCATGGCAGCTAGGCACCGAAAGGGCTTTGCGACTGAACGATCATTATCTTATCCTTCGAAGAGTTCTCGGCAACCTTGTGAGTAGTTTCCTTTATACAAATATACTGTGGTATCCCGAACATCACACCAACTGAACATGAGGTCCTTTGTGCAGCGCATTCAGTTGAAGAATATCAGAAAAAGGATCCCGTTGATTCTCCGGTCAAAATAAATTGGTATGCGGATGAGTATATAAATCAAATTTCTTGCAATGTGGATTCAATGCTGACGGACACTTGGGGACTGCGCCCACCTAATGAGCTTGAAAAAAGTCGAAACGGGTCGTGGGCTGTCGAAGAGTTTTCAGCAACTTCGTTTAAGTTGAAAGCACTTTCTAGGGAACATTCCATAATTCGAATACCCTAATCCCAATTATTCACGGTTAGTTCGATAACCGAGGGACGGGCAAGACGAGTTATTTGATACATTCACCATACTGTCAACCTTTTTAAGAATTCACCGGTCCCACATCCGTAGTAAGCACAAATCATGTGGAAGGCTTTAGAGCCTACCAATGGCTCCATGACGCTAGAAAGTGCGATCACTTGGACAAACTTACGCCCAGAATGTGCTGTGATTTCCGGTCGGTGCTCCTTCCCATAATTGGTTAATATTTTGGTATCATGTACTGTGAAGATATCGCGCATAGTTTCCGATTGAGCTTACTTACCTATCAGGGTTTCGTCAATACGTTTACTGGGTGATTGACTCCGAATCTTCCTACTTCATGACCTGGTTCCATTTAGAACTTTCGGAGTTGTTTCAACGCTAAAGCTTCTTACGCGTCCCAGTATCGTTAGTAAGATATCTGGAAACCGGCTTTAGTGCACGCAACTCCAGGAGTTGCATTATGTATAGTTCTCGAGACCCTGTGATACTTAGGGTTGTATGAACTTGGAAATCTTCGTGTACACTTATTACTGTGGAGATTTCGTCCTGTAAGTGAAGAAGCACAGTGCTTCTCGGCTTTTCAGCATAGATTGGCTTCACTTACAGGACGAAATTTCCACAAAAATCCCAAATCTCCTCACACTACCAACAACACTTATTACTTTTTAGAGTGACTGCCTCAAGGGACCTACCTCTTTGTAGGAAGCCTGCCGTCTGAATGCGCATCAGGACACCAACCAAAAGTGGTTTATTCTGAGCGGTTCTCTCTCCAGGGGGAGACGACCTTGTCTTGAGGTCTTCGTCGATACTTGGTAACATGAAAATGACTTGTTAGTTGTTACAGATGGAGTATCGCTCCTGATTGAGCGCGAGAACAAGACTGGATAGCGCTTGACTTGTCTAAGAATGAGATAAAAATAAATCGCTCAACTGTAACATCCTTCCGGTGCCTAGCTCCCATGCCACCCGAATGAGGCACGGGGGCTTGGATACTACCAAGTTGCCCAAGCCTAGACAGAGGAGGTCGAGAGGCAGAGGTCGGGTTCGAACCACGGACCCTCCGGTCAGTAAATTCGCGCTCCAACCACTTGGGCTATCTCGCCCCCTTGTTTAAGAATAGACGTACAGAAGCTGAAAGTGAAGGCGAAAGCATGGTTAATAGGAAACGACAATGTGAACACAAAGGATAGTCATTACATTCACCTGGGACGTTGGATTGTGTGTAGAGAGGGGTAATACGGACGCGGGGACTGAATGAATGATTGTAAAAACCCACTAACGGATAATGAGTGTGGTCAGGCTTCTCGGTTTCTTAAAATATAGGGTGGCGTAAGCTGCTGGAGCCTGGCTAAATCATATGTATTTGGAGATGCAGGTACATCACCCGGGCACGGGGATGAGACTGAAGTCTAATCGGTATTATCATTATGGTTATTGAGCGGAGGCGCATGCAAGTCGGCCATTGCCTTCACTGGATGAGGTACGCGTGAACTCGTTGACGTGTGGCCGATCACCACAAGCAGCGAGATGAAGGACGGATACAGTGCATTCTTTTCCTCCGGGAAAAATAACATGGGCTTAATATGGATCGCAACTTATAAGTTCGACTTCCTCAACGACTGGTTCATACTTTGAGGCACGGTCAAATGTTTTCAGTAAAGCAGATCCTGGAGTAGTTAGCCTAATTGGTATAGACAAACCGCAGGATGATCGACTTTCAAACCGAAGCATTCGTTCATATGAAGTGGCATTCGTGGAGACACAGAGAAGGGACCGTATAGAGTGGAGGAAATCTGATAGAATCGACAACCAGTGACAGATTTGAAGGCCTTTTGTCTTGAGTTTGAGCTGGATTGCGTTCCAGGGTGCCCCGTTGAGGCGTTCGAATGGCCCGCTCCCCTGGGGATTCTAAGCAGTTGTTCGTCTGGTGTAGACCCCTCTGTCATGTAGGAATGCGGACAGTTCGTCAGATATGAATGAGGTGCCACGATCCGAATGTAAATATACAGGCATACCAAACGAAGAGAATAATTCACGTAGACATTTAATAACGATGGGTGCACGTGTATCCGCGCAGGGAAAGGCAAATGAGAAACGGATAAACTCGTCGGCGATAGTAGAGAGAGGTGCAGAAACTTGATTAAAGCATGCATGCTTCATGATTTCATCTGTACTTGAAAGATTAATATTTTCAAAATGTATTACCCAATGTGGTTGTTTGCTGATTTGAAGCACGCGTCTGATGATATCGAATGTTGAGATAGTGTAATACTGAGGCTAGTTCATTGTTCTATTTGATCGCCACCTCTGAGCTCCTCTCAACGTGTACATTTTTTGTAGGTAGAATCAGCGATGTCCAAAGTCATAATTATAGTGTCATCTTTTGTAATTATCATTCACTGATCAACTGTCCCCGTCACGAGCGATACGATAGCTCATGTGAGGCAATTAAAGAAACGCCCTCGAATCCGTATGTTTCACTTGAGATGATATTCTCGACCACAAGGTTAATGGAAACTCGGATACGGGACTGTGCCTAACTAATGAACCCAAGAAGGGTGAGACAGGTCGTGTGCTATCAAGGAATTTTCAGCAACTTTACGAGTAATGTGTTCTGCCCTTGAATGGTTATTATCATCGATAGGTGCCGAAGTTAGATATGCCTACATGTAAGCATTTTGTATATTGATAGGCAATTCTCTTGCTCAGAAATTCCGGCGGGCGATTCTCTGGTAAATTTACTTGGATGATCACTTTCTCTTCTCTTTCCCTCTGACCAATTTCTCTCCCATTACCAAAGTTACGGGCTTACCATAATGCAGCTGAAAGTTTCTGAAGGTTACAAATAACCAGACATTGGGGCTTCTAATACAAATGTCTGAATTCGAAGTGAGAATGGGTTCAGATTGCTTGGTGGAAGGCAAAGGTGATATTCTAGCACAACAACAAACCACATTATTCCCGTCCGAGTTGCTTTGTTGTCTGTCTCTGACTGTCCTGCACTCCCATGCAGGCACAAATGGACTCAAATACGTGTGAGGTATAGTAACAAGTCCATATAACTGAAGACCCTTCACAACTATAAGTGAACTGAAGAGAAACTATGACTGTGGCGGAATTAGAATGGAAGACGTTTGCAAAATTTCACTGAAGGTATGCAAAAGTGCGTCATACTTTGGAACATACTGGTTTCTGCATTCAGTTTAGCGCCTCCTCACGGGCGTTTCGTGACCTTTCATCATACAATTTAATGCTTCCGGAATTTCAAATCGATCCCATTTCCAATAAGTAGCTGTCTCGAAGGATCTCTGGGAAATCTGAATGTTCCAAGTTGAAGGATAGCAGGACAAACCGATATACCCAGTAGCATTTTGCATGTTGTATATTCAAAACTCTAAATATGCTATGGAAAACATACTAGGCCGTGAGCTGTATAATTCCAAAGGTTGCCAGTAAACGTCAGTACCCTGTACAATGCAACTTGGATTTCCAGCTGGAGATTAGCAGAATCCATAATAAAATGTTGACAATCTTTCTTATCGCGTTTCCAAACTGTGTTTCCTTCCAGCCTCAGCTTCATCTATAAACTATCAATGTGATCCAAGCTGACTGCATACCTGGCCTCACATTACGACGGTTCCGCATTTCGATGCAGATTAACTGGGATTGCAATCAAAGTAGCTTTCCGATTCAACGTGCCCGAGACGACTCGGTAGTCAAGGTGCTTAGCTACTGACCAAAAGGCCCTGTTGGTTGTTGATCAGGTGGCTTGGCAATTGGCTTACGGCGACAGATCGGCTCGGCGAACAGATCAACAGCCACCTGATCAACAACCAATAAACTCGCCCGAGTTATCAATATTTCAGCACGTTACCAAAAGGCCCTGTATTTTCGATTGGACCTGTTTAAGCTAGGGTCAACTGGTAAGTTTTTTGTTTTGTCTCGGCTATCTTTTCACAGATTTTGACTGATTTATTACAATATTGTCATCTAATTCAATACTTTAGTGGCTTGCTTTTCTCACATAGTATGTCCATTTTCGAGTCCGTACCGAAGCAGACAGCAGCAATCCTCCCAGGAGACAACCTTTCAGAAACAGGCTGTTTTCTGGGTAGTCGACACCTTTTTCGGGTTCACGTGACCTCAACTAGTAAAATCATGTCTGGGTACCATTTATAAGATATCCCGGTGGAAAGCAATAGTTGCCTCGATACGATTTATAAGATGACACGAGATCGAAATAACGGTGTTTCCATTTAAAATTAGGTTGCGCGCAACTGTACGCATTCGACGCGCGCAATTCCGAGTCTCAATCTCCTAAAACGCTTTACCGCTCTGTCCGGAAGTTTAGTTGGAAAGTTCATCAAAAAGTCCCATGAAATTTACCTAACATTGAAGGGAATTAGCCTTTGCACTTTTTTGGTCGTTAATTACTGCCACAAAACTAAGGCTTGTGTGACTAAATGTCATTAATTTTTAGTTGCAACCCGTCATTTATATGCCTGCCAGTCTTTTTTACCTGACGTGAGTGTGAAAATCTTCCTTCCGAGAATAGTGCTGAGTGAGGAAACGGTGCTAGTTACGCCGGCTAGGGTACACGGCCATGATTTCGCATTTTATTTGTCACCTTTCTTCTCAGTCACAAACTCATCCAACCATACATGGGAGCCTTGAAAAGATCGAAGAAACATAGCACTTATTGCCTACAATTTGCACAATTTGTAGACCAAGCATCGCAACAAAACCTAAGCGCTAGTTTTGCGAATTCTGAAACGACGCTCGCATGGCCTCAATCCGTTCTGTCATACTTCGTCGGTGATGCCTTTAATTTAGGACCAGTAGCAACTTGGACAAACTGACTTGGTTTCTTCCAGATCGGCACTCAGCTATATGAATGAAACAGACAACAGAAACTCGGATGTCCCACCATGCGCGCGCAGTATACCCTATCCTCTCTACCAAATATGAGTATGTTCACCCTTCTAAACTTCTGGAACGCCTCACATGATGTTTGAAAGCCGTCGGCGTGCAATTTCTGTGCCTAACGTCTAAATGAGCGGAGCTACTGTTCCTCTTCAAGCAAAACAATGAGCCATCAAATGACTTATGTATGCCTGAACAATCCTCATACTTGTCGTGCCCTTGCCCAGACGGGGAATGAATTACTGATCGCGCCAGACTTACGGAAAATTAATACCCCCAGTTTATTTGTTATCGCATTTGCTCCCAGTTCTTTTGTAGCTTCATTGGATTTTTGTGCACAGTGAATTTTCGAACAACCCAAACCAGTGTTCAGGAGTTGAGTATGCTAGAAATCACTTATACCATGCTCCTGGTAATCTTAGAACAAACAATATATGCGAAATGAACGAATTCGAATCGAACGAGGGCAATTCACTTATTGGTTTACTGAGAGAGGCACTATGTGCGACTGATTTTTTCGCGGTCAACACTACGTTCTCGTAGGTTGCCCGCCATGGGTTGTCTCCCATGAAAAACCAGACCAACGTCCATCGCTGCTGATTCTGTGCCACTGTCTGACTCGCTAACCCTGTCGCCCGTTGCCGCCCCAAGACGGGCCTAACACTGTAGATACTGATCTAGGCTGCCTATTGCACTTGCACCGCTTATTTGTCCCGGGGCTTAGTGTTGGCAGACTGACCAGTGTGGTTTCTTGCCATGAGCTTTGTGTGTGCAGCTCTGGATACACGGATACCCGAACCTCTGGACATGCCGACTCGAAAATGCGCGCGTAGGCCTGCACGCACCGAGGCTGTAAAACCCTTAATTTGATATAGAGGTACTATTATTTTGGTTTCGCGTCATTTCAAGAACCGTGTGGAGACAAATTCCTCTTCTTTTCTACCGAGATATTTTATAGCTGGTGTCGAGTTTCTTTTACGTGAAGAAGGCACTGTGTTTTATCCTCCCAGAGAAGACCACGTTTGGCCATGATGAGACAACACGCGGCAGTTAGCAGTAATAAGATCGAGCACCTGTTCATTGGGTGGCCATTATACATTTCCCGTCAGCATCTAAAGCGATTTCATGCTGCCCATTTGGAACAAAAAACATTACGGGACACTCATACTGTGCAGAATAAGCAGCAGGACGATTGATGCTCCAAGCGAAATCAGAAGTCATTCGAGGAACTTTTTTGAAGTGGATTGGTTACTCAGTCATTCCTTTATGTAAATAGACAGCGTGCTACGAAATGACATTCGTGTGATCGAGGAGTAGACCAGTTTGGTTAGCTATACGTTAGTTAACATTGGTCAGTAACATTTCGACTGGCGTTTCAATGTACTTCCTGGCAGACCAACCACCATAAGTTAAGCAACCGAATGTCCTCGTCAGTCAGTGAAACTAACGGAGTCTCTCATGAGGACACCTGATTACTCGGTAACTCGGGCTATATGTTCATATGGTCTCCAAACTTCAAACTGGTACCCCGAAACGATTGTTCGCACACCCCTTCTCCCCAGAAATGGCGTCGCCTTGTCAGTAATCGGCCGGACAAAGTTCGGTCTGGTTCGAGGCACAGCGGAAGCACTGCGTGAGGGAGTAGTGTCACTGTCTATTTTTTACGGTGGCCTAGTTACGCACCAACACTTGTGCTCGATCAATAATGCTTTGGTAGGTGTGCTGGCAAAGTCATATTGATTCCAAACATATGTTGCTGCCATTTTGTCCGGTGACGCATCTGTCACACAATGGTTTACTTGCAGGAAATTCGTGCATATTATGCCTTCTTTTCTTACGTCAGAGTTACAGATTATCAGTGCTTAATTTGCACGACTGTTATGTGGGGGGTTTGTGGGTTCAGTGCGTGGTGTATGTACAAAATGAAAAGCCATCTTGCGCGCAGAGTTACGCGACTGGTCGAGGGGGAATTTGCAATAATCCCATTTTACGGTGACTTCGAAAAAATACTCACCAGTTTGACCTGTGTTGGAGAACTAAGGACGACCGGTTTCTAGCACGATGTGGTCTCCCACAGGTGCTGCGACCAGACAGAAATAACCGTGACAACGCTTTACAGAGAGGCAACAAATCGGATAGGAATTTCTCTAACTAGCACCGACTTGCATAAAGTATTTACGAATTCATCTCGAGGGATCAACAGATAGAGAAGTGTCTTTTATGGTTACTGAAATAGCGCGTGGATCGTCCGTCAATTTTGAGGTAATACTTTCATGCTCGAATCTACGCTTTCCTCTACCAGGCAGTTAAATGGCATACTTCTGAGTATCAACATGACGGAAATAGATGATCCGATGTCTTGAAAAGTTGACTACTGACTTGTGCGGATTCGGTCCAACGAGGGTTTTACGGTTAAACTCCGCTACAGGAATGGCTGACAGGACCTGTAAAAAGCGTCCGTTGTAGATAGCTTGAAGTAGTGATGGTCACCGGTCCACAGAATGAGATGTATCTCACCCCCTATCACTTGCAAGTATCCAGTTTGCAACACTTCAGTCGTATGATAGGGCGAACTGTTAGAGCGAGTTAGACATCGTATCACAGGAAAGACACTGGAAACTCCGTTCCAAGTAGGAAGTGTTGCAATGGAAAAAGCGACCCCTCATGTTGACCACAAATCTCCCCAGCATATCCAAACTTCATTACCAACGTCTTTCGCTACCGATTTCAATAAACCCTCGAACACTGAGGTGGTGGTAGGCTACTTCGGCTTTTTCGTCCTAATCGGTTCACTATGTCTTTTTATGTCGTGCATTGGGGCTATCTCACAGTGCGATACAATTTGACAAGATATTAGATGATTGATACGAAAATCCGAAAACTGAGGACCGAATGTGATGAGCAGTGTGGTAGTCCGGACCAAGCTGCACGGTCGCCATCGATGATGTATTAAGATCTATTGGTTCCTGGCGCCATGGCGAAGGACAGCGTAACCTGAGGGCAAAAGTTGGAATCCCAATGTTGTTTTCGAGCTTTCCGAAGTACAACTGATCTTCAAGTCATCCCATATTACACGAATGGCTTGGTTCTTTTATGTGTATTGCTTTTAAATGCTAGGTTACTTCGTGAAATTTGAGAACCATTACATTATTGGTGTGAGTGCGCCATCGCTTCATGCACACACTCGTGAAAAGGTTCCGAGATTCAAAGCGACGTTTTATTGTCCCAGATGTTTAAAAACGCAACTTTTGTTAAAACTTAATTAGATGGATAGACGTAGTAAGCTGATCATAAGGTTACTGAAAATTCTTCGACAGCCCAAGACCGGTTTCGCCCTTCTCGGGGCCCAACAGGCTGACGCAGTTTACGAGTTTCCGTCGACCTAATGTTCTACCCGAACCCTAATTGCACGAATTTAGCGAAGTACATTCATTTGCAAACAAATTTGGTTTTGGAACCCAACTGAGTCGCTCGTTTGTGATGTTTCTGATGGATTGACATGGTATGGATGGAGGCTACACCCTCTCAAAACACGTAGTGACAACCTGTTTCGTTTGCCCTGTCAGTAACTTGGCCTTGTGGGAGACTAAATGATGGTCACAAACGCACAACTCATTAAGAAGGCCTGCGTGCGAATGGATGACCACCCAACTCACAACCTACCTGATCACCCACCAGACTGCCAGGTTGTATGGATCAAACACAGTCATTTAGTCAGTTTTCAGCCAATGTGAGTAATGTGTACCAAGCCTTGCTTCACTTTTGTCATTGGTCAACTTTTGTTGGACAGATACTAAGTTTCGTGGAAGTGAGAACGGCTGGCCTCAGTTCGAGAATGCAGTGACAATAGGACATAGATAGACACCGTTGGGTAGAATGTTCATCGATTGACCTTCACTTAGCTTACCGGATAAATTGACGTCTTTGTACTACCGGGTTCACACGAATAAGCAGCTAACTTATCCACCTGGTCCGGAAGGGATTTTATATCCAGTACTCAAGTTATTCACTTAGGACTCCCAGTCCTACTGTTCAATAGTGATGCTAATTAAATCCGTGCCAAAACAATCCAAGTGTGGCGTTACTTCAGCACATAACCGGTATAGTAAGGGGTTTGAGGAATGAAGTACTGTCTTGTCGTCGAATCCTAGAGGGGAGGAATGGATACATCAGTAGTACTGATAATTTTACACGAACAAAAAGTGTATGTGATTTACAGTGATCTACTGTCTTTCGCAGATAAAGTGTCATAAATTGGAGCTTGTAAGCCTTGTGTGACCGACCGATGCATTTTCAGTTCTATTCATTTCTACACTGTCAGAAGATTTTTAACGCGGCAGGAAATTAACCTAGACTAGAAGGAGGCTTGCTGATTCCTGTTGGATGTCTATTATTCAGAGTTTTAACACAATTCTGCGCAATAGGGGCGGCTGCAGTACATTCCTGCCGCAACGGGCTTTCCTCTAGTCCGGAGGAATTTATTCTATGGATTTTGCTGTCGTTTAAAGCATGTCTAACTTCGGCAAACTGTCTCTTGGAGAGCGCGTCTGTGTAAACTATATCGACAGTCCGACGTTAGTCATCATCGCTTCAGTCTCGCTTTTGTCTTGTTCAGTTTATGGAGGTAGAAACGGTAGGGTACGGCGTCGCAGCTCCTTCAAAATGTCAGTGCTTTGACTGTCTACCATATTGTATCGCGTGAGATGTGCATTTGATTCACTGATGTTTCTACAGTGAGTTACTTTGGACCACTGCACATAGACAAAGTTACATGTGCGCTTCTCAGACGGTCACCTATCGTTAGCTCAGCAGTCGCTGTCATCAGATCCGTCCTATTGATCAAAGTGACCAATTTGCACGAAGGTACCTGCGCACAAGCACGCGTCGTGTCTGTCAGTGTAGTGTGAAGAGTATGAACTGGCCTACGGCTACGTTACTCAACGATCAATCAGCTCATCGCTTGTCACTGCTGTCTCCTTTGGGCTAGTCTCCCTCAGATGTGCTTAATCAACTGTTTTCGACCTAAACCATTATCTTGAAACAGACGTCTGACATCCCTTAGAGACAGGTCGTGAGTAAAACAATCAAAACACTCATTTGTAAGCTGTACTTTCCCGGTACGTACCGTGCATCGTATTTTTTTAAAACCAAGCATTGTTGACTAAGTTGAATTGGAACGAATGCAACACAGTTGACTGATTTCTTGCCGTTTATACACACGAATTTCCCGTCTCTGTGGCCTTTCGAATGTCTGTTTTAGTCTCCATGCAATTTCCCTAATGAAGAAATTTCTTGTGGCTGATTCCTGACAACCTCAAACGTTTGGGATGTGGAGTGGCCTGATAACTGGAGAGTTCGTCCTGTAAACGGAACCGAACTGTGTTGATAGGTCTAGAAACCCTGTACAGCTGTTCCATCCTTATTGGGAATCATCAGCAGTGCGCATCTCACGAAACTCCAGGGGGGCTTTGAATCTGCGACTTCAAGTCTAGTAGTTGGGACACTTAATCGTTCAGCCACGAGTGGCTGATCAGCAGTGTGAGCTATTCGCACTTAGACAGGATTAGCCCCACTCATTCTTCAATTAAGGGATCGACATTACTTGGTCACATGTTGATCGACTCCACGAGTGACAACAAGCCAGCCAAAAAACTATCACAATCTGGAAAAAATATTTTTCATAACGCACGAGGCTCTGTACGGCGAGTACTGAACTCATAAAACAAGGTAGATTGGGGAACAAATTTAAGGGGAAAATAAATCAGGGTGAAATTTCCTCTAACTGACGCGTGCACAATCGTTCCATTTGCTAGTCCTGGATATAACAACATCACGCTGTAAAAATGAATAAAATTATTTTAAAAATTGCATATGGACAGTTAGTGAAACCAGCGATATCCCACCATTTCTGTGACCTCGATTGCGGTGCTGTGCAGCTGATGACCATCAGTCTCCAAGTAAATGTGGTACTGTAACTCACTACCACTGAAATGATTTCTATTCACCATGAACGTGAAGTGGATAGAAGCTATATCCAGAAAATGTCAAGCAAATACAAGCAGTGATGGTCAAAATCCCCTTTAGTGATTGACGCAGAGAATATTCTGGGACAGATGACTAACACCAACTTTCTGTGTATTATGGGACGCCACAGTGCCTGATACTCCCTCAATATTTTCATGTTCACGGTACAAAGAATTAACTAGTGACTGTGCTGAAGTTCCTTTATCCAAAAATGAGGAGAATGCTCGTATTGTAATGGACAAGCCGCACGTTTCGTGGTCGTCTACTGATCGGGCTTCTCCTAACTGTTTGAGCTCATTGTTTTTTGCTTGCTGTTTCGACAAATGTGGTTTCATTAGAAAGACGTCCAACAAGTTGATCACAGGGGAACCAAGCGTCAGCATTCGGGGGCTGCTGAACGGCAATGTGGTTTCAGTCAGCCCCCGTCCCCCTAGCACAAGGGAGGGCACCTGCTGTTGGACTTGACTGTGGCTCGCCAGGGTGACAACCACAACAGAAAAAACCGAGCTACTGAACAGCCAGAAAACGAATAAACTATCCCTTCTTGTGCCCTGATCGTCACACCAGGAGTTACTAAGGTAACTACTGTGACAACTCACGAACGGTAGCATGTGAACGACGGAGTGGTTGACAGTTTCGCCAAGGCGTGTGGGGAACAAGCCACGACCCAGGCGCATGGTTTAGGTGCCTGTGATGGGAGAGCTTACGGCACATTTTTAACCCATTTACTCGTTCAGCCAGTATACGTCCGCAGGAGATCTGGCATCATGATTAGAAAAAACATCGCAGCTTAACTAATGTTGTGCGCGGAGTTGTAATGGTGTAACCAAGCTGAATCAAATGAGTTCGAAGTGAAGTTGGAGATGAATTGCGGAGTATTGGTAGGTCGGATGGATTCATTAGTCAAGGGAAATTTTACACTACTGGATACGACAACTGTTAGTGCACAGAAAAAAGTGTGTCTTGGAGGCTGTGCTCGCTAGGGTGAATTCGGAGATTACTTGCCGTGAGTGATGTGTTGAGCATTCGCATTACCTCAGCCGGACGGCTGCTGATTAATTCAGTAAAAACCTTTGGTCTTAGTAGCTTTTCGCACACTTAGGATTACGCTTGCCAATGTTTGGGTGATTGCATGTTAAGCACAATCGAAGTTAGGTAAGCGTTGAACTCGCGAGCGAGTTCATCAGAAGCTGCTGAATGCACGTGCCATTTGCGGAGTGCACACCATCGGGGACTGTGATAAACAGACATGCAGCCTCACTGCTGTCGTGGATACACTCCCCGTATCGACCGAGCTCTACCGGAAGTTACCTCCACGCGTCAGTGAGCCGGCTTGTTTAATTCACTCGAGTGAGTGTGCTCCCAACGCCGGGTCTTAATGCACCCACTGACAATCTTGCCAGTCGGGTACTCCATAACATTTTTCAGCTAGAATGGCAGGCTCTTTGATTGTTCATGAGAAAGACAACAGCCTTCCAAACAAACTAAGGACGACCCGGTCGTTTACATGCAATTCCCTGCGCGTGAGCCATTTCACGTTACTGATCATTGGATGGTTTGTCACCTATTCAATCATACAACATATCTACAGGTTGTCTCCAGCTTTGGTGATTAATTCACACGAATATGCATGTGTTCACCCTCCTCTGTCTGATCGAACCATTGAGCAAATCACAATTCGGACTGATGGTAGTCGTTTTGAGTGACGTGCAAACAAGGAGACGATGCACGCGAACTAGCTGCAAGTGAATTGGCAATCATGTCACTTCGACCATTGGGCGAAAATGTCAGACAATTTTGGCTTCTTGAAATCTTAAGGATAAGTGAACTATATCAACTGGGCAGGTGGAGACTGACAGGCAAGGGACGGTGGAACATGGTCTATTCCGAGTTACTAGGTTCACTGAATTCCATGTTGTGTAGTGAAGTAGACTCTACTGTCATACAGCTTTAAACGCCTCCCACGAAACATCTACATAACCATCGATACACGGTGCTGTGGGAATTCCACTATCAATGGAGGACGAATTCCCGTAGAATTTCCCTTGGATTCATTTAATGAATTTGTAAATATAATCATTCAAAAGTTTACCTTGACCAAGGTGGGTGGGACTTGAACGTCAAGTTCTGGAAGGCAGGTCGTCTGTAGGCACAACCAGGTGGGTTACTGGGTCATCGTTCTACCCTTCAGACTAGCCACAATTGCACTGCTCAAGAGTGAGCATGCTTGTGCTTTAAGACGATAATTCTAGAGCATCTGTTCTATACTGGTAGAGCAGTGGTGACGCGTTGCTCTCACGCGTCAGACTGTGGAGTCTAAGTCCTAGTGTGGCCAAGAGTCTGTGTCACTAATAAGCCTTCTAACTGAGTTCATACTTCCCCTTAACTATGAACTTATTAATCCATAGTGTAAGAGCTGACCAGAGTAGCTTCACTAAAAAAGGGAGGACGACGGTTTCAACGAGAATCCTACCATTGACTTAGGCTTCGGGGACCGTATCCGTGATTCAACACAGCTATCGCCTAGCTGAGCACTGAGGCTCTATCACATCCAATTTGTGCATGTGCGAACATGCTTATGGTCACTGAAGCGTCCCGATAAGCTTGGCGTGTTTTGGCCTGCTCAGTGTCTGCATGCTCTAGCTGTGGCTTGATCGACTGTGGACGGGCTACCTGTGTGCGAAATTCAGACCATTCAAATTAAAAGCTCGCTTTCCGCTACACCGGAAACAAACATCGTTCTGAAAGACAAGAGGACCTTTTCACACATCGCCAAGGCCGCCCTGTGTAAATAGAAGGCGTGGAACTGGCAAGCGTGTGGAGGGCGGTTTTAAGTCAGTCGAGCTGGCATGTAGTGGTGTGCGGTTATCAGAGAGACGAGTCATTACCAGAAATAGCTCGGATTTCAGTTGCACTTAATCTCCCCTCACCTTACCTCAACTAAGTTGTCGTAGCGCTCAAAAGCCCACAACAACAACGAAATGTACCCAGTGTCATCCAAGGTGAACCATCAATCGAAGCACCCTGAACAGGAAGACTGAGCAACCAAACCCGAACAAAAATAATTTGACTCCCCCAATTCGTAAGCCGTCGGGCTCACAAAATCCTTTAACTGACATTCAACACCGATCCAATGGGTTAATCTGGAGAGGCCCTACTGAGTGAGTCCTACTGAGAGCGGCTTTAAAAACCTGGCCAACTTAGTGACATCCTAACTGCACCTGATGAAGCCTTTGTGTCAAAAGTGGAGAAGTTGCCTAGTTAACAACTACCGATCGTTTACGAAGGTCCTCTGAAGCCTTTCACAAATAGCTTAGTGAAGAGACTACGCTCGGGTTGCCAATGATGCAGTTCACTTGCCCCCTAAACGAGAAGAAAGCAATTATTGACCGACAGGCACATTAATGCATAAGGAAGAAGCGGCACATCAGTTTCCCTCGAAAAATCTTATTTGAAAATAAAGGTCTTCCTGCAAGCACAACTGTGCGGAAAGCGTATGACACTGCTGAAGACAGTGCAACAAACAGCTGCACAGCTAAAAACACCTTCGTTGAAAACCAGGACGATGAACGCGTCCATGGTTCGTTGAACTCTTCACAGCTTACAGTGATGATACATCAGATCCACCACGCAAAGAAAGAGCCGGTATCCGTTCACAACTTTTGTGGAAAAACGTACGAAAAAGGTGTTTTCGAAGAGCACAAATATTTAAATAACAAGCCTCAGTAAACTTACTTTCAACGTGTAGGAATTGATGGGGGAAGGTGGGTGTCTGATGTGCGAAATGTTGTGACAGGAGAGAGTAAGCGTTATTGAGAAAACCATGTTTTACTGAGCCCCATGTCTGCACGCTGCATCCTACGTCAGCAAACACTGTGAGATATTTTTTCGAAGGTGTATCTATCTGCAGGTTAGTTTAAATTCCAGTGACTGACCAGTGCGATCTGCTTGTATGAATCTCCTCACGAACGCGGTTTCACTTAACTGAATCTCTCGTTTATGATGTTTTTAAGCAACTGAATGTGCTGCACAGAGGGTACCTCATGTTTCAGTTTGTACGAGATATCGCAGTAAGTTTTCATTGAGGAGACTACTCACAAGGTTGCTGGGACCCCTTCGATAGCCCAAAACCGGTCTCGCCCTTGTAAAGGCTCATCAGGTAGGCGCAATCTTCGTCAATTTTGTGTTCTCAAACATCAGCAACCTTGTGGGTAGTTCACTTCACGAAAATATACCATGACGCCCCGAATATCGTACGAAACGAAACATGGGGTGACCTGTACGCAGCACATTCATCTGATGAATATCATAAACGAGTGGTTCAGTCGCGATTCGGTCAAGTCTCCAACCGAACACCACACCAACTTGGTGTGAAAATGGGAGCATTTAGCGAACTCTGAGATACATTTTAATATACGTTTTGTTGCGGAACCAGTCGTTTTCGTGGTGACATTATTCATCAATAGTAGTGTCAATCTTCCTTTGATAAGTTTGGTTTTGAGTCCGTCATTTCCCGTATCACGTTTCTGTTCTAGGGTTCACCTCTGAAAAATTCTATTGATATTCTGAAGAGATTTCGAAATTTCAAGATTTCTGTAATTGAAGCCATTCTGTGCCAAGAAGCAGTGTACAGCTCCTTCACCCTTACTGAAACTTATCAGCGGTCCACATCTAACGAAGCCCGTTGGACCACGGATGACTGCTCACTGCTTGCATATAGACAGGATGTAGAGGCACTCATCCTTCAATCGAAAAATCGAGTTCACATGATCACGTGTTTACTGCCACCTGTAGTGACGACTTCTGAAACAGAAGACATACTCGTCGTTCAACTTATTCTCCATTCTTCCAGATTTTCGCATACTAACAACAAACTATAGACGGCCCAGGAGGAATCTGAGGTACTGAATCTATCTGGTGAGTTTCAAGAAGGACGAAACCGGTCATGGGTTGTGGAAGAGCCTTCAGCAGCCATATCCCATTTATGTGCAAGTCACTCACCCAGCCGCCCGTAGCTGAATGGTTTGGTGAATACCAAACCATCGCATCAGATGGAAAAAAGGGGCATTCTTTGTCTAGCACATTCAGTTGCAGAACACCATATACGAGAGGTTCACTTGACTCTTCGATGAAAACCCACTGAGTGTATTTGTAGAAAACCAAGTTTGTTATCGTGCATATGTTGTCAGTCGTTATCCAGGTATTCTACACCACCACTAGTCCATGAATATAGGCTAGCCCGTGCCCTTGGTCATGGAAAAGGGGTGCATGGTAAGAAATTCGTTTGCATGCTGATCTTTCGAGGCCATATTGGTATTCGTGGTCAGTATCCACTTTCACAGATAATTTGATGCCACGGAATTACCTAATCCAGCCGCAGTAAGCAAGAAATCTTGCTGATGGCGTGCAGTTTTATGCGTGTGTACGGCTTTGTGGTGACGGACACCCAGCAAGTACCACCACAGTACCACCTATGGGAGCCTCATACACTTCGCGGCACCGAGCTTGCCTACTTGTCTCTGTTTTTCATCCGTTTCTGTGTTATTTGTGTACTATATCCGTAACGCACTGTATTGTATTGAGCTGCGTTGCTTTGCGTTGTACCGTATTATATATTGTCTGATTGTAACCTTGTTTCTTGTATGGATATTTAAACAGAGGATAATGTTGGCGGCTCAGGTAGCGTAAATGGATGTCGGTTTGTCCTCTGAGCTGGGCAATTTGATTGCGGACGTTTCATCACTAACCAAAGTGCCATCATCAGTGCGTTGCTAGGGTGCGTAGTGGAGCGCAGCGATCGGTCGATGGTTGTACTACCTCAACACTCAGGACATTCTGATTGCCAGATTTAAACGGTGCTAAAAGTAAATCTCTGTGATCAAGCAGCTTAGTGGCTGTCAGTAGCTAGCCATGTGTGTGCCACGGGTACAATTTACGGGTGGTGCGGGCCACCAAGCTTACTTCCACATATATACTTGTCTCCACACGATGTGACAGTTATTAACCAGCAGTTTGGCATGTTGATGACCCTAGATCCGTACTCTACTGCTCATCTTCCGGTTCTGTTTCCTTGACTTAACACTTGGTAGAGCACTCTCAATTGCACACACGGTTCAGAGAAAAACATCTGTGCCGTTACCTAGTTTGTGCATGAGGTCCATCGGCGTAGTTTGGTGTGACAGACAAATCCAGAGAAGGATGCCTCCCCACTTTGTGTGTATGCACATTCAATGTGATATCCGTTGTTTCGAAATCGCTAACAGTCGGTGGTTGACCCCAACCATCACGTGCTGTTAGTATGTTATATTGTCTCGATTTCAGGGAGCGTGCTTTTTCAACCTCTTATACCAAGTTCCCAGGTGTTGTTTTATCTCCCAGCCAGGTAGCCAGGCAGTACACCCGCGTGATCGTACAAATCGATTGATTACCCACGATGTGACACCCATGTGTTTGACTTGACCAAGATATCAAAGCAATGAAGGATACCTAAGGGTAATTCAGGCCATTTATTCACAATTTGCTATAGGCAAGTATGAGTTTGCTTTGCAAATTCCACAAAAAATTATCGGCGAGAATGATTTCACATTATGCCTACCGCAAAACCAGTGCATAGATGATAAATCCATGTTAATGGGGTTTCTCCTTTACCACCAGTTAATTTGACCTATCCGACTACCCAGCATAAGCGATCAGTATTCGCACAATAGAACGGGATTTTCGAAAGTTATGACTTGTCGCTGATGGACTAAAGCAATCGAGCAATCGGGTTGAAAGTACTAGTCCAAACTTTCAAGCCCAATTTAGGCATCCAGGATTCTCAGCAATGCTGGGAAATTATCCCACAAGAATTTTGAGCCAGAAGCATGGCTGTCTCAGTGAAGAATGAAATTTGGTGCGCTGCAAAAATATGAGAATAGATTAGGACAGTTTTTGGTTGAGCACATACGCAACAAAATGCAATATTTTGGTGTAGAAAGTTTTACTCCATTGGTAAAGATTTTGCAGCTGAGAGCACTGTGCAGATAATGGTCACCCCCAACATATGACATGCAAGTTGCAACTGAATGGCACCATAAAGCCTTGGTTGATGGATTGCATGCAGCGTTTTAGCGTCATTCCCTTCACCTGTTGAGACCCACTGCAAAAACACTTGCCGGGGTTGCCACCGCTATTTACTTTGGGTTTGAGAACAGGGCACGACAGGCGAGCCCGACTTATGTCACTGAAACATACAGGCGTTGGCGCTCCCAAAGTACAGCCTCATGTTACCGGGTTTGAGCGTCAGTGGCTCCGGATGGTCGATCGGACTTTTACTCACTGCATTTCTGACGGTTGTTTTTGGCCTAATGGCGACGAAAAAACCTAACAACGGGCTTCCAGTGGATGTGTATGGCCAAAACGCTGGTGCCCTTAATTCCCTCACGTTTTCTCTATTCACTCACAAAGAATTAAGAAACGACTGCTGTCATCATCATCATCATCATCGACAGCATGACATCAGTGTTCAACACCGATGCTTCACTGCCGTACAACCATGACTTATTTGAAAGCCTTATTATAAAGAAAAGAATAAAGGTGGACGGGGAAGGGACTTGGTGCTAGCTTAACACAATCATTCCGAGGTGCCTACACCTCCAGACATTCACTCAGGCAATCTGGATAGAAACTGATAACAAGAACGCCACTGACATCGGTTGGCAGCCATATCTTGTAGTGTTTCCAACCAGGCACAGTGAGGATCACGCGTTCCCCACCTGGAAGGCGAGTAGCACCGACAGCACCCAAGCGTTTCGTGATCTCCTTCATACTCCTCTGCCAAGTCAAGGGTTGGCCACCTCTCTGTTTACGTCGCTCTGAGTTGGGCATGGAAAACAGCTGAGAGCACTGTGCAGATAATGGTCACCCCCAACATATGACATGCAAGTTGCAACTGAATGGCACCATAAAGCCTTGGTTGATGGATTGCATGCAGCGTTTTAGCGTCATTCCCTTCACCTGTTGAGACCCACTGCAAAAACACTTGCCGGGGTTGCCACCGCTATTTACTTTGGGTTTGAGAACAGGGCACGACAGGCGAGCCCGACTTATGTCACTGAAACATACAGGCGTTGGCGCTCCCAAAGTACAGCCTCATGTTACCGGGTTTGAGCGTCAGTGGCTCCGGATGGTCGATCGGACTTTTACTCACTGCATTTCTGACGGTTGTTTTTGGCCTAATGGCGACGAAAAAACCTAACAACGGGCTTCCAGTGGATGTGTATGGCCAAAACGCTGGTGCCCTTAATTCCCTCACGTTTTCTCTATTCACTCACAAAGAATTAAGAAACGACTGCTGTCATCATCATCATCATCATCGACAGCATGACATCAGTGTTCAACACCGATGCTTCACTGCCGTACAACCATGACTTATTTGAAAGCCTTATTATAAAGAAAAGAATAAAGGTGGACGGGGAAGGGACTTGGTGCTAGCTTAACACAATCATTCCGAGGTGCCTACACCTCCAGACATTCACTCAGGCAATCTGGATAGAAACTGATAACAAGAACGCCACTGACATCGGTTGGCAGCCATATCTTGTAGTGTTTCCAACCAGGCACAGTGAGGATCACGCGTTCCCCATCCTGGAAGGCGAGTAGCACCGACAGCACCCAAGCGTTTCGTGATCTCCTTCATACTCCTCTGCCAAGTCAAGGGTTGGCCACCTCTCTGTTTACGTCGCTCTGAGTTGGGCATGGAAAACAGCACTCTCTTCGGCAAACGATGGTTCGGCATGCGTAAGACATGTCCCAACCAACGCAGCTTCTGATGCTGGACACATTCTTCAATGGAAGTACCCGTTACACAACCGAAAACGCGCTTTCTAATTGCCTCAACGACTGCTGTAATGCTACTTGTTGAATAAATACTTCACTGGGCTTTCGTTTAAAAATTCGGGCCGTCACGAAGATACTGAGAATCCTACATTGATGTGATGGCTTATGTGCCTCCAACACTCATTGAGATATACCAGGGGATGACCGTAGGATACTCGCATAGTCTCTCATACTAGGTTGGACAATTGTAAGAGGTCCGATCAGCACAGTTTCCTAGTCCTCCAGGTTGGGGGTTGGAACATGCGTGGCGATTTAATGTCTAAAAAATGTAAAGCACTGGTATTTCCGGTCAAGCACCGTTACTTTGTAGTCGGGCTTTTGAGTCAAGGGTTTTGATGGAGGACCCACCCTTTCCAGATGTGGGCGATCTGGCAGTATCCAAGCCCAAGTTCAACCGTGATTCTTACAGCTGTCGTGCCACATCGACCCTTTCGTGGTGTCATCACTAAGACAGCGGAGCATCATTGTTGAACAATGAAATGCTGTCGATGATGATGATGGTGATTTCTAGATACCAACCAGAAGCGGTCGCTTTGAGAGGTGGTATCTTCCTAAAGCGGTCTTTCTTGAGAAGGGCAACTTCGATAACTGATCTGGTTTGTCATCTCTCTCAGCTAATTGACCCCCCAGTATTCCAGATCAATTCAAGAGGCTGAACAAACGGTGCGTGACGTGAATCGGAAAACCTCACTACGTTAAGATGATCTCAAGTTTTACACCAGCAGGGTAACGCTGGATACAAGCGGTCGTTTTGATATCGATTGCACTGGAGACATGCACGTATAAGTCTACTTCAAACGCATTGTAAACAGTTTTTGAGCGAATCCGTCACCGCAAATTTTTCTGATGTTTCACTAGGTTTCGGTCAGTTTTACAGATCAACTAGAGTGCCACTAATTCGTTTGCCACCGATCCAGTTTGTATTGGATCGTGTTTGTCTCCAGCGTGCTTCGCCCAGTTGACTCCAAGTATACTAACCATAAGTATGGATCGGGTAAGTTTTGACTGCCAGTCAGTTGTGCACGTTTACCATATACACTCATCTAAAGTCGGGAGCGCAGTCGACCTAAGCAAACCGAATTGGTGGCTTATCACCGTCATCACCCCCATCACAATGGCGACCACGATTGGATTGGGTAATTTGTCGTGAGGATTCAACCCAAGCAATTCAACCCCCCGACTTGCCTTCCCGACCCATTTCCATCTGGACCTTGTTTTGATCTGACTTTTATTTCAGTCGGGAGGAAAGAAGAGTTCTAGTGCCCCGATGAGTGCATAGGACTGTTACACGTATTGCAATAAACTGATCACGTGACCGGATGACCTTGCTAAACTGGTCACATGGCTAACAACCGCAAGCTCTTTTCCTGCCACATGATAAGTAATCTGACCTAGGTTGCGTCAATAATGTTAGCACAGCACAGAGCTCTGAATCTCACGTATTGTATTGATATTGTCCGTCGTCACCCTAGGCATATCAGTACATACTCTAGATATCCTCTTGGGTAAGGGCCAATCAAAGCACCCGTTTTCATAGTTTGTGCAAGTGTGCCCATCATGAACTCGAAAGTAGTGACTAACACAATGCAACGCCAAAATCCTGAAACGTATACCTCAGAATTTCGGATCCGAATCTGGTTACCAGAATTACGGAGAAATAGACCCATGCATGACTTTATTGCGGGTTTAGTATGTATGGGGGAAATGCGGCTAGCAAAGATTACTCGTCGACTAATTTAATCAATGCATGCACTGATCCAGTGAACGATTAGCACCCATACATCCATCAAAAAATATCAGGACTCGCTTGAGGTTGTGAGTGTCGGCATCGATCCGAACAAGTGTCCATTTAGGTGACCCATTTGACTCATTTGTTCAAAGTACAGCATTTTCTTATAAATGTTTGAGATATTATTCTGTCTTGAGACGCGAGAAGTGGCTCCCCAAGTCGAATTTTCGAAAGGATGCTTTCGGTAAGTGACAAAACACCGGTGGACTAGTGCGGTATCTCGGTATTCCAGACGTTCACGTTCTAGCGCTCTCGGAATGTGTACTTAGCTCTCAAATGGGAAAATAACTGTCCAATCAAGAAATCACACGGACTAGGACTGACGGTCTTACGTGCTTAGCATCAGCGAACCCCGGAAATATTCACAGTCGTTAAAATTTTCGAACTAAAAAACTACGTGGGATTTTGCAGCGGGTGGCGAACACAACAGATGTCGACAGAAACGGCTGATGGAATCCCATTGGAGGTTGAAAGTTTAATTTGCTAGGGGGATAAAAGTTCCATTGGCGATCAGATTTTTCAGAATATTTTGTAATCTCCCGAGGGATTCGAATAGTACTTTTCATCTAGTACTAGTACGGGATTCACTACGTTCCTAGTGGGACCACTTATGCTCGTTAAATCCCGAACATTTTTTCAGCATTGGATGTTTCAGTACCGCAGAGTTGGACCACAAAACAGTGTCTGTTTTGCTTGCGTATCTCTCGGACGGTATCCTCTGATAAACTTACTATTCCTGTGGACCTGGAGTTGTGGTCATCATTCAGCTAGTCCGGAGGAACGCAGATGTGACCTCTGGAGATAACTCTAGGTTGCCTGGTGTGTTTGCGCATGGTCTGCCATTGTCCTATTAATCACTGGAGGAGCCGGTCTGTGTTTTTCAACTCAAAGCCATGTAACTCTTTGGTGGAGCTGATGAGTAGAGTCTCACCTTCGACAGATTCAAATAAAATGAGCTTCATATCTCCTTACAGAATGGGGATGAAGGCATGAAGATGCAACCTTGTGGCATGAAAATCAGAAAATGATTTGTATTTTACCGGATACTTAGCTTGTCCTTTAGGGTGAGGATGTTTGAGAACTTCCAAGGCAGTCCTAACACCATGCCTTGCCTTGTTCTTCTTTTGTGGACCGTTATACTAATCTCTGACCTTAGCTGGATCGCCCAATAACTTTTTCATTCCAGCATGCAATGCATTGAACTACAGGATGGCCCAAGAAACTAACATGAGCATCATATGTCATATACATAATAAATGACCAGGTCATTGCAAGTGTGTAAGGGGTCGTTAAGTGTGTGAATGCAGAACATCGATGGTACATGTACAGGTTTCGTCAGCCTTGCAAAAGACGACATTCAGTGACCTTCTGAAAGATACAACTACGGGAAAAGGGTCTTTTTTTGGCTGTGGACGCCCTTCGAAAGGTAACGCCTCTGGTTGGATGTCATTGTGACTGATTGCCAAAAACTGTAAAAGAACTAGGCAGAAAGCACGGATGCTTTTTGATAAACGATTCAGTGATATTTTACTGAGTTTGCTTCTCAATACCAGTGTGGTGCTAACCATCATAAAAAGTCATGTTTCTGTTTCGACTACACTGTGGGCTAGACGCTCTCTGTTTCAACCTAAAATATCCTTTCCTCATAACTAAATTGAAGATGGGACATAAGGACTCAGTTTTACGCCGATCTGGTTTCCACCTTCGAATAATGGTGATCTCGGCAAGTTTCAGAGATCTGCTGTTTGCTGTGCTTAACACGATATCTGGTACCCTCTTTGAGTTGGTGTGACGCTTGCTCTCAATCATACGACGGGCATCTGATGAGACCGTGGTTGGGATGTGCTCATGTTTGGCCCGGACAAAAATTCGCACTACCGAGCCCGACAGATTCACGCTAATGACACTTCAACTGGAACTCAATAACCCCTATAGTCCAAATTCTCTCTCGAAGTGTTCATTAGAGAACACAGCGTGCAGACACCCAAGCTGGAGGACGTCATCACTATGCCTGGATTTAACATTCGATAATCTCCCACGTTAAAAAAGGACGACATCCGCTTGATCGTACGGCGTCACCTGACACTTACGGTCTAACTGATCCACTGCGCATCCAGGCCGGCCTTTCTTCACTAGCCTAATCGTGCCACAGTGCCACCAGTCAAAGTTCCGTTTCCATCGTTTGCCAAATCAAACTTACCAATTCACGTTAGTAAGCGACCAAATGCCTAGACAAAACGGAACGGCAACTACGCCTGAGAGCACGTGCCTTTTAGATTACGAGGGCAGTTGGACCGATCAGGCGAACTTACACAACAACAGAGCTAAACAACATCACAGTCCAAAGTGCCGGCCTCATCAGACACCCGCCGTATGATTGAGAGCAAGCCTCGACCGAGCGAATGCGCTTGACATCGTGTTCAGCACAGCAAACAGCAAAGCTCTGAAATTTGCTGAGACGACCGTCACTCGTAAGTGGAAGCCGGACCTGTGTAAGCAGAAACAATTATCATTTCGTTCGCACTACTGTGTAAACTACAGAGCTTTTGTCATGGTATTCTTTCATTTTAAATTTTTTTATTGATTTAATCGGTGGTAAACGCCTGAGGAGACACAACGAAACGAATTCGGAATACCATGCAAAAATACGCTGTTGTGTTCTGTCCTCATGTTTCGTTTTGAATCATTTATGCATTCATTCTTCTCTAAATACCTCTAAAAAATCATTCATCTGTAGCACCCATTCGGTACCTTAACTGCCATGCCACCAGAAGGAAGCATGAAGGCTGGGATACTGCCAGATCGGCTGGGATATGCCAGATCGCCCAAGCCTAGACTGGGGAAGTCGAGAGGAAATACATCGATGTATAAACGATGTTGTAATCTCAATGTAAAGGAGATTAGCAACTAAAATCCACAGAATACTAAGTAAACAAAATCACCCTAGATGTGGTCACTTTTTTGGCACCTGCTACCACCATAGTTTTAAGGTCAAACTTTTACTAACGTATTCTTCAAAGCTGACCCTCTATACTGTAATAATTTGTGAATTTTAGCAAACTCTGTTAAGCACCGCGTTTTGAACTGGAGGTTTGTTTGTGCCGGAAAAGGAAACACTTCTGGAGAGCTTGGTCAGACACAGCAGCACATTTTTTGTCCCTAGTTTGTGACTGCTTGGAAGTTGACTGTATCACGAAGGTCAGAGTTCTGAAAGCAACCGCTGAGTGCCCGAAATCTACTGGGACCCTCAGCTCCGATAAGTACTGACCAGACAGACAACACCCCCTCAATATGCGGCGGGTCACAGCCTTGTGTCAAACCCAGACAGCGCGAGTCAGCACTAATCAAGGTCAGACAACGCCCCCGCAACATGCAGCCGTCACAGCTTCGTACCAAAGCCAGACCGCGTGCAGCATTGGGCCAAGTTCAGTGTCCCTCCAGTGAATAGCTTGGGATCATTGTAATTTCGCGCTCGCACGCACTCACACTCTCGCACTCGGTTGTTCGGACTATGACCGTCGTGTTCCCTTCTGTGAGTCCTTTTTCCGGCACCAGGCCCTGGAGCGGGTTAGAAGCCAGATACAACAGTTTGGTGAATCGGCAAACATAACAGATTGAGAAGAAACTTATGTGCGGACGAAACGACCCTTTTGCTACGTATCTCACCCTGGAGACAGCATCCTGTGTAGGCTCTGTACATAGAGAGGCAAACTAGTTTTGAAATCGAACTCTACCTCAACCTTACAGGCAGGTTGTATATGGCCTTTTTTCATCAGCATTCGATGCACCATTCACTGAACCCGTAAGTGGAACATGGACTGGTACGACAAGCAACCACCAGATCAGCACTACACTAGCCTTCCGTTAACCACTGCTTAGCCTTCGTGTCCTCGGTTGTTCATGACTTTTGTTCAAAGCCTTTCTGTTTTTTCGTGAATGCCTACAAATTTTACACTGGATTGGCTTGTTTTGAAATGGGGCCTCTAACTGGAGTGGCTCATAACGATGGCAAATTTCAAAAAGGAAAGGGGTTGGGGTTGGCTGCAACGTAGGATTTCCTCATAGATCGGAAGCTGCGATTCACGAACGCGACTGATGCTGCAGCGCAAACGGACAAAATCTTCCAACTGGCAATGAAGGAGCAACGCCATTGGTTACCCATCAAAATGGTTTTACAACCTGAGAGGAGAGGTCTGACGCACTTCCACCAGAGGTCATGTAACTCCCTAAATCAACTTCCTAGACGCTGGCGAGGAAACATCTTCCGGATAGCTGTAAAGGCTCTGTTGTGCCGTGCGGTATAAATCAGTGTAATCATTTTCGGCTTCATCGAACCGTAGTTCAGATTTAGTTGAGCAAGATCTTCACTCAAGCCAAGTAGCCCTTAGACGCAGTGAGTTCAGTGTATTACATCACGTATAAAAAGCGTATCTAGTAGTTCGAATATTCACCAAACCACATACTTTCAAATGCTCTCTATATGTGTTTGATTTTGTCCAGAATGTTTTGGAAAAGTTTGGAAGGATAACCTTCTGCCAAAACTATCTGAAGTCATTCGTGCGATTCGGATTTTCGTGTTCCCTGTGGAGAATTGGAACCGCGTAAAATTAGGGAATACGATGTTGGAATGGAAGAAATTGAACTAAGGATGAAAATTTATGAGAGATTAGCACCGTCTAACTAGTTCAAACAGATTTCAAGGTTTAATAGTTGTGTAAATATTGGCCTATACTACACACTTGTGTTCAAACTTGATATGTGTCTCCAGAAACCTGTTTGTTCCTATTGTTGTACCCAAGCTTATGGATCTGAAAGGAGAGTCCACCGTAGCCGTCTTACTTTTAATGCATATAATCTACAAGAGAACTCACTCTGCTTAGTGAACAAATATGACATCCGAAAACCGAGTGAAACGTTCGGTGTACGGACCACTATTACGGTGCAAGTACAGGACCAATGGGCTGAGATATGTCTGTCTGTCAGTATAAGGTGAAATGGGACTAAAATTATATTGGACACGCACTGCTTATGAGCTCTAATAAGAGCGAAACTCACGTCCTGCGCATCCCCTCCTTTGGTGTGGACTCACCGGAATGAATGCACCAAGGCATGAGGACTATTGTTTAGACGAGATTCATGTGTTTAGTATGTATCCTACAAAACACCGCAACTAACGACACCTAAAGCGTATGTGTATTGTTATATCTTCTGCTTCGCCGGTCTGTGGTATCTGCTGCTGACCCGCTCCAGTGCCTAGTGTCGGAGAGAAAAAGACTCACGGAAGGGAACACAATAGCTATATTCCAAAAAAGTGGTTGCGAGAGCGCGAGTGCGTGCGAGTGCGAAAAGTACAACGGCCTCAAGCTTTTTATTGGAAGGACACTGTCTGAACTTGGTCCAGTGCTGACGCACGCGGTCTGGCTGCGACGTGCTGCATATTGCGGGGACGTTGTCTGACCTTGATTAGTGCTGACTCGCGCTGTCTGGGTTTGATACAAGGCTGTGACGCGCTGCATATTGAGGGGGCGTTGTCTATCTGGTTAACGTCTAGCGCACCTGAGCGTCTCGGTAGATTTCGGGCATTCAGTGGTTGCTTTCAGGAAGCTGACCTTCCTGATATGTATCACCACGGTAACTGCACGTGTTTAAGAATGATCAGTTTCATGGTCTTTTCCGAAAATTAAGATCACTGATCGGAAAAGAAAGTTGTAAACTCTCAAGAGAGGTACGGATGGTCTCCGTAGAAATAGGAAATCTGAAGGAAGTTCGGTGGCAGATGCTCGTTTGGAGACTTTCTTCCTTTGGGAACTATTAACAAAGTAGAGTACCCCAGAGGTGGCCAACATGGGGGAAGAAGTATGTATCTTCTCCAAAAGGAGACTTCTCTTTCCGAGTGCCCACTGAGATCTGGATGATAAGAAATTTGTGTTGAACTCCTCAGCACGGTGCCTTGTATCTAGAAAGGTCGCTTGGAGGTTATCATTAAGCGTTTTTGACCACTTGTTCTTTTTCCGCAAAAGAACGAGGTAACTGGTGTTATTGTGGTTCAGCGGAATCCCAGAGAAGCCAGAGCTTGATTATTCCAGATCCCACATGGAGGAAAGCAAACATTAGTTGTTATAATAAACCACCGTATGCTTCTAAAATTATCCACAAGTTTTTACAAGGTCATCCGACTTCCGGATCAGCCGTATAAATCCTAAACACACTACCCTGGAAGAGTGAAATATTGGCTGTTACGTATACTACCTGATACATATTATGTTCAGGAAATATGTGGGGCAGTGAGACGATGGGCAATAGGACGCACAAGTTAGCTTGGTTGTTCGCAGCAAAGCTAACGCCTTATCTATCAACCATATCAAGCTGCGTCTGTTATTACCTCAAATTTACGGGGACCATTTTGACTTACTTGAGCCAGCCCCAAAGGACTGAATAGTGGTAGTTTCGGCAACACTTGGTAGTGTTGCAGTGAGTGGGACTGAATCCACTCGTTTGACCAAGAAAGAACTGTGCCTAGCGTTTTTCGTAATACCATCTCACTAAACACTGGAGGACGGTCACATCCGGTCGCATACAACAAACCAGCTGATTGGTGGAGAAAACAACGGACTTGTGATTATTCGCTTGTGTCAAACCTGGAGCCGATTTTCACATTGGCAACCACATAGTCCAGCTAGTGAGTGGTTGTGCGAGCTTGTTCTTCTCCTAAACGTTATTCTTTTTGTACCAAATATGGACAGAGAGTGTTGGCTTCAATTCTGAATCAGACTAGTCACAGTAGCAAAAAAGATGGAAGTGTGATAAGCCGGCTTCCACCTTTTATGATGGGAACAGTCTTTCAATGACCAACGAAAGTTATTCTTTGCGTGAATCACATTGACGCTATCAGTTACTGATCGATATAACTAAACCTTTGGTTGTGATTGTGATAACGATTTCAGCTGAAATCGCCGTGTCAGAGCAACTACGAACGCTTTACCTTGACCGATCAGTCCAACTTTATGGCTCATTATGTCCCTGGAACATCGGAAAAGTGTGTGGTTTCGATCAGCTTAGGATTAGATCCTAAATAACATATTCATCGAAATAATCATGTGGAATGTTGTGAGGACTTGATCACATGCATTAGGACGTTAGTTCGAATGGGACTATTCTGACGCGAGAACTGTTCGGTATGGCTAACGTACTACATAGCAGCCGTTAGCCCTAGGGGCGTTTCAAGTACCCTAAAGACAGCCCTTCAAATACCAGCGAGACAGGAGTAGCAGCTAGGTATATCCCTATTCACAACTTGTTAAAAAAACTCAGAGACAGTGTCTCAGACCCAAACTCCGTATATGCTCATACGGAGGCGTAGATGTCATATTTTGCTTCAGCTGAAAACGTATGATTTAGCTACCTGACAAACACTGGACCGGAAGACGAAGTGGGTCAGTTTGATGTGTGGATAACGTTCACTTCGTAGTTCATTGGGGAGAAAGTGCATCGCATGGGCGCTCTGCTAACCTGAACTCATTCACTTATAAGTTTACAAAAGGGCTCAGTGGTTAAGGCGCGGACTTACCGCCCGGGAGGTTTATGTTTCGAACCCTGATTGGGCTTGGGCGGCCTGGTAACACCTCGGTCCTCGTGCTTCCTTCGGGTGGCTCGGCAGCTATGGGCCCGAAGGGTGTTATGGCTGAAAGGTTATTATTTAGTAACTTAGTAATTTCACGAGCCACAATGACTAACGGGACTCTAGTATGTAGATGAACCCTGTCACCAAGTAGCTATTCAGAAGAGTTCGTCAACCTCACTGGACTCTGCTTCACACTCTCCCATTCAGTAAGGTATTCCTAATTCGCGCGAGAACTGTAACGAAAAGCCCATGAGGAATTCAACCGTGATCACGGGTGGAAAGTGCCATTTATCGAGGGGCTGTTTATTGAGTGTTTTGAACCGAATATTCTAGAAGCCTAGAAAAATAGGTGGCGTTAGCATGAAGACAATTTCGTGTATATCTAAGATAACATGGATGACAAACACAGTTCCAAAAATATTGGACAGTTACCATGTCAAGCCTTATAGGTGAAGAGCACTGCATTGAACCTGCATACTACTGCACTTAATAAACGGAGTCTCGTTCTCGTAAACAACGACAGAACCTTTGAATTCGATCATAATTCTAAATGCACTCAGTGATCTCACCAAGAGTCTCAATCACCCTTACACCTGGCTGACAAATTATTCTCGTCTTGTATTGCGCTGCACGACAAGCATCGAACTTTTTTCTGTCGATCAGTTCTCAGTATTCAAACCAGACCACATTTGCTTAACTGAATAGAACACTGAAGTTAATCGTCATCTGGCTCCTCTTACCAAGACATCGGTTTGTTAGCTTCATCTTCACACGGTTCTTGACGCCTGCACTATATGAATCAGATGGACCGTGGACCGCATTCTTGAGATCCAGCAATGAGGACTCAATCCTCAGTGTTGGTCTTCTGGGTTTCCCTCGAGGGTTACAACCTGGCATAATATTCGAGCAATTCCTTTTGTCTCTACGTGGAATTCTGTCTCTAATTCCGTCGATAGCAAGTTCATAGTGCGCCGGTCAACAATAAACAAAATGGTAGAGATCGCTACCCCGTACTTCTAAATGAAGAGTCATTTGGTGCCTGCTGTGCTTGATGGATAACAGCATGCAATACACAAGAGAGATTGCGCCTTACTACCAGCGAGTAAGATCGGGCACATGTACTCTCAGCTCCAACACACATGGGGAATACACCAAACCATTTGACCGATCGAACAAATGATGCAAGGAAAATTGTTCAGATCATAACTCGTATCATAAATCGCCAGATCCGGCTAAATTCGCCTTAGATCAGTGTACACGTTCTCGCGGGGCATTTTAAGTTGCTGCTACTAACTGAAGTCCATCACGTCCATATCGGGCCCGAAACACTGTAGTAGTGGAGACGGTTCCGAATATAACCTCATCCGAACAATTAAAGCCGACAACTGAATTATCCATTCTCGTTTGGTGCTTCCATATTGCTTGTTGATCTTTAGAACGGTCGTTTGCAGATGCCTTTACTTCATTTTGCTTTACCGCTCGCCGGCCTTGCGTGTGTCGGCATCCCTAATGTTTTTGGTCCATAGTCGAATGACTTAAGTGTTATATCTGCAGAGGCGCCCGTGACATAATCACCCTCGGTTCGACAGATAACTTAACATTTCCTTGTATTCACTTCAGCGGTTACAAGTGTCTAAATTTCTCGCCGAGGAGAAGTAACTTCTGCACTTACTCTTGCTCACACAGTATGATTCATCTCCATATTGGGTTGCTATCATAGCGACATCTTGTTCTTTTTAGTTCATCAACCTAATCGCTACTGACGACCACAGTCGAAGAGTGGTTTGTGGCCCCATGATGCCTGGAATTTACTGTCACCTAGCAGGCTCTAGCTACTTCAAAGTAGTGGTGTGCTGGGTCTACGCATGACACACAGTTACTAGGATGATGCTTCAAGTTGTTGGAATTAGGACTCGGCTCTGTGAACTTCGACAGTATTATAAGAATGACATTATTTCATTCGGCCCTGTTGGGATGAGACTGTCTACACGGAAGTTTACCATAAACAGGATGTATTTTATACACTGAGTACAACCAGGGTGCAGCAAGTGTAATTGGTTCAAGTGTTGTCGGTATAAATTGTTTCCAGCAATCAGTTGGGCCACGCTGAGTCGCACACAAAACCCCAAAAGTCAAATCGTCAAAATAGAGGTTTATCAACGAATGCGTGGTTGTGAATACAATAATAAAACAGTAAAATTATACAAGCCTCAAATGGTGGGACTACGCCGGCTTCCATCCACCGGTTTAAGAACTTCTAATTTCTAACGGGATCCCAAAGTCCACACCGACCCGAGACAAGGTAGTCACAAGATAGCGAAACTCATGTGTTGATTCAAACAATACATGCGATGATAAGGTCAAAGAGCTGCCTATGTTCAGGTTAAAACAAAAAAGGAGGTATAGGCAAAAAACGGAAACAACAGAACGGAGAATGACATTGTACACAATAAGAATAGAAGAAAAGTATCACCGGTCTCAGTAAAAGAGACTCTATCTGGCCAATTCTCTGCACACTGTCCTGGATTCACTGTTGTCTGGTATCCGAGATGCACGCCCAATGTTTCTGTGCCGACAGGCTGTCGCGCTGATCCGACTTGATTGCAACACACAAAAAGAACAAACAAACTATCTCGGTGTGAACGGGAATATGAACTGGGACAGGTGTAAAACAATGCATTCGTTTGAAACAGAATGCAACAAAGGATACTTTGTTCTGGTTCGATTGCAATACAAAATGTTGCAAAATCTGCAACACCGTTTGCTTTGTAAAAGGATAATGAAATTTAACCTGATTAGATATATGTACTTTAGCCGAACGCGATTTTACCGTGGAGTTGTTGGCAGTGCCTCTCTAAAAATCGGGTTTCTCAGCTTTTATGGTCTGGCAAATTTGAAATTGCTGGTGAAATGCATGCGTGATTCTAGACTGAACTGAGTTGGTCGACGGGGCCGATTTTTACGTGTCTCCACCGTAACAACTCATTTTTGAACAAGTAATCAAGAAACGAATTAGCAAACCGACTTTCTTTATGTCAAATGCTCAGCAAAGCCAAATCTATGCTAATGACATCCCCAAATGAGCAACGATCAACGTCCAACATACAGAGCTACAAATTTCTCTAGGATTAATGTCCTTTATTGAGGTTTGTCCGTCGAACTAGTCGTAACTGACAAAGAACTCCGCGTAGGAGATATTGGTTTTTGCGGAAGATCGCAGTAAGTCGACTACTGGCTTAGAAGCAGAAAGGAAGGTAAAAGAGAATAGGTTGCATATATGAATAATACACTTCGCTGGATGATAACAGTATTTCTTGATGAAAGTTCACCACATAAGATGATATCAAAGTAGCTTCACTTTCCGACGGTTTGTATGCTGTGAGAACGAATGTGGTTCATGGGTAACCCGCAAAACCACTTTGATAAACGCTCACTTCCCTTCATAAAAATTATCAACCTAACTTTCCTTGATTCTAGAGGGAGGCAGAAATTTTCTCTAGGTAGGGTACATTCTCTGTGAACACATGGGCTTCGCCACTAGACCATATTTGTACCGGAAATGTACCGGAATATCTGTAGCCTGTGTGGGTTCACTAGTGGTTGATCAGGTGGCCGTTGATCGGTTCTTCGTGCTTGGCAATTAGCTTGTAAAAGTTTCGTCATTAATCGAGGTCACATCATCATTCGCTCAGTGATTGTCACTACCAATGTTCTTGAAATCATCCCAAGCTGCATTTAAAAGGCCACTTGACTCTTGTCATGTCTGTAATGTTTCGGTGATTTTTTTCTGCCTTAAGTTAAGTACTTGGTTAATCGTGAGTTTGTACAACCTAGTTTTTAATACCCACGCGCCCTGATCGGTTGCACGGCTTGTGCGTAATCTGAAGCAGCTTTATGGCCATACAGTGCAGTTTTCTTAGGCCATAGGGGCAGAGGGACTGTCTGCAAACGGATGCTGACTACCTCTTCTCGCACTCGCCCTGTCCAGCTGAAAACCTACAGCAGACTGCCGATTGGCCAACACATCAGCTCTCTTACTTGCCCACGTGTGACCTAACATGATGAGTCATCGATCATTGAGACACCAGTTGTGCCGACGACATGTGATCTGAACGCATTTGTGTGTGCACAGCTCGCTGTCTAGTCAGTGTCTTAGATACGTAGGCTGACGTATCATCTCTAGGTTAGCGAGTGTGGAACTCACTGTGCTCAAGTAACCTCGGCTCTGCGCGGAGGCACCTGAGTAATAGAAGTGCGAACACAACTAGTCAACGGGTAGCGGTAGTCCGCTCAGCGTCCGATGTGTGAATGTTTCGGAAACCAATCGGTTGCTAAGGCAACCATTTTTTCGGCGTAAAAGTTTATCCTCGGTAGGTTTACCCGAGATTATGCCGTGCAATTGATTTGTTTACGAAAGGGATCTTTCAAGGTCACTAAATTGCTCGAAATAAAATAAAATAACACTTTCCCAAAAATGTAATAAGATGAAGATGAAAGCAGGCTGTAGGTATTCTTGTATTCAAAACGAGGTGCACAATAATTTGTATTAGATGTATAAATTTTTAAGGCAAAATTTGCTGAAGACTTTTCCCTATTTCGAGGGTTGTTGATATCGCGCTGGTCTATTCAGCGTAATTATGACAACGCAAACATTGATCAAGGTTTATAAGTTCGTATAAATGTGCAGAGACGTAGTGTCGTTTCCATTTTTTGTCATAGGGTTCCGACGAATTGTTAAATTCCATACGTTTCCACAGCTTCTCCTGAAGACTGCTTGGTATCACTCTAGAGGCGTTGAACCACTGCAGATGTTTGCAAATCACTGTTAAAAACATGTTGCGCTCAGCTTAGAAAAAGTGTAGCCTGATCAGTTGTAATGGATTCCTGCAGGAAACAGCCAAGTACACGATTGAACATGCTACATCAGCGAGGATAATGGGTAAATCTCAAGTTATGAGTGAATAATACTCAAATTTCGTTGGTCGTGTGGGGAGATTTGGATGTTTCCAATGGAGATTTCGTCCTGTAGGTGAAGCCAATCTATTCTGAAAAGCCAAGAAGCACTGTACAGCTGATTCAACGCTTCTGAGCCTTTCAGCCTAGATTGGCTTCACCGAAAGGAAAAAGTCGGTAGCAAAAATTTCGAAATCTGCTCATGCTACCAACAAACTTGAAGTAGCTGAGACGGAAGGATAATTCACACAACGAGTGAGCTCTTCTTACGGGAAGCCTACGCTCATGGGGCCAGTCAGCAAGTGACTGCGTGATGTGGAATCCGTGATTTAAAAACTAGTGGCGCTATAGCCTGTCTACGTGCGAATAAATCACATTGCTGATCAGTTGATCGTGGCCGAACTGTTACTTGTTCTAACTACTAGCTGAAGGTTGCGGATTCGCGACTCCCCGAAGTTTCGGGAGATGCGCTCTGCTGATGAAACAGCCTTACAGTGCTTCTCACATTTTCAGCATAGATTGGTCCCACTTGCACGACGAAATCTCCATTGAAATTATTCTGTTAGTGAAGTAGATTGAGCGTCGCTGGGGTCGACTACAAAACGGGAAATTAGCTACGCGTTCAACTACAGCTACAGTTTGGTTTCTCATCACATCCAGAAGTATTGAAGTTGAGACAGGATCAAAAATTACGTTTTATTAGACGGTTTATGAGTGACACATATAGGGGGTTTTCGAGTTATATCGCACTCACCGTAAGACTGATGCCGTGAAGTTCACGCAAGGGAACTATTTTTCGAAAACTGTCAGTATCTGGGAGTTGCTGATACTAAAGTGATTCCATTGCTTACTTCACTTGGTTACGAAAGTTTCAGATCGCCTCTATCTGGTGGTGCACGTCGTTGAAGCTGTAAGCACTCATACTCCTCAGAGAACTATGTATAAGTATAGTTACCAGGCTTACTTTACCGGATACCGTAGAGACGACCTCACAACAAGTTCTCAAAAATAAGTAGCCGCGCCAACAATTTAATCGAAACTGGGAAGTGCCGGAGGACAGCGCTGTTGGAGGGTCTTGGTGAAATGTCGCGCTCGGAGCTACCCAAACAGGATAAATTTTAAACAGCACCACAAAGCACTTACGTGCAGATGAATGCGGTCATCAACAAAAGTATTCACTACACTTAGTTCGACCGATATCCGCTTGTGAAACGGCTTACCGACCTGTGTGATCTGCAGGGTCGTGGCAATTCACTAGCCGGACGATCACGTCAGGCTTGAGGCAACATTCAGTTGGCTGAGGTAGTCATCATCATCGTCCGTAGATCCCAACTGACATCCTACAACACTGGACCTAGTATTACACCATAAACTCACAGCATTCACTGGCTACTCTCCGATTTCGAAAACGCAAACCAATGCTTTTATGAAGGAAACTACTCATAGCGTTGCTGCAAATTCTTCGATAACCTACGATTGATTTATCCATGGGAACCAGATTGACATGCAAATGCGTATATTTGTCCCAAACCGGTGTTTTTCCGGGACGCGCTGGGATGGACTTCGGTACTTCTGTGCAAATCGACATCATAACACTCCTTTTTGCACCCTACGGCAACAGTTGCTTGTTCTGGAGGGGCTGTTAGTTAGCCAACAATTTTAGGTCATATGTGGGCTCACTCAGCGGAAAAGCTTGCAAACCTTCACAGCAAAGCGAACAAAGTCCATAATCACATCAAGCAATTTGATAAGATAAGCGGTCTCTCGGAAACCAGAGGTTAGCAAGGCACAAAGTACACAAATCTAACATTCGTGTGTTAAAATTGTCACCTGGTTTGTGGCCAGCTAGCCTTTATCACTGAAAGCAGCTTCTAGCTCACGGACGTTGAGTGACGATGCAGCCGGATACATCCCAAGAGGACCAGCTGCTACTCGGGTTTCCGAAAATTCTAATTTGTTCACCGTCCAGTTTAGTCGTTTTCCACTATCGCCTAGGGTGATTGCGGCGACCTTAAAACCTGAACACGCTGAAATATTTGCGCATAGAAGCAAACTGCTTGCTTTTCTTGATGGGATACATGACCGGATGCCCGGCACGGATACCATTCGTGAGAAGCACGGTGTAGGATTTGTACATATATACCACAGGTGAATTGTTTTAGAACTCATCAAATTTCATGAAGTGTCGGGAATACGTTGCTTTCTGGCGAATCATATGTGGCTGCGGTGTGCTCACCCGATTCTAACACTAACAAGTTTTTTCCAGTAAACAAAATGGAAATCCAGCTAGACTAGACTTACTTAACGAAACAGTTCAAGGCTTGCAGCCGTAGTTGTACGTGTCCTGAGTCTTAGGGACTTTCCCGAATTTATCGACTTCAAACCAACAGCGTATTTCGTCAACCTGCTGCAGGTGCTCACTTGCCAGTAGTCCGTCGTGCAGCAATTTAGTTATGTGGTTATGAAGATGTGGAGAGTGACTGAAAGATGGTCCCTATGAGTTTTTAGTTGGTGCTCCACATTTTGCCTGTCCGACCTATTAGCCTCATCGGATTTTTCGACTCGTGTTAGTTTTTTGAGGTCGCCTTTCACATCTATAGCACAACCATCTATGACGCTAATTTTTACCGGCTGCAAGCGCAGTGACAGCATAATTATCGTCCATGTAATCGCCCTCTCGAAGGTCATTAGGGTTTAAAATTATGGAGTAAATAGTTCCTTAACAAAAAGACCTTTCCCGGGGTTTAGGCTATCGAGTCATGACACTAGATAAATGAATTTCAAATTGAAGTGCACTTCGGAAAATGGTGAATTAAGTTCACTTCAGACAAATTCCAACAAAAGTACGACATATTGTACCTTTTTGGTATGAGCGCTTGATGTATTTTCACCTAAAAGGCTCCTTTAACAGTCTAGGGTTATAGAGGAACATACTGTCACATAAGAATCCGCTGAGTGGGGCAACCGGCTTTCGAATTCTGCTCGGTCTGCAAAAGAACGTGTTGTAAAATAGGTATTCTTTTAGACGTATTCAAGCCCCTTATCGATAAAACCTTACGCACTGTCGCATTATAGTGCTGATGACAGCTTGCGATTATCTGTGGGTGAATTCGTGGCATTCGGCGAATTACAGTATGGGCGTGAGAATGCATCTCTCTATTCATTTGTTGTAGGTGCACAAGTAATTCATGAAATGATGCCAAGAGGGTGACATTTCACGATCAAGAAGCACCTTTGACTGTATGATACAAATACACATTCCATTTGCAAATATCTGGATCCGTTCCCTCATATTCGTGCTGTATTAGAACTTTCTACAACTTGGGTTTTACAGGTGCGAAACTCGTGCCATTGATATTATGCTGTCGATTCATCAGCTTTATGCCAAATAAACTGGTAAAGTTGGCGCAGCACGCTAGTAGACACACCTACTATGCTGTCCTCTCTCGGTACCGCTGAAAAGAGCAACGAAACTGTCTTTCTCTGACAGAACACGCTGTCCTACGGGTGGTGACCGGGCTTCTAGAGAGGGGATATAACGTTTCCATAGATCACTAGCTCAAAACTCCCGAAAGGAGGAACCAATGCGAAAGTAGTGCGCACAGACTGCTGGTTACTTCTCACAGTGAGCCCAAGAGAGACCTCCTCTGAAGTTCCCCTGATAAACCGGTACAACTTCAAAGAAGCTGTCAGTAGTCAGCTCCTTTATTCGGGACAAATATCTTCTCGTTATTGTGCAATTGTTCTAAGGACCTGTTCATCTAGTTGTTCAACGTCTCATGGGTATTGGCAGTGTGACAGAAGACGCTGTATGCCACTGCGCTCAAGTGTGGATATATTAAGAAAGGCGACCGGCAGTTCACCATAAATTTCGTCAGGCAGCTTGTTGATACTTGCACACGTGGTGGACATTTAATAGATCGAGTAACACGAAAACGGAAAGAATGCTTGAAAAAATGCTGCAATAAGATGGGCACGAGTTGCTACTTCTGCAAAACTTCAACCTGCGGAACTTATTGGTCAGAGAAGACCCTGAAAATCCGGATATCTCTATGTACATATTGCTCGTTCAACCACTGGCCGGTTCATTCAAACAGTCAGCTGGGCTGTCTTCAGAAGCCGTCGTATAGTTTAGTACCTCGTTTTCAGGCATGACTGTGCATGTATACAATGCCTCAAAAGACATTCGGAGTTCCCAGGTAGGTAGAAGCAAGAGATAATCTCGGTTAGATCAGCATAACCACGACTTAGTAAAGCATGTGTCCTTTTTCAACATTTTTTCCAATTATGAGCGGAAGTAGTGGTTTTGACGGCCAATTTACAGTGATATTAGCGCTACCAGTGATGTCATTCCTCCTAATTCTAATGGGTAGTCGTACACGAATAGGTCTTATTTTCTGTTCAGTTGAATAAGTTCGAGTCCGGGGTTTATCAACTAGTTCATAGAGTACAGCGAAAACACGGATGCGACTGGTTCGAACTCTTCATTTGTTTTCACAATCAATTCAGTCTGCTGCCTTCAGTAGCTATACCCAGTCTGGTTAGATTGATCGGTGAGGAATATTTCGGTGTAACAAGTCCGCTAAGGTTATGCTGAGGGGGGATTGCTCATTGAAAACAGTTGGTTTCTTAGTTCCATGAAATGAAATGAAATGTTCCTACGCCAAAAGACATGGTGGTACATCAAGTTAGTATTTTGGTGAAAGTATGGAGTAAATGCAGGTAGCCATATACAATGGTGTATCGATCTGTTATCGTAGAACATGGTTGCTTTTATAAATGGCTGGAATTGGAACAAACAACTCGGTGGAATTCACTTGGTTTTACATAGCTTAACTCCTGGACAGATTAGTCATACTTTTACTGATCGCATATGAATGAAAACAATCATAAGGTAGGAGAACCAATACCGCTGGTCGCAGTACCGCGTCCGTTGTGCTGTGCACCAAAGTGTATGCATGGCTGAATGAAGCGGCATTCATCTCCCCCCTCTGTTAGTATCCGCAGGTCCACGAATTGATAAATCCGACACAACAAACAAAAGTATGAATCGTTCCAGGCTGTTGTTATGTTTTGGCAGAGCATAAATAATATACAACCAGCCAAATCCTAACGTTGTGTTAGAGCTTAATATGCTCAGAAGTTGAGGTTCAGATCCCAAAACGTTGAGTGTGCCCACACATCTCATAACAACACACACAGCTGCGTGTAGCGAATTATGGACTGTTCATTTACTAGTCTTGTTCCCGTTCAACGGTTGCAGCTACCTTCCACTCAGTTCCCAATGCACTGATCCCAGTCTAATCTGAGTTTTTTTCAGATCAAGTTACGACTTTCGCATAGGGTGAGTTTCACTCCATTTACCCATGTCCAATGGAGATTTTGTTTCCTCAAGTAAAGCTGATCAGTAATGAAAATCCGAGAAGCACCGTATAGTTGTTTCGTCCTTATTGCGAATCATCAGAAATATGCATCTCACGGATCTCCATGGAGATAATAACTCTCAATTTCCGGTCTAGTGCGTGAAGAATAAACCGTTCGGTAATGAGTAGCTGATCAGTAGTGCGATTCACTCACACTTAGACAGGATATAGTGCCAGTGAACAGCGCATATGTTAGCCATCTGATGCGGTTAGGTTGAGAGCTAAATGTTCTCGTTTCTGTCGATCTAAGGTGCACAATAAACTTGTGACATAAATCCTAGTTTGGCAATCGAATATGCATTCCTGAGAGTACCAAATCCTGTCATCACATGACTGACTCCAGCTAGTGCCGATTCTGTTCACTTAATGAGCACCTTACTCTGTGACAGTGTGCTGTCAGCCAGATAGGTTCGTTGTGTAAATGTGGTAAGATCCTATTGAATCGGTTTACGTGGAGCAGTCAAGTGATGATATGGTACACGAACTGCTATCAAGAACACCGTTTTCCTTGGAGTTCTCCGAAACTCTTCAACTCAAGGAAAATAAATTTGTATGTTAATGTTTGAATACACTATCGTGTAGAACTTGGACTCACCCAAGTCTGTTTTGTTGTGAACGCCGTGCCCGAAAAGTTCCGAATTATTAAGATCATGGTAAATGGTGGAAACAAGTAGTTCGCCGATGAGTCATGGATTACTTTTATTGCAAATTGAAGAGCAACTCCAAGGCATGTGACTAGTGGGTTAGTGATGTTCAGTTGTACGTTATCAGTCACTCTCAAGCTTGAGCGAAGCCTTCAAACTTTGTACAAAGGGCATGATTGCCTAACCCCTTTTGGACGAAACGAAAACATGGCACGCGGATAAGCACCTGCTCAAGATCGAATACAGGTATGCAACAAAGCCTTAGTATTCACAAAACTGTAGAGGAAACAAAGAGATCAGTAAGAAATTACCATAGATTTCGATGCAAACATATATATATATATATATATATATGTAAGTTGCTGAATTGGAAGAAAAATTCCGATAAGGCAGAAGGAAGACTACTATATCTTCTATGTCTATGCTTCAGTTTAATTAATGAGTCTATAAACAAGCGGGGTTTATCGAACTGAATGTTCATGTTCGAACCACACAGCATTTAGTAAGTTTAGCCCAGCAGTAGTGGGAAAAGGTCATTCGATGAATTTGCCAGCATCGCCAAAAGAAATTGAATTGAGTCGTGGCTTACATCTACAGTTTTTAATAGGACGACGTGGTATGTAGTCCGGATTGCTCTGATAAACTAGTTTACTGCTGGTGTAAAGCACGAAGAGAAGAGCCAGACTGTAGATGCCAAGTTTGTGGTAGGGATTTTGTGGGAGGCTGAAGTGTGGCTTCCGCAGATTAGGTGATAACTCTAAAGAGCAGGCAGACAATCCATGCCTACATCAGATAACATTACTCATAAGGTTTACGAAAACTTTTCGGCTGCCTGTTACGTGTGTCCCTTTTTGGAAACCCATCAGGTAGGCCTAGTTCTGTAATTTCTGTCAATCAGATCTCTTAATTAAACTCAAGATTGTACGAATATGGGGTTAAACACTCACTTTCAAATTAAACTGGTGTTATTGACAAGTTCAACTGAATGTGCTGAATGAAGATCCCATAAATAAATACATATCCAGGAGAATATCCCGATGTTCTGGATATAGTCCCAAGTGGAACATTTGGCGGCCTCTGTGCAACTCATCCAGTTGAAGACTGTCACGAAAGAGCGTTTCATTTGAGTCTCCTGTTAACACCATATTACTTTATAATTGAGTGTTTAAGTTCACACCTGTTCAGTGTTTCTAAAGGTATTTCGTGCTTCCTGGGTGTGTCATTCGTAATAAAATGTTTTGGCTGACTCCAGGTCCAAACCAGAAAGGCAGTGTGATTGTGACAGCATATCGGACGTAATTGACTGCACGAACTGATAAGACAGTCACTTGCATTATGCTCACGCGGGAACTGATCTCGAGTATATCACAACAGTCGCTTAGGCCCTATACGGCATTACACATTGAGGAAAAGCGGACAGTCAAATCAAAAGGGTGACTGTTAATCTGCTCGGTCTTGCATAAGAAGCATTCTTTAAAATCTCACTGCTCACTTCAATTCCAAGGATCTGGGAATGTTTGGTCAGCAACTGTCATTTACATGATCACCAGACGGATCGTCATTGTTGTACCGAAGAGCACATACTTTGGATCAGCATATCTTTCAGTAATCTTCTTTATATATGCACACCTTGTGTTGCTTTGGATCACATATCTTTCAGTAATCTTCTTTATATATGCACACCTTGTGTTGGATCCCGAAAAAGTGAATATCCGCAGGTCTTGACACCTTTTTATTCCAAACAAAAGTTGCTGAACTGTGTTAATTTCAAACGTTGATATTTCATTAGAATTTAACTGGTGGTTTCTAAATCTTAGCAAAAAAAACAGCTCATATGGTCAGTCCAGGATATTTGGCAGGTTAACTTAGCTTTAGATTCCATTTGCTAAGTGAATGTCCCACTACTAAGTACACACCTTCTGCTACCACTCGGTAACGGCCTGACATTTGCCTTCCCGGGGGAACAACACACCAGTATGTGTTTCTCCCGGAAACCTTCAAGCTTCTTTATCAGGATATCACCGATAAGTTACACGCAGTTCCGATGGGGATTTCTAGATGTACAGTTGGAGAACATTTACAGGACGAGTATGAACTAATCAATACTGCCTTCAGAATATGACCTAATTTAAGAGTGCTTTGCTATACTTATGGCCAGTAGACCGATGGTCAAATAGATTGAGGGAGCTAATACAGCCAACTTATCTCCATAACAAGGTGCAACAGATATGTATATTCGGGTGATTCATCAGTCCCTTTTATCCACGTAGTGAACTAGTTATCGAGAAATCCTTTCCGGAATCACAACAAAGATCTTGGTCATCAACCGAATAACGTGTCACTAAGGGGTGCTGAAATATTCAGCACACTGAATTATTCAGTTTAGTGTCCAGGCTACATGATCATTTTGGTACATAGTGTTCTTAACTGAAGCCAGATTAGCACGGCTTTTGTATGCACCAGGTGCTTTGGAGCCAATGAGTTCCTCCCTCTGAAGGAAGATTGAGGTCGGATCAGTTTCTGTCTGAGCTCCACATTATACATGGCAGTATGGATTAGTGGGTTGAGATGGGTGGAGGCTTCCATAATTACCTTAAATGTGGTTGTTTGCATTACGGGCTCAGAATCAAGTCTAACGGTGACAAACCTTACCAACCTAGCTTAACCTGTTCTACTCAACCAAAAAACGTCAGTTTCGTGAGATCCATGACCGCCGTGATTGGAGTAGCTTTTATGGAAATGCTCCGTCGAAATTTTATGACTTAGTCTATTCGTTTTCCGGAAGTACCGGAGGAGCGGGTCAAGTTGAGATGGTGATCCCCATTAATTTTTGTCGGCCGCACCCTAACTACTGAACATTGTTGTGAGTAGGCAAACTGTATTCTGTTGATGTTGGCCCAGCTACAAGAACCGTGTTCCACCGGAGCAACTCGACTCCATAGAACAAAGAGCACAGAATACTGAACAGGGAACAGGGAGCGGAAAATACAGCAATCAGATGACTATGCTTCATGCGATTTCGTTCCTCACCTTCTACGAAACGACTGTGTGAACATTGTGTGCGTAGATTAATTGGTCACCGACGGTTTTGCATCCAAACGCGCTGCAAATAGCACTGGTGGGTTTGACATCCATCTTTTTAGGGGTCACTATTTTGTAATGTCAGCCAACTCAGGTACCATGAGCACAATACAACTACGAAAGAACATCAACAGGTAGAATTCAGCTCAAAAACTAGGGCTGAGACCGGTCGTGGGCTGTCGAAAAGTTTTCAGCAACCTTGTGAGTAGTTTCCTTTATGAAAACACAACTAGAATATTTTTCTATTTCAGAAACGATTCCAGAAACAAATGGTAGTCATATGCACCAACCTATCTTTATTGAATTGTATCACTGTCTTTCACTAAGCTACTTATAGTTTTTGATACGAGACTTGGGAATTTTTTACTGGAGATTTCGTCTTGCAAGTGAGGTTAGTTCCCGCCGAAAAGTGGCTTCACGGGAGGAATAATTCACACAACGGGTGAATCTTTCATCTGAGAAACCGCCACCCGAGGATCCAGTATACACCTGAACATGTTATGTAGAATCCATGGCTGATAGAGAAGTAGCGCTCCATGTTTTGTACGAGCGGACTAATCACACACTCGTAGTGGAGGTTGTGAGTTCGAAGCTTCGTGGAGATGTGTGGGATTCGTAATAAGAATGAAAAATACCTCTTGGTTCTTCCGGATAGGTGAACTTCAGATACGACGATGTATTTCAGTTAATATGTGAACGAATCAGACTGTCGTCTTACTTCTAAGACAAGCTAAAATGCACAAGTCATCGTCTTTCGTGTACATAAATTTGACCGATATTGATTAACTGATGCTCACAGCTTCGGATAAAGCTTGTGAAGCAAGATCCAGAATGATGTTTTGGTCGGTGGCTTGAATATCATGCAATCGATAAGGCTGATTTTTATATGTTGTTCTGAATCCCAGAAAATTGTTCAATTCAGGTTACTCCAAAATCAAAGCACCTTTTTCGAGGTTTCGGTCAGTTCTGCCAATGTAGGTTTTACAGCAAATGAAAAGTGAAATTGATAATCGTCACACCAACTTGTTGACATGATGTGTTGCAATCAGTCCGAAGGCAGCTTATTCGTACAATGTTGAAATTTTGTTGGTGTTGTGTGACAGACCAAATGTCTATTTCCTTAGCCTTCGGGAATCAAGAATCGGCTTTCCCTCCACCAGATCATAACGTAAAGGTTTGAAAACATTGTATTTGAGTCCTGTTGCAAAACTGGTTGAATACACGGGTTGAGTTTAGTGATTAGAATATGGTCGTTGGCTTGTGTCGCTGAGCTGGGCAATTTGGTTGCAAACGTTTCATCAACAATCGAGGTGACATCATCAGTGCGTAGTTGTGCGTAGCGGTGGGTTAGTGGTTGTGCGTTCAGTAGTGTTACGTGTGTGTTGATATACGTGCTGGTAGCCGGGGATGACCTTTGACCGCGGTTAGTTATTCGGTCGGACGGTTCCATTGGTTGTTCTTTTATCCCGTGTCCTCATTCGCCGACGCCCACGTGACCTTTGAACTTGGCATCCCTCGCCGTCGTAGTCTGGTCGATGTTGGAGTGACCTTTGTCCTTCCGAGTTCCGGCTTGTGACCTTTATTGATTTGACTCCGAGGAGTTCCTTGTTTCTTCCTTCGTGAGTCCATTATTCGGTCCTCCTTGAGTGTTCCGGTTGCGATGTTAGTCTTTTGCACGTAGAGGTGCGTAAATTGGATCCAGTTGGATGCACCGGTTGATTGAACCTGCCGCATGGTACCATGCTTCCAGAAATTCCTTTCCGTGTCACGTGTCTCCGTATGCCAAAATTTCTGCGTTTTCCAGATTGAATTTGTGGCCTTCCTGGTCCTCGTGTATATATACCAAGGATAGGGGGTCGTGCCTCCTGACAGCAGCGTTGTGTTCCTTTATTCGTGTACATAATTGCCCCCGAGTTTGTCCAACGTAGAATTTGTTGCAGTCGTTGCAGTCGATTTGGTATATCACGTTGTTCCTCTTGGTTTTGTCCCGGTTGTCCTTCAGTCTAGAGATTGATTTCCTTAGAGTAGCACTCGGTTTGTGGGCCACGATGATTCCTTTTTGAGCCAATAATCTGGTTGCGAGTTCTGATATATTCTTGATGTAAGGTAGGATTACCCGTCTGATGGCTTGTTCTTGTTGTGGCTGCTGTTGAGATGTCTTCTTCTTCAAGCTTGTCTTGATAAAACTCCTTGGATATCCATTCTTCTAGAACACTCTGAATAGATGGCTTTCTACCTTCTTCCGCAGTTCTGTGGTGCTGAAGTGTGCTTCCGCCCTCTTGAACAAGGTTCGGACGCAGCTCTTTTTGTGGCTTACTGGGTGATTGCTGTTGTAGTTCAGTATTTGGTCCGTATGAGTCTGTTTGCGGTATACACATGTTTCCAGAGTCCCATCCACCTTTCTGTTCACTAAGACGTCCAAGAATGGTAGTCGATTGTTTCTTTCTAGTTCGATTCGTGTACTGAGTCCCATTTCATGATGACAGAGGTGTCGTCCACGTAGCGGGTCCACAGCTTTGGATTGATGATCGGCAGTACCACACGCTCTAGTCTTTGCATTACCGCCTCAGCAATGAATCCTGATTTTAGAATATGTTAACAGGGTTTCAAATACTCTTAGAATGAGACAGTTTTATTCAGTTTTTTTTGCACAGGCCATTAAAGTAAGTCATAACTGCAGTGAGTCATCGTCAGGTAACTTAAATGGGTCAACTAGACGGAAGTTGTGACAATCGATACACTACAGTGGTCTTTACGGAGTCTAGCGCACAATGTCAACAGAAACGGAATACACGGGATCATTGAAAGGCGCAGCTTTTCAGATGAGCTGATATCGCATGAGCGTTATGGTTGGTTAGCTGTTCTGTCATGTGTCACTTTCGATAAGTCTGACGCTGCGCAGGCACCCTGATTCTGCAGTATCTGTGGCCGTAGCTCATGGTCTGGTCTGTATTCGTGTATGTACGACAAGGCCGAGGAACGACATCCCACGTGCTAGTGACTCACACACTTGTTATACATGTTCCCATAGTCTAACATTCAGTGGTTTTGTTTGACATGCTCAAAACATAATTTTAGTAGGCAGCAGTTCATTGTCAAATATAGTGACCTGGTTTATCAGACTTGCGGGAGTCATGTGTCGGTCCTAACCCTTCCCACAGGTAGGTGAATCCTGGCTAGCATTTTCAGCGTGTACATGAAGTGTTGAAATGTAACCAGATAAAAAATCGCCTGAAAAGAAACAGAATGGGGAAAACTCCACTGCAATCAATTTTTTGCAATACAATCCACCACTGAGGGAACAGAATTCTCACAAATATTCAAGAGATTTTGTGGTTCCTGATTCTCCCCTCTTCACTATCAGTGTAGACCTACCAGTAAGTTGTTATGAGAAACCAACCGATTTTCCTGAGCTGGGTGTGATCTACCCAGAGTCCAAACACACACAGAGTCTTCGTACGGATCGAGGTACTCGGACAACAAAATTGAATGTTGCATCAGGAGGTAACACAACATACACTGAAGTCCCGGACGGTGCAATTACTTCTCGTGATATCAGAGTGCAAAGTGTTGCGAGTCCTTTCATCCTCTGTTCTTACTTCAGTCTTGATGGGCACTGCAAAGGTGATTGATTTGTGATAGCACTTTCAATTATGACTGGATCTGAAGGCCGTTCTGCAAGTTTCTGACTTTGTTACAGTGTCCTAGCTGCCTACATACATGACTGTCTTAAAGGATTCATGCTGATCACGGTTAAAATTCCCGTCACACCCTGTCGAACGCTTGAACTGAAATTTGGTAATTAAGAAGAGGCTTCATATGGCACGTTCGGGGAGAAATTGAGAAATCTCATTCCAGTCACTTTTCGCCGTGATTTCTTGCTATCCGGCTTACATAGTCAGATGGTATCTGCAGCGAGACGCCATAAATAACTGTTCCCGCATTGCCGTTAAACCACATCCTGACGAGTCTGTCCTGTATAACCAGGCACCAAAAGTCCTCCTCAATGTCAACTGAAGCGAATAAGCCACATTACTACCACATTCCACGGATTCAGTCAGTTGAGGCGCTTTGATGTGTCTGGATAGTAGCAGCATTCTCGACTAAAAAACGTAAGCTATGAGCGTGTTACAGGATTTGGAAAGAGGTTCCCAAGGTTTTTCCCAGCTAACACATCCATTTAGTAGTTCTGCAGTTGCTAAATAACTTTCCTTAAATGCGGGCATTAAGGCGCCGGTCGACTGTTGCATTTTTCAATGGATAAAACAGAACAATAGCGGAGCACCCAGCTCATGTATCAAACTGACCAGTGCTCTGGAGAGCCATAATCGGACGTCTCAAAAGCCTTCCAGCCGAGTGGGCAGAAGAGAAAGCCCACACTCAAACCAGCCATTCACTCAGTCGCGATAATGAAGACTAATTGAGTCCCTAAATAACACTGGTGAAGCTCAACAGATCACAATGAACGATTCGGCCGGACTAGTCTAGTCATCATTATCGGTCACATGGGCGGCAGTCGCACTTGTCACATGGTTCGGTTTGTAGGACGCTTTCAGGATGGTATGTGCTCGGCAACCCCTGGGGATAGACACCGTGTGGTAAGTCCCTACTGTAAAAGACATGAAGGACGAGCAATCAGTCATATAACATATACAGTCAGAACTGCACTGTCCCGAATAGCTGAGTATTGTAGGGAATTTGGAAGAGCACACGATTCCTACGTTTCTAAAGTGAAAACGAGGATATTTCTCTGCGGAGGATAATAAGTGAAAGGCATTAGAAGCAAATGCGCACAAACACCTGTCTTGAGAAGTGGAACAGATAAGATTACAAAACCTTTGCTGTAGTGGCAGCGATTGAATAAAAAGGGGGCGTACGTTTGGACCGTGGGAAGGGAGCTGAAGGACACCGTTCAGGGTGGAGGAAGTAGTGAAGTGCACGGTCTTTCATTGAACTTGGTTCTGGAATCTAGCTGGGAGAGACTACAGTCCAGATATGACAATGGTATTTCACGGAGGAACGAATATGAGGTTTATGTGTTAGATACTTGAGAGGGGGAAGAATTTTTGGGAACGGAATAGAAATCAGATATTTCTGGAGACTTGAGCCATAATTGGTTTAAACCAAAAAGGGAACAATTTGGGAATGTAGGCTGGGACCAGTCAGTCTGCTGATGGTATGCACCCAGCCCTCACTTAACTGAGATAAGGCAGATCATTGTGATCAATAAGGATTGAGGGAGGAAAAAGTAGCATCCCCAGCGAATGCCTTGATGCGACCAGAGGTGGATGAATGTAACCTGCTCACGGTTAGTAGAAAAAGAGTAGTAGATGGAATGCAACCCCACGGAGCTTCAGCGATGATGCTGTGGACCTGAGAAACAGCACATTTTAAGAGATCTTGTAGGGACCGTCAGCAACCTTATGAGTAGTATGTTACAAAGATATACATGTATCGCGATATCTCGAATATCGTAGCGACTGAAACATGAGGCGGCCTGGTGCAGCACATTCAGTTGCCTGGGCCCATCACAAACGAGAGATTCAGCTGGGTTCCAGGTGAGTATCTCGAAAAAAACAAAATTATTTGCAGATGAGTGTATATTCACCAGTCAATCTAGATCAAGCATCTTTAGCTCGACGCTTCTCACCCGCTCACGGAGGTTCTACAACGACCTTGTTGAACATTCTGTGATTACCCTATAAACGCAGTTGTAATAATCTCCCTTTGTTTCCACAAAGGGCTGTCTGAAGCCCCCGTGCCTTTGAATATACCATGGTGGAGGGAGCAAGGAGCCAAGGACCGACACAGAGTTGCACGACCGTACAACAAGTCACAACACGGTGATTCTGTCGTTCTTTGGAATTTCTCCTCTATCTTCAAAGCACATGTCGTATTTCGTAAGCACTCGTTGTTTTTGCATATCAGAAGCTAGCATACAAGGACATTAGTGAGATCTTCGAGGAATAACATGCTAAACACACAGTTCAAGGGAAAATACTAATTTAAGTACATGAGACGCAATCTCAGTCAATCCAGCATCAGTCCAGCAGCTTCATAAATGGTGAACGAAAAACAATGAAATAACAACTACAGAAATGTAGAAACACCAACGGCAGTGGAAACGGCAACAGGATATTATAAGCCAAGAAAACCGGCAAGCTAACAAAAAGTTTCGTGACACAGTGACTAACTGAAAGCAAGACTTCGGGGAGCGCTTTTCTCCTGGCTTCACGAGTTTCAGAATGGTCCGCATACTGGTGACGCATTCGATGGTCTCATGTTTTTCTAGTCAACGCCGCGGTCCTGGATGAAGCCCATGAGGTACGTCCACTGAAGAAGAAATTCAGTGCTGCAGAAAGTGTTCAGTAATGCAACCGCAGTGTCCCAACAATAAAATACCTTCCACCATGCTATCAGCCCCTGGAGAAAATGATTTTTCCCTATCAAAAGTTGTTCCCTATTGAACAGTGAGCAAAAACAGAGTGCAACGTGAACTGTCATATAAGGAGCATTCACTTTCATGAACAAAATGTTTTCAAAAATTACTATTCAGGTTAGTCACATCGTTTGATCACAGGTACGTGTGTGCAGATGCCTTGTGTGCGCTGAGTTGATGAAAAGTGCATTCATCGCATGGCACCTGTGGTCTGTTAGTTCGCGTGTGGAGTAAAGGTTTTTAGCTGCAACAGAGCTGGTTCACTGGATGTGTAGGCTGTGCACTTCAGCATATTGCTTCAGGTGATGAACACTGTGCCTCGGATAGCCTCGAAGGCTCGTTTGTGGGTCATTCAAAATCCATGACAGTGAAATTATTTGTTGATATACTAAACTATGGGTTCGAATGAAAACTTGTTTGTGTTCTGTGTGACACACGGGCCGTCTCTGGGTTCCTTTGGGCTAATGTGTAAGTTATCAAAGTAAATTTGTTTTATGCTGTGGTCAAGGACGTAGGGAACTTCATTCTTTGGGACAAGATCGTTTGTAGGTTGCACACTGGCTAGTTAAGAACAGTTTTCGGGGGTTGTTGAAACTAATTCAAAACATCATAAACGAGGAATTTAGCTGGATTCCAGCTGAGTCTCCCGCAAAACCAAATTGGTTTGCAAGTAAATGTATTACGCTAAAATTCAGTTGTTCGGCTAACTGGTGAAAAACAGTTGCGAAAAGGTAAAGCCAGTGAGGTTTCTGGAAATCTTTGGACATTCATTCAGTGATTGTTCAGAGAGTAAGCAAATGAACCGACTTTTCGGATGCACCAGGGATTGCTGGAGATCTTGGAGCTTAATTCGCACTAACTTGGGCCAAAGGGCATGGTAACAAAGTTGGGTGCCACTGTTCTTGAAAGAACATTCAGTACGGCTGGTTAAAACTTTCACGGTAATGAACATAATACACTGACATACATACCTGCTGACATAATTAATCGGAAGTTTGGGCGTTTCTTGTTCAGTCAGTTAACAAGCACGTGGCGCAACCCATTGATATTCGTGACATGGTTGACTTACCCAGATGAAGCGAACATTGGGATCTGTACCTTCACAAAGTAGGACGCTGTCACAGAACTCCCACTCACTGCAGAATACTTGTGACTCGTGAACCTAACAAATGTTTCAAGCAGTTCAGGCTTTGAGGTTGTAGCAGTTTGCGAAGTAATAAGCCGTTTGTAAAAAAACATATAGTCACCGTGAATGTCTCACATGCTCGCAAAGTTCATGTTAAAGCGCTTTGCTTAGATAGGGGTAACATAATCCGATAAGCTTCCAATTCATTGTGTATATAAGAGGTGAAAAGCCAAATACAAAATAGTCAATAATCTACCAACCGGTGAACACCTGCACAGGTGACTGAGTAGTCTGCTGTATTACTCATCTGGCATGGATTAGCACTGGTTATCTGTCTTCTATCCAACACCACCCTATTGTAAGTTAGTGCGCTATTAGTATAATCTTTTGGAGGTATCCACACTGTACTAGGGATCGAGTTTGTGCCTAACTTTTCAATGATGACTTCCTCGCATTGCGGTTTCTTCCATGCTACTCGTGCTCGCGCTATTTGGAAGTTCAAACGTATCCGACAGAATATTCAGGGCTAGATTACTGGGATTTTTTGTTCTGTGGCAGATACCGAGGCCTTGTTGCTGGGCTGGTTAACATCGTGAGTTCGTTTCCTGTAGCAGATATTGCATTCACATCGCACATGGCCTCAGCGTTGAACGATGGATCTCAGCACTGATGTGAGTCAACAACCATGAAATTTCAGAACAACTACTGGATAAAATTTTGTAGTTTTGACTCTCTGACGTTGCGGTTGTGTTGCGTTGACAGGAAGAGTGGTATTGAATGCTGTTCTCATTCGCCACCCGAGAAAAGTAGCAGCTACTGAAACCCCATCTGGTGTGGCTGTTTCATGCAGAACAGTGTGTGCACAAGAAGTTGTCTGAAGTTTCAGTGGCTCTCCCTTCGCTCATTTGAACAAGGTAACTGGGATGACTTATGCTGTTACTGGAATAGGGAGTCGGCCGCAACATTTGTGAATCGTATTTTGGATTTGCTGGGAGCATATGATATTAAGCTCTGCAGTGAAAATTATATGGAGGAATCCATTTTCCCTAATGGAAGTTTGAGGAGAGGAAGGGATTTTCGAAGTTCGCTGAAGATATCAACCCAATGACGAATGAGGGCTTTGGGCCGTGATTCCGCGATCCGTTCTAAGTGGAAGCATTCACACCTTCGGTTTACCCTGCTACCATAAATTGCGAACCTTTAAACAAAGTTTGTCGAATGTTAAGCACCAGTGTTCTTTCACCAATAGGACCTTGAAACGGCGCCTTCTAAGATGAAGCCATGGAACTTTTCTGGAGGAATATAGTTGCAGTACTGTGCATGTTTAGGTACACGCAGCTTCTGCATCGGAACTTTTTCGGGTTCCTCTAGTGCTGATACCAGGATGAAAATGCCACACTGTTGCCCGAGTCATAAGTGAATATTGGTTATCAAGGTCCCCTTCAGCTTCGATTCCGGAATGGCAACCACATACGATGTGGTCAGGATGTTCAGTCATGCTGTGTGACTAAAAATTTTAGTAGTGATTCGCTGCTGCTCCAGAAAAGCTTGCTTTCGCTGTTCACTCTTAGCCTAATGCTGTTTGATTTGCCTCTTGTTACTGCATCGATCCAGCAATAGCGTTTCATCCGTCTCGTTGGCAACTTTCAAACGGATCCCTTTGGTAAGCCACAACTCATTGTGTAACTACTATTTAGGTGGTGCCGTTACATAAGGCGCGAATAAACAAATGCAAAGGAATCAATAACTAACTGACGAATCGGTAAATGCACCCATTGGTGATTGGCTAATTTACTGCGTTACTCATCTGGCATAAGTCTACACGCATGATTCGTGGGTGCGCAAACACGTGACTGACCGCCTGTTTTCTATCCAGCAGTCAGTATGCTGCATGTAGCATGCCGCATGATGGTGTTGCGGACAACGGCAGTTTGTGCTATTTTGACTTACGTAGCTTAATCCTATTTCCTGTCCTGTTTTAACGAAGCAGTTGATCTTACAAGCTTTTGCTACCGCTTGGGTTGCTTCCATGCTGCTATTTTTCTTCGATCTGACCGGTAAATATATGTCCCTACCACGATCGTGTTTCGCATACTTCCTCGGGTATTTGGCAAATGCTGTGGTCATATCGATAACTGTAATCAAGTCGGTCGTAATGTGAGACCACAACCGGGGAAGCATAATCTCACTGGAAATAGTAGCGCCTCGTGTGACACATAAACACGTGTATCAGAATTGCAGCACAATGGACCACACAGAATCGCAGTACAGACAGTAATTTCGCAATTCGCGAATTGGGATACAGTTTACAGTCGTCTTCGCGTGACGTGCCGGGTACTACGGAAGTATATCACACTACTGTTCATGTTAAACTTCTAATGGACATAGCACCAGAAGTTACAATCATTTCACTCGCTGTATGGGATTCTGGAGGGGAAAGCACCTTACAGATCACCCACTTGAATTGTGCAGGATTCAGTTGGCGACCCAATTTCTTTCCTCGGTGTTTGCTGGTGATCTTCTGAGTCACCCAGACATTATCCGGGCCGACAAATCGAACTTCGGAATGACGCACTTCTGTGCGTCAACTCCCAATGAAATCAGTTGTAGTCTGTGCTGAAAAGGCTGCAGATCTGGGCTTACGACACACTTTGACGTATGATCACCGCGTGTAGCCTGTTGATGACGACTGAAACGAATATTTACACTCGGTATATACTGCCAAATGACCGGGTGAAATTTCAAGAGCCCTGCGGAGCTAAGTGCTAAAACAGTTGCAACGTGGACACCCATGAAATAACTGATCAAAAATGGTTACTCGTGATTGTGTATACTGAGAATTCTAAATCAAGGTAAAGAGCAATTTTTTCTAAATGTTTATCATGTTCCATTGTTCCAAACCTACTTCTTAGTTTTGCGGTATCAGCTTTGACAGCTATACACAATCCATAGTCCCGCGCGCTGGGCCTACAGATGGAATCAGCTAACTTACGCTTGTCAGCGCATTCAAAGTGGCCCCACATGTGTCTCTTGCTTAACATCAATACGGCATGGTCATCAGTGTACTGAATAGTTTTCGTTGGATTGAATTAAGTTTGTAATGAATGTTGCTGCAGAGTAGTCGTATTTCTTGATATTTCCTGACGTTTTGCACCCTTGAATATGACCAACTTTGGTTTAGTTCACTTAACTTTTTAGCATTATGCCGTACAATGAAGACCTAATGGTCGAATTAAGGGATCACTATCTGCTGAGTAAATGGAATATAGTTCCGGACTCTACTTTGAGGTTTAAAAAGAAACTCGTAACCCTAAAACATACCTACAAATTCATCAAGATAAGAAGCTTATTGAATGTAACTTAGCATCATGATAACTCCCCTATCCGCTTGCTTACTTCTCCCGTGTACCTATTGATCTCCGCCAGTCTTGCATCTCGATACCGACCATTCACCTTACCTCAAAGGCGGCCCCATACGACACCGTGTCCTTGCGTGTTGGTGACCTATGTAATCATAACGTGTTCGTGATTCGTCCTCTGGGCCTGGTCTGACTTGTTCTGTCGGAAGGGACGATCACAACCCACACCACAACATTCAACATTCAACTCACCGCTGTCTGGTTTCTGGACCTTGACGTTGAGCTGCGCCGGTCAATGACAGACTTGGACATCCATTGACGCCACGGACATTTGGGATTTGTTGTGTAATTTTGCTTGCCTTTTTTTGTAAATACTACCGTAGACTTACAAACCCAATCCTCTTGGCATTCGGGTTGTCAAATTTACGCGTGACTCTAATTTACGTGTCGGGAACCTCAACAAAGCTCAATGCCTTTTTGAATGGGCCAAAAAATGAGGATTCTTAAATACCCTAACTCATCCGTCCATTATTTTCCGGCCTCAGGATCGATCACTTCAATTCTCAGTTCTTTTTTCCTTTCAAGTTCCAAGTTTTCACCTTCCCTAAACAAGCGACCTGAGCTTAGCCTCTGAAAATGCCCTGGTATATGTCGGCATTGGATTGGATGCCTGATGCTGCAGCTTGGCGTTTGATCAGAGCATGGGTCAGTTGCATCATATGCGTTGCTGTCAAGTGGCCTAGGTTTGGGACGATTGGACGGATTGTCCGAAAACTGGCAAGTCTGGCACTCCGAAAGACGCACTTTGGCGTCTCCGCAGGAAAACGAGCTGTTAGCGCAGTTTTCCCCGTCATCCAAACTGCATGTCATGTCTCCTGAATTCTCCTCTCTGGTACGCACCTGCGTATGGCCCGCGCACCGTCACATGGAAAGCTACGGATGGTGGTAAGGCATGTTGGTGTGCGCCAGGAACTCAGTCCTCCCGTCGCTAGGGCACAGCAGTCACCACTGAAGCTGAGTCAGACGATCCAAGATGCATTGCATGCCGGTTCTCATTCGGAATGTGACGGAGACAGGCCACCCGAGCTGGAAAAGATGGTTTGCCGACTTGGCAGCGAGTGCGGACTAACGAAAGGTTGCTCGCCGGTGTGCTTCACCGGCAGTCATGACGCGGCGGCGGACAGCTAGCCATCTCCATTACACCGGAGAGAGGGATACCTCCTGTTCGAACCACAAGCCTTCCCGACAGCATGCCCACAGCTTCAGAGTTGGCCAACGGTTGAACTGCAACATACGTAGGCGTCCCATGGGAAACATGGCAAATTTCTTTTCGATATGAAATCCTAAACTGTTTCGGGATACGTCAAGCGCAGTTCGTCTGTCTCAAAGAATAATTGGCCGAAATTCGGCAGATGGTTGGTTCTTTCCACTGAGTATTCACTAAGAGGCACGTATGAGTGAGTGGACATTTAGATGATAGTGATTCACCTGCACCTGTAAGTTGAACGGGGTCATTTTTCATAGGGTATTCCTCTTATTAACACTGCTCACCTTCGAATTTTACTCCAGTTGACGCGTCCGACAGTTTGTGGGTACATATAAAAAGTCATATTTCTTCTTTTTGTTTCTCATAAAGATTGTACAGAACTTTATGCGTCATGAAAAGCATTTTGGCTGGGTTGTAGATCTTGATAGCTATCAAGTTAAAATTGCTCCAAGGTATGCTATCTGAAAACTCTTCCGGCCATAGGGAAGATGTTCAAAATTGTGAGGGTCAAATTCCCATATGTTAGAAATACGCGGATGAAAATGTGACAATCATTAGATAGCCATCACAAGGGACCGAACTGAGCATCTGTATGCATTAGGCCTTTGAGGACAAATATACAGGGAAGATTAAATGGGTGCAAAAGTGGCCAGTACTGACACACGTGCGTACATCAGCTTCCATTTGGATTATGTGCATTGCTTCAGTCCTCATAAGCCACAAAGATTCAGGATGGAAATTGCTGTTTAACTTACTCTCGTTGACATGAGTAGCTACGTTGCACCACTGAGCATTTTGGTTCCAGTATACCACCGTCTCCTCAACAAGGAGTGGTTACCTATCCAGGAGGATTTTAACTACTTGAAGATCATTTATCGGAGTTCAGTCTTCTGATAGCCTTTGGATGAAGGTGCTTAACAAGTACTATTAGGTCGCCCAATATCCTAATGATCGTAAGATGCAAATCAATTCTGGCTCCAACAGCAATTGCGTTCTCTTTGATCAATTTCCAGTGCACCTACTCTGATCATAAAAGCTCCCGCTCCGTATTCTGGAAGCACCTCCACTTCAGTCCCTTCAAACGTTACTCAATGGTTTACCCAAATGGGCCTCTGTGGCCACAGAAGCCCTCACCATGGTGTAGCTTGCTCTCTAACCATGCCATACTTTATTTCATTACTATGAGAATCGTTGTACTTGAGTTTGGACAAGAATACGGTAAAAAAAATGGGACGACATAAAACCTACACTGAGACTCGACACTAGAAGATAACCATAATGTGGGGAACACGCCTAACTCGTGTTGACTCGTCACGGTTGAATGCCGGCAAAACACTGACGCTACTTCCTCACCCTAATTGGTATTTGGTCTACGCATGTTGACCAGAAGTGTGTGAACAGAAGTGTGTTGACGTTGGTCGTGAGGAAAGTGTAGCTCAAAGGCGCCACATGATAAAATCACCCATTATGTTCGTGCACTTAGTGTATTGATAGCACGAGTCGAGTTGGAAATTTCAGTATAGGATTTGTTCTGTACGTGAAACCAATCTATACCGCAAAGACGAGAAGCGTCCTACAGCCGTTTCATCCTTATCAGGAATCACCAGCAGTGTGCATCTCACTAGCCTCAAGGTAGATTTGAACTCGCAACTCCTGTCTAGTAATTTAAGACTGAACCGTCCGACGACAAACAGCCGACCAGCAGTATGGTTAACTCGCATATAGATAGGATATAGCACCAGTTATCCTTTAGTCACAGGATTCAAATTCGTACATTCTCAGTCACGTGTTGTCTGACTTCTTAAATGACGTGTGAACTGCACTAGGAAATTCAGCGACAAGTAAATCTTATTTCCTCCATTAGGGACCTTAAGTCGTTTTTGTTTTTCTCCGGTCAGGAAAATCATTTGTTTTGGCAACAGATTGACTTACTACCCTTTTTCACTACTGCTTGTAAGGGGAACTAAATACTGTCCCCGATCCAGTACCTTGGTGCCGGAAATAAAAACCAGCCAACAGGGAACACAACTGCTTTATCGCGAACAGGCGCATGCAAAAGTTACAAGGCACCTCGCACGAGTTAAAGGGCACTTTCGACTGATCCAGGTTGTCTGAGTGGCGTCTGGTCACCGTCGAATTCCTGAACACTTATCATCGTCGGTCGTGCTTCTGTGATGGGCCTGAATGCCCGTCAGTCGTTGTTGAGTTGATTAATTGGTTGACTGGCCTGGATTCTCACCGACTTCCCTCCTGATATTTCAGTGGATTTCGAGGGTCTCAGTAGGTTTCGGACATTCTGGAAGTATTTTCAGGAAACTGACCTTCCTGACAGTCCATGCGGTCACAGCCAGCTGCGCGCTTGCTTCAGTCAGTCAGTTGTATATATGGATCTGTTGGTGGCAAGACTGTTAGCAAACAATAAAGCAACCAACGTTGTTAAAGAAATGAGCCAGAAGAACTATAGAACAAGCAATTGCTGGCTATTAAAGTCATAGCAACGCAAAAGGATACGTTGGTCTGTTGACTGGAGTGCAGGAATTGCGTGGAGGGTGCAAGGGAACATGTGTTCAACTTTTGACGAAACCGAATTATCGTGCCGCCGCGCGGACCATAAACCTATGGCATTATCGGGACTCAAGACCCCTAAGAATAGGCTCAACCTTCATCTGTTTTGCAGTGTCCTCGAAGGGAGGATAATGATGCCACCAGCCACCGGGAGGGGCACCGATCTTAGGTGCTCCGAAAGTCCTGGGTGGAAAGACGCAGATGACGACTCAAAATCAGTTTCTTGGGTCGCTGGGAAGATTTTCAGTGTTTGCTGATAGAAGTGAAATCATGAATTAGCTGTTGGTAGCGGGAAGCTGTTAATGGTGGTTTTCATGCACGTAGCATAACATTTCTGCAATCTCCTAAGTAAGCTGACAATGTTTCAGCTAGCAGATTCGAGAATATTTTAAAACATGTTGATAAAAAAGCGCGGGAATATGTTCTCAAATAATCTACTCAGCTCAGTGAACCTAAGAAAAGTGTAAGTTACCCTTTGAGACGGTGAGTCTCGCTTGCCTACCCGAAGCAATATAAGCAAAATTGCTAAAACAAAACGAAGTAACATGTGTGGCCATCAGAGTATGTTCCCACAGCAGTCGAGACGGGACAAATAATGCCACTGACACGGTATAGGATACAACTGATGGTATGGTCTACAGATTGTCCAAGAGTCCCCATGTCGGAGTAAGTCATGAAGGTCAGGTTAGGCACCCGAATAGCAAGCTTACTCAAAGAGGTTGAATTGCTGGTAGATGCATCTTTCTGTACGGAAAGCGAAGCGGAAGTGATACCAATGTCCTCCATGATTCGTCTGAACCAACTGGACGTAAATCAAGCTCTTCGAGTCTAATGTTGCGTTCGCCGTTTTGTGATACCTATTGGGCACAGTACTTTACTGGGTCATGTGAATCCGTTGCCGTGCTCCCCCATCCCTTCGGAACGGACCGAAGTCACTTGAAAGCGCACTTCCTGGACTGGACTCTTGGCCGTACAATTGTAGCACTTCTTCCTACAGGTGTGCTTGAGGAGAGTTCTGTCAATTTACCGCAAACAAAACTGCATATAATCCTTGTAGCAACAGAAAAGTAACCAAGCGGCCCTGTCGTAAACCGCCTTACCGAGTAGATTTGACATCACTTGAAGCGGACCGTTGTAAAAAAGATCAAACTTTCACGTAATAGGAAAGTGGAAAATACTTAACAACGCTAGCGCATAGTTCCCCCTGGGTGGCTGTTGTATTTATGATGACGATCTTTGGTTTCCGCTCGTCCGGGACTGTCTACTTCTTTGATTTGTGTAAAACGCGCGACGTTGTTTCATACATGATTCGTTTTGTGCCATTGTAAAATAATAGAACACGGACGTATTTTGAAGCTCACGTTCTTTCGCACCAAACGTTAGCTTCCCACTGCTATCTCCCATCATCGTGACAACAGAGAAAGTCTGTAAAGCGCAGATGCTTAGGGCGTGATCACGAAGCTCATAGACCATCAGGTCTGAAAATTGCTAGGTCGAGATGAGCCCTGCTTTGTCAGTCAACCCGTTGCGGCATCATTGTCTCTGTGTTCGTCATAACTTAACACCGCAAAATCTTGGCACAGCACACACTGACAATCTTGTTGTCACCGAAACAAAGATAACTACGCATGTCGGCCTGTTATGGCTGAACGACGTATACATACGGGGGCATTCTGCGAACAGATACTTGGGAACGAGAAGTCATCGAATCCAATTGTCTAAAGCGTCATTTATCCGACACTAACAAAATACGAGTAGCCGGTTTCAGTAAGTAGGTTATATTGCGTCTCCTTTTTCATTATCGATTGCACGAGGCAGGATGTTCGATGGGTGTGTTAAGCTTAACCATCAGAGTTGGTCACACTCTTGCTTCAGTCAGTTATTCCACGGGGAAGTGGACAAATGCTCGCTGCAAATGGAAAATCCCCAACGTTGGCGTATAAAATTCGGTGGAGCGAACCGTGAGAAGGGAACTTGGGTGTCAGCTGCTACCAAGCTTGGAGGATGGTGAAAGTTGAAAATGAGTCAAGAGAATGAGGCATCTATCACCATACTCCCGTGTCATCGCTCTCATCAGCCTCATCGTTATTATCGACATGAGTGTTTCAATTCCTTAAACCACCAGTAAGCTGGAAGACCAATTTCAAACTTTACCCGTAAGAGGGTGCACATTGTGAAGGATATCAAGAATTCCGGATACTCGATATGATTTTTGATAGTTGTTTGAAGAACTCTAATAGTCATATCGAAAGGGACGACTTATTATTGTATCCTTCCTTCGATTAGCTTACTCATACCTGTTGCACCGTAATTTTTGGAACGAGAACAAGGAACCTTCAAACCCCAGTTTTTCTTCTCAACGCATAGTGAGGAAGTTGGATAAAAGCTCGAAAGCCACGAAAATGCCACGCTTTTACTAAGAAGAAAGTAGTATGGTTGATATTCTTCCCGAATTTTTAAGTACCGTTACTTTTTAAACTAGAGCACTTGCTCGGAGTGAGCAAGTTTCGGTGTCCAAGAAATACCCATCTTTAAAGGGGACTTTATACATGTATACAGGACCAGATAGGCATACACTTATTTGTCTTTTCATACTCAAGTTGTTCCATATGATCGAACTCCAGGATGTTTGTCTAACGGATACATGATTCTCATTGTTCTTCGTGGATGAAAGTGGCTACTGCCGGAGCTCGTAGCCAATGCCAAGTGTAAGCAGTTAATCGTACCAATATAACCTTTCGAAAGATTTATAAAAAAAGTAGAATCCTGCATTCCGGGACATAAAACACCTACCACTCCGAAGTTGTGCACAAAAAATTGCTGTAGAACAAAACAACTTGGCGCCCTTATTGACAGGAAGTGAGTTCAGCGAAAGCTCCGGGGTAGGAATTTCACCGTGTGGCGCCGCCGAACAGTTTTCGTGATCAACATCAACAATGATTTCGTGGCAATGTTTTTTTCGATCCTACTCTGTTTAGCTGGTCTATCAAGCTATTTATTCGCATGGTCTGAGCAGGGAATATCGTGTAATGGGTCAATGCTCGTGGGATATCCTGCTTGCCTTACTGTTGTCACCCATTGTAGAATCTCAAGGCAAGTTGGTTTTTCTGTCGTATATTCCTCATACCACATATGTGTCTAAGAGCGGCATTCACCAGTTTCGCAGTGGCATAAACACAGTGGCATAAACATAACCTTGACGGAAACTCGGGGACTGCGCCTACCTGATGAGCCCCAAGAAGGGCGAAACCGGTCGTGGGCTGTCGAAGAATTTTCAACAACCTCATGAGTAGTACACTACAAAACTCCCAAAAATCCTTCAAGCGCAGTGGTTTTCATATTCATGGGAGTGGGAAGGCCTTGAGGGTAATTAAAGGATTGTACAAATTGAAGCGATACCTGTTCAATTCTAGTACCTTATTCCAGTACCTCCTTTCCGCAAATTACTTGCGCTAATATAAAACTCTACTTTATGATCTCAATTTTGTACCCATCACCATACAATTTATATTCTCGTTTCTGCCAAAAGTGAGATTCATCAAGTTGGGGCAGTGCTCTCCCTTGATTTATTTATTTCCTTGGCAGCTTGGTACTATCACAGCTGTCGCCTTCTTTCGAATGATATAGCAATTACCCGTCTATAATTGCCGTAGTTGTGGTATAAGATTCATTTTTCACACGGACCATTGAGGACTCACTGAATGATGTGTGTGGCACATCTCGAATATCCTACCAACTGAAACATGGGGCGGCCTGTGTGCAGCACATTCAATCGAAGAACATCATAAAGGAGAGGTTCACTTGAATTCCCGTGAAAACCGAATTGACTTGCAAATAAGTGTATTTTTCGAAATCAGTTCAATTGGAATTCAAGTAGAACGTAATTTTGAGGGACAGTTGGGGACAGCGCCAAACCAGTGGGTCCCAAGAAGGGCGAAACCGGTTGTGGTATGTCCAAGACTTTTCAGAAACCTTGTGAGTAGTCTCTTTTGTGAACATTTACTGTGATATCTCAAATATCGTACAAACTGAAACATGAGGTAGCCTCTGTGCAGTACATTCAGTTGCTTAAAAACATCATAAACGAGAGATTCAGTCAAGTGCAACCGCGTTCGTGAGGAAATTCATACAAACAGATCGCATTGACCACTCACTGGAATTTAAGCTAACCTACTAATAGATACACCTTCAAAAAATATCTCACAGTGTTTGCTGACGTAAAAAACAATGTGCAAACATAGGGCTAAGTGGATGGAAATTCATACAAACAGATCGCATTGACCACTCACTGGAATTTAAGCTAACCTACTAATAGATACACCTTCAAAAAATATCTCACAGTGTTTGCTGACGTAGGATGCAGCGTGCAGACATGGGGCTCAGTAAAACATGGTTTTCTCAATAACGCTTACTCTCTCCTGTCACAACATTTCGCACATCAGACACGCACCTTCCCCCATCAATTCCTACACGTTGAAAGTAAGTTTAATGATGGTTGTTATTTGAATACTTGTGCTCCTCGAAGACGCCTTTCTCTTACGACCTTCTAAGAGCATTGTGAACGGCTACCTGCTCCTTCTTTGCGTGATGGATCTGGTGTATCATCACTGTACGCTGTGAAGTGTTCGACAAACCATGGACTCGTTCATCGTCACTGGTTTTCACGAAGGTGTTTTTAGCTGTGCAGCTGTTTGTTGCACTGTCTTCAGCAGTGTCATACGCTTTCCGCACAGTTGTGCTTGCAGGAAGACCTTTATTTTCAAATGAGATTTTTCGAGGGAACGGAGTTTCCAGTGTCTTTCCTGTGATACGATGTCTAACTCGCTCTAACAGTTCGCCCTATCATACGACTGAAGTGTTGCAAACTGGATACTTGCAAGTGATAGGGGGTGAGATACATCTCATTCTGTGGACCGGTGACCATCACTACTTCAAGCTATCTACAACGGACGCTTTTTACAGGTCCTCTCAGCCCTTCCTGTAGCAGAGTTTAACCGTAAACCCCTCGTTGGACCGAATCCGCACAAATCAGTAGTCAACTTTTCAAGACGTCGGATCATCTATTTCCGTCATGTTGATACTCAGAAGTATGCCATTTAACTGCCTGGTAGAGGAAAGCGTAGATTCGAGCATGAAAGTATTACCTCAAAATTGACGGACGATCCACGCGCTATTTCAGTAACGATAAGAGACACTTCTCTATCTGTTGATCCCTCGAGATGAATTCGTAAATACTTTATGCAAGTCGGTGCTAGTTAGAGAAATTCCTATCCGATTTGTTGCCTCTCTGTAAAGCGTTGTCACGGTTATTTCTGTCTGGTCGCAGCACCTGTGGGAGACCACATCGTGCTAGAAACCGGTCGTCCTTAGTTCTCCAACACAGGTCAAACTGGTGAGTATTTTTTCGAAGTCACCGTAAAATGGGATTATTGCAAATTCCCCCTCGACCAGTCGCGTAACTCTGCGCGCAAGATGGCTTTTCATTTTGTACATACACCACGCACTGAACCCACAAACCCCCCACATAACAGTCGTGCAAATTAAGCACTGATAATCTGTAACTCTGACGTAAGAAAAGAAGGCATAATATGCACGAATTTCCTGCAAGTAAACCATTGTGTGACAGATGCGTCACCGGACAAAATGGCAGCAACATATGTTTGGAATCAATATGACTTTGCCAGCACACCTACCAAAGCATTATTGATCGAGCACAAGTGTTGGTGCGTAACTAGGCCACCGTAAAAAATAGACAGTGACACTACTCCCTCACGCAGTGCTTCCGCTGTGCCTCGACCCAGACCGAACTTTGTCCGGCCGATTACTGACAAGGCGACGCCATTTCTGGGGAGAAGGGGTGTGCGAACAATCGTTTCGGGGTACCAGTTTGAAGTTTGGAGACCATATGAACATATAGCCCGAGTTACCGAGTAATCAGGTGTCCTCATGAGAGACTCCGTTAGTTTCACTGACTGACGAGGACATTCGGTTGCTTAACTTATGGTGGTTGGTCTGCCAGGAAGTACATTGAAACGCCAGTCGAAATGTTACTGACCAATGTTAACTAACGTATAGCTGACCAAATTGGAATAAAGGTCGATTCCCCGATCACACGAATGTCATATCGTAGCACGCTGTCTATTTACATAAAGGAACGACTGAGTAACCAATCCACTTCAAAAAAGTTCCTCGAATGACTTCTGATTTCGCTTGGAGCATCAATCGTCCTGCTGCTTATTCTGCACAGTATGAGTGTCCCGTAATGTTTTTTGTTCCAAATGGGCAGCACGAAATCGCTTTAGATGCTGACGGGAAATGTGTCATGGCCACCCAATGAACAGGTGCTCGATCTTATTACTGCTAGCTGCCGCGTGTTGTCTCATCATGGCCAAACGTGGTCTTCTCTGGGAGGATAAAACACAGTGCTTTCTTCACGTAAAAGAAACTTGACACCAGTTATGAAACATCTCAGTTGGAAAGAAGGAGAATTTGTCTCCACACGGTTCTTGAAGTGACGCGAAATCAAATAAATAAAGGACAGAGTAATGCTCTACCTGAAATGTAGGAAACTCTGCAGTATACTCGCTTAAATTCGTCAGGATACAGGAACTACGCTTTGGCTTCCATGAGATTCCCGAAAGTGAATTTAGGAGAAATTCTTGAAACAGGAACGACAGAAAAGTGGCTTTCTACACAGGTTCCTTCCATTAAATGATAGATGTAGCATGTGCACATGCCAAACGAGATACTGATCGAAAGTGATTTCAAGAAAACCATCTCACTTCTCAGTTCACCATAAAATCATTTAACGAATGACCTCGAATATCTCAGTTGAGAAGTGCCACGGAAGTAACTGTTAATCGCCTGTTGTGGCTTGTGTAACTTATTGAATACCCAAACGGAAGGTTGATGAGTAAGTTGTGAATGGGCCTGCGGGTCACATTCAGGTGGTTTCATTATCGTTACATGCATGAAACGGGTTACAACTGTACCAGTAATATCGTTTCAATGGTCACGAAGGAGAGTGAGAGTGTTGGTTATCCGGACAACATGGGACTATTGGACAAACAAGATCAGGTTCATCGGACGTCAACTTGGTGTATCCTGTGGGTTCTCGATCGATATTAGTCCGGGGTTACAGGTTGACCAGTTTCAGCATGAAGCGGAAAAGAGGCGAAAACTGGAAAGGATTAACATTGCGGACCGGTGCGTTTTCTTTTCCCAAGACCTGGCCATCTTGTCTTCCATGACAGTGATGTAATTATGACTGGCCAATAGAGGAGAATGTCGGTAGCTCAAGTAGCGTAGATGGTCGTTGGCTTGTTCGCTGAGCTGGGCAATTTGGTTGCAAATGTTTCATCACCAATCGAGGTGACATCATCGGTGCGTAGTTGTGCGTAGCGGCGGGTTAGTGGTTGTGCGTTCAGTAGTGTTACGTGTGTGTTGATATACGTGCCGGTAGCCGGGGGTGACATTTGACCGCGGTTAGTTATTCGGTCGGGCGGTTCCATTGGTTGTTCTGTTATCGCCGACGCCCACGTGACCTTTGAACTTGGCAGCCCTCGCCGTCGTAGTCTGGTCGATGTTGGAGTGACCTTTGTCCTTCCGAGTTCCGGCTTGTGACCTTTATTGATTTGACTCCGAGGAGTTCCTTGTTTCTTCCTTCGTGAGTCCATTATTCGGTCCTCCTTGAGTGTTCCGGTTGCGATGTTAGTCTTTTGCACGTAGAGGTGCGTAAATTGGATCCAGTTGGATGCACCGGTTGATTGAACCTGCCGCATGGTACCATGCTTCCAGAAATTCCTTTCCGTGTCACGTGTCTCCGTATGCCAAAATTTCTGCGTTTTCCAGATTGAATTTGTGACCTTCCTGGTCCTCGTGTATATATATCAAGGATAGGGGGTCGTGCCTCCTGACAGCCGCGTTGTGTTCCTTTATTCGTGTACATAATTTTCCCCGAGTTTGTCCAACGTAGAATTTGTTGCAGTCGTTGCAGTCGATTTGGTATATCACGTTGTTCCTCTTGGTTTTGTCCCGGTTGTCATTCAGTCTAGAGATTGATTTCCTTAGAGTAGCACTCGGTTTGTGGGCCACGATGATTCCTTTTTGAGCCAATAATCTGGTTGCGAGTTCTGATATATTCTTGATGTAAGGTAGGATTACCCGTCTGATGGCTTGTTCTTGTTGTGGCTGCTGTTGAGATGTCTTCTTCTTCAAGCTTGTCTTGATAAAACTCCTTGGATATCCATTCTTCTAGAACACTCTGAATAGATGGCTTTCTACCTTCTTCCGCAGTTCTGTGGTGCTGCAGTGTGCTTCCGCCCTCTTGAACAAGGTTCGGACGCAGCTCTTTTTGTGGCTTACTGGGTGATTGCTGCTTGATATCTTCAAAAGTGGTGTTGAGCAGTTCATGTGTCTCGTGTACTGAGTCCCATTTCATGATGACAGAGGTGTCGTCCACGTAGCGGATCCACAGTTCTGGATTGATTATCGGCAGTACCACACGCTCTAGTCTTTGCATTACCACCTCAGCAATAAATCCTGATATTGGGGAGCCCATTAGAGTGCCTTTCAGCTGTTGATATGTTTGTCCATCGAAGCTAAAGTATGTATCCTTGCAGAAGTCCAACAGTTTGCATATATTTCACGTTTCATGGCTTCCGTCGTGTTTGAATTATTCCGAAGCAATTCGGCTATGGTTACCCGTGCTAGGTTGTGGTTGATTGAAGTGAAGTGTGATGTGACATCAGGCGAAAGCATGACTTCATAGTCTTCTATACTGAAGCTCCGTAGTTTGCGTAGGAACTGACCTGCATTTTTGATCGTGTGTTCCGATCCGGAGATTAAGTGTTTTAATCTTCTCCATAAGTCTTTTGCTAGTTTGTACGTTGCGGTTCCCGGAAGTGAAACACGTAACACTACTGAACGCACAACCACTAACCCACCCCTACACACAACTACGCACTGATGATGTCACCTCGATTGGTGATGAAACTTTTGCAACCAAATTGCCCAGTTCAGCGAACAAGCCAGCGACCAATGAATAGCCAAATATCATCGTCTTGGATATCGATAAGGTTTGGTAGTTTGAACGGTTTCAAATACAGCTAACATAAGAACAAATTCGTAAACACAGTAACTTCTATCACTGAGGCTCCCAGACGTGTTCAGGGGACGTAAAGTATGACACGCTAAGATACTGTACGCTGATAGTTCAGTGGAACCCCGCTGGGTTCAGTCGGTCTAAAGTTCAACACCACTTGTCTAGAAGTGAACTTCATGTCACCAGAAATCAGCGAAAGAGCTATAGCATCAACAGTAGTCAAAAATTCACCATCGATGAACAAGATTTATGAAGGCATTAGGAGCATGCACACGAACTAGGCTTCAGTCGGGGAGGGCTGGTCACGTATGAATCCACAGCTCATGAAATGACCAAGCTGACTCAACTTATCGTTATCCAAGACTCCGGTACAGACACTTAGATACTGGAGCGGGTATACTACTACTCACTACCACGAGACACAGGTGTCTGCTTCTTTTCCGCTTACTAAAGTCACCAAACTGGCTAACTCGTCTACTTACTCCGAAAAAGACTGAGAAAACAGGGCACATTAGTCCACCTAATGCAAAATGGGAGTGGAAAGGTATGAGTCAAAGTGCCACTCAGAGAATCGGTAAACCGGAAGAAGATGATTGATGTATGTTACCAAATGATTGCATCACTGAGAACTTTGCGGACGAGACAGCAGCTTCAGGGAGCTATCCTGTACTGTCTCTCTCTGTTTTTACATCGGCTCTTTCACGTAAGATTCACGTTACTTTTTATGGTTGCATTCTGGTGGAACCTTTTGCCTACTGACCGAATACTGTCTCATTTTGGTCAGAAGCAGAAGAGCCGTAATTCTGTCGCGGGACATATTTGGAAACTTTTCATATTGTCTCTATGAATGGGGAGGTCCAAGTACGGAACGGGACTACTTAGAGGGAATTGAATTTGTCGAGCTTCCGTAAGTTCACTTGGTGACATCCTCTTGCCAGAGAGCTAGAATGCACTCGGTAATGGAAGCTTTTGGGATAGACTGGTGGATCGCCTGCGACGACGTGCGCAGTTGCGCTCGTGAGCATCGTCTACTGGGTCAACGCCAAATATAGCACAGTGTTCTGACGGCAAAATACCAACCGGGAAAATGAGTTCAGGTGATCTGCTCTAGCTGGCCGGGGTTCCAGATAACTCAGCCTGTGACGATGCTAGAACTGGTTATCATGGCTAACCATGTTTTGCCGTACGTGTTAGGTCCGGCTTAAGCATATTAACAGTGGATGGTCTCAACGGCTGGCTGTCCGCACCTGGGCTTCTAGACTTTCCTTAACACACTGAACATTTAAGTGTGCTAAGTCTATGATACCATCCTTTGACCACACACAAGCGGAACAAGTCGTATACCCGTTAAGCCTAGTTAGAGGTATTATGCATGAAATCCTATCATAATCACTCCATTCTTCTTCAGTTTCTCAGATGTTATTGAAATGGTCCAATAATATGTGCATTATTAGTACTTTGGAAAGCGAGTGCATCGAACGTTGCGAAGAAACCGGCACAAACGTCCAACTCATGTCAGGAGTAGAGTACTTATAGATTTGAGATGCACAAAGACTGTCCGTGAGCAGCATGTAGCTCGTTTCATACTGAACCTTCTTCATTCATCTTCCTTGCAGTCCCAAATGTGGCATTGCAGAAAACCGTAGTAGGCATCGGCAACTGGCAGCAATTCGCAGTCGATGGGAATCTCAAAACAGCATTTGTACCGGATGCTGCCCAATTTCCCTACTATTACGTGGACCTAGGGGCTGTCTATGAGTTGACGTCAATCAACCTGTTTTGCCCGAACGAAGGAACGTTCAGTGAGTTTGTTCGTCACTAGTGTATCATGTACACGTTATCCAAGCTTGGGGGCATTTCATCAATTCTAGTGAAACTTGGTTTCGCAAGACTGTTGTACGACCAACTTGGTCAGAGGGGGATGCAACAGACTGGAGTGAATAGGTCCTATTAAACGAACGTGTCCTTTTTCCACTTTTTTATACAGAAAATTTGAAGGTACATGTTCCATTCGATGTGCACACTTTTGAGGGTCTGATGTCACCATGCAATTATGAAACTCTCTACCCATGGGATCCACTCGCTTCAAACCTTAAATTTAAAAAAGCGGGAGGAGAGATTGTGCTGAAACCACAAAAGCCCGTTCGGTATATCATCATTGGCAATCCAAACGCTAACTATTCAAAACCAATGAAACCTATTCCAATTGGGGAAGTGCAAGCTTACGGAAAGAAGCTGCGTGAAACACCTGTACCGCAGGTGCCAGAAGATAGTGGTCCGGTACCCAAAAATTATTATCAAGTGAGTCCTGATTTTAGAGTTTTCTACGGCGATAACTTCATGGTACATTGGATTAGGATATCAGGATTCCCAAAGTTATTTTAAAATGAATCTGCCAGTTTTGGTTGCATTTGTTGGGCTAAAAGGCAAATGAGATAAAAAAAGTGTGTTCAGACACAACCGTACAAAGCAGTATATAATATATATGCATATATATATGCATATCCTTATTCAGCTGTCATGCGATTAGCGAAAGGACTACTTCGCTCTATAATCACAATACCATCTGCAGTGATCAGCACTCGTTGAGATCTAGCACTGTGTGCCTTAGCCTGTCCACTAAGCAAACTTACTTGATTTGTAGGTATGTACTCATACCACTTTCATTCGAACAGTCGTCCTCCTATCCTTGTGCAATTACTCTGGTGAGTCCACACCCAAGGGAGGAAGCACTGGACCCGAGTTTCTCTCATATTAGAGCTCATCAGCAGTGCATCCCATTGGCTTGACATGAGAGGCAAGCGTGCTACCGCCATTGCACTAGCGCATGTTGGAAGCACGTGAATAATCACGTCTTGTTTGGTGGACGAACCTGAATGATGGCTCCAAGACAAAAAGAGGATTAGCGAAATACACTCATTTGCAAACTAATTTGGTTTTTTTTTCGAGAGACTCACCTGGAACCCAGCTGAATCTCTCGTTTGTGATGTTTTCAGGCAACTGAATGTGCTGCACCAGGCCGCCTCATGTTTCAGTCGCTACGATATTCGAGATATCGCGATGCATGTATATTCGTAATGCACTACTCATAAGGTTGCTGAAAATTCGTCGACAGCTCACGACCGGTTTCGCCCTTCTTGGGGCTCATCAGATAACACCACAAACGAGAGATTCAGTTGTGTTCCAGATAAGTCTCTCGCAAAACCAAAAATTAGTTTGCAAGTGAGTGTATTTCGCTAATTTCGTGCAATTTGGTTTCAAGTAGAACATATGGTTGACGGAAACTCGGGGACTGTGTTTACCTGATGAGCCCCAAGAAGGGCGAAACCGGTCGTGAGCTGTCGACGAATTTTCAGCAACCTTATGAATAGTGCATTGCGAATATAAAAGGAGGATTGTTCGGATGAGAGTGGTGTGAATATGAATCTACGGATCCCTCATCCTGCCACAGCTACTCAAGACTGTCCAACAAGTTTCGGACTTATTGAGAAGTCCTGACGGAACACAATTAGTGCAGTCGTTCGAGCTTTCCCTCAAGCGTGAACACGTTCGCCTTTTCAGACATGATTATTCCGATGCGTTCAGAATGCTCCGGGGAAGAGGAGGGGAAACATGCTCGCCTGGCATGTCAGATATCCGGAGTGTAAAACCAGCAATGCTGATCAACTTTAATAAGCGCAAAACTCGAGTCCAGTGCTTCCCCTCTTTGGCGCGGATTTAACGAAATAACTGCAGCAGGACCGTTCAATCGAGTGTGTGACCGAGATAAGCGCTTGCGCTATGCCTAATTCACCTCTCGAAACTCAGGCCGTATTACTTAGTCGACACCAAATTCAGACAGGCACCAAAGGAGGGTGATCGATAACTATAGAACGGCTGATGATTAGGGATGCTATTTTTTATTTTGTGACGATCGAATAGATAGATGACTCATAACCTTACCTACAAACGACATTGCGGTTCATCTTCACAGAAAAAACGCAAGTCCCTTCAACGGAAACCCTAATATATTCTGTTGGAAAAGACCATTGTGCTTACAACATGTCTTAGTCTTCCATAATAATGCCGAAAAACCGTTTTGCTTACAACAGGAACAAATATCAATCAACACGTTCTAGGCTTCTATAATAATACAAGCGTAACACTGGGGACAGTGAAGTGGCACTAGGTTCCATCCTCATCAGGCCCGTAATATGCTAAGAGTTCATTGGTGAGGTGTATTCATCTACAAATTACATTGGTGTTAATGAAAGATGTATCGTTAATGCTATTTTCCAACTGAATGTGATGTACAAAGGCCACCTCGTGTCTCATCTGGTACGGTATTCTAGATATCGCGTATATTTTTTTGAAGGAACAACACACGTAGGGTTGCTGAAGACTCTTTGGTAGCCCACTACTGGTCTCGTCCTTCTTCAGAGTCGTCCGATAAATGCGGTCCCCTAGTTTCAGTCGACCTTATGTCCTACTTGAACTCAGATTGGACGCAATTCGCCAAATACCTTTGCTAAGTGATGCGTGGTAAGCGGAAGAAGACTGAATATCAGCTGAATCTCTCGTTTATGATGCTATTTAAATGAACGTGCCGCACAAGGGTCGCTTCATGTTTCAGTTGCTAACATATTCGAGATATCGTATTACATTTTCCTGACATTACACATTGCTATTGCTGAGGGTTCAGCTACCTCAAGAGTAGTGTGCAGTGTGAAGTCGGACTTCATCACCGTCCAAAACCACTGCCATGGTAATTCAATAAACTTCTGAATAAAAAAGGTTGACAACCCGCCAAAAAGCAGTATCAGATGGCAGCACAAACTTGCCCTATGTTCACACATGAATAAATCGATAAGCGTAGCCTCACTCAAGAACTATCGGTTTATACTGGGCCATACAGTGCGGACTTGAGTCCAAATTAATGATCACGAAATCGATGCCCTTAATGTTACTTTCTCGAAATAGTTCTTCATGCTTTATGAAATTCACCAATATGGGCGCAACGAGATCAGTTTCTAGAAGCTCTGTGCTCTGGTGGTCAGTATCAGCGGATGTGTCATAGATGATCGAAAATGCGTTGCTCTAACACACACATGCCCACAGAAGCAGTGCAGTAAGAATCAGAACACATGTAAGTAGTTGCTGCAATATTACTTGTTCCGGAAGACGTAGAGCAGTTTGCTTTGCTTGGCTGACAACTCAGGGTAGCAGTGTAGGCCATATCCACCACGCTCTTTTAAGGTCATAGTGTTCTGGATGGACTTTGTACGTGTGTCAATTGTCTGCTCTTCAAAAATGCTCAACGCAATACAAAGTTTGCTTGCCACGAATTACTGACAACCTCAGATCGACTGGATTGTCACCCAAGATGGACTCGGTTTTAATGTGGCTACTTCCTTATGGGGTACTTCATCAGTAGATGGGTCAGCTTGACGAACACGTGTTTCCTGCAGAAATGGCCCGCCGAAACACAGTTTGATATCTCTGAAGAGATCGACCAAAGAAATCTCCTCAAAGGGGCCTATGCTGAGTGTGTTTTGGCCCTTTAATAATTTTTTGAGAGATACATCAAAATGCGGTTCCCAGAGTCAGTCGGTCCTTCCAGCTCAAATGGAAGGACCAGAAAGACTGCTCCCTTTTCAGGGGATCTTAAGCCTGGTTACCAGGAATTCAAATGGTAACGACCTGATTCTTTCCGTAGTTAGACAGCTCTGGAAGCCGCACTTTGATGGAACTCTGGTCTGAAAGGGAATGTATATATGTATTAAATGTGTGTTATAAGACCACTAGTCACTTTGAGCATAAACTTACCTGCCATGCAGTTGCTTAGATATATAGCTAGGGGAATATAAGAGAACCCAATTTACGAGTCTTTCATCCTGGTCTTTTCGAGAGGTAGGAGTGATCTTTCAAAGGGCCTCAACTCCTGGTCGAACCACACGGAACCGGACGGGCTGGTTCCAGTTAGAGGGTGACAAGATCTTTTGAGATTGGAGACTTGTGTGGTAGTGAGGTGGCGTCGATTGATCTAGCAAATTTATAGTTTTTAGCCTCCAGTGATACATTATCACGGTCGTTTATACATTCCTTGAAAAACAATTGCTCAAGAAGGAACGGAACATCATTTTGTTTGTCCATCGTATGAAAAACAGAGGGCGATCAGTCCGAATCCTCTTGGTAACGGTAACACTGTCCAGGAGAATGGCATACCACGTGTCGTCTCCAGAGAGCAGCTGTTAGAAGCTTTCTTCAGTCGATCAACATAAGACATCAATCAAGGGTGTCAAGTAATGCACTTGGGAAACGGCTGTAAGATCAACTTATATAGGCCCTGTAACAAGTGTTGCCGTGGGAGGAGAATCCTCACCGGAGTCGCAAACCCATTTCCCTCGGCGTTGTGACAGGAGGGCGCTATCGAGTGTGTTCTTTTTACTTGCTGCTATTCTCTTGACATGGGCGATCCAATTCAGCTTGCTGGATGACTGCATAGCGCGCAACATTTGGGTAGCGGGTTAAACAGCATCGAAGTGAAAGACTGAGTGGATCACGGTGGATGTAATTTTCCGCACACCAATTTGCTTTTGCGCTATTTTAATTTGGAGTAAGGCTTTCAGTAGGCATCTCAGTCGTCCCGCGCGTGACTCCAAGCTGGTTTTTTGTGGGCAGATGAATAGAACACCTGCTCCACGCCATGCATTTGTTGACCTTTAAATTGGTTGGTAATGATGGCTAGTAATGTATAACATAAGGCTGTGCAAACAGTACGACAGAGTCAGTGCTTTCTGTCGACTCGATCGGTGCATAGTATGGTTTGAATCCAAGTGGTCAGCAAGAGTAACGGATGTAGCCAGTAGGAGTAAAAAGGATGTTTTGAATGGCTGGACTGTAGCGGGTTGGATTTACTTTTTTGGGGAATTTTCTGCCTGAACATGGAACTGAGATACAGGCAAGGGATTCATATACCCAGGCCCAGGTGAAAACCGTTAACGTAAAGTCACGCATTGCATGTTTGACAGGGACATTGAAAAGTCTCACACAAAGACACAAAACCACAGTAGCCAGTCTGGTTGCAGGACAGCGGACCAACGTTCTAACGTTGTTTCCTTCTGTCAACCTGATGCCTTTTGGCTAACCGCCGTGAGGCTAACTTATTTGACCGATCGCACCATTTTGGCCATGGAAATAAAACATTCACGATCGCACCCGGCTGTCACAACGCTACAGAAAACAGGTTTCTGACAAGTGAAAATTCGCTTCTCATGAATTGATGCATGTTACTGCGTCTGCAGGATCCAAAATTCCAATAAATTGGGTAAACTCCTGATTGGTATTATAGAGAACAAACCTGTTGATTCACCAATGTCCGACGCCACAAGGGAGCCGAAACGTAAACATTCTGTGTGCTGTGTATTCATCGCCTTAATTACAATAGATGCAGATGTACCCGCATAGGCTATTTACCCGAGGTGTTTTCATAAAATGGTTGCAAAGACCCAGATTTTGGGCTCACCAAGTTCACATTTTCTCTTTTTTTATTCAGGAGACCAGAAGAGCAATAATTGGAACTCAAGACCAACTATGGGTACATCCCGGATATGGCTACTTTAAACCGAATCACCGATACAGGGATGTTGTGCTTGGATGGACGGACCAACCAAAGATCATGGCGATCATCCGAAAAAAGGCTAAAGTGTTTCTTATCATGGGACATGCACTGCCGATAGAAATAGACTGGCTCCCAATGTACAAGGGATTTCGGACAAGTTGCAAAGACTGGCTCACTGACAGGTCATCCACAGCGAACTACGTCAATATAACTGCAAACTACAAGCCAGGTGATGTAATTCTTATTACACGGAATGACCAATTTGACGTTGATAAAATCTATGATAAACTGATATCCGGTGAAAATTCCGCGTTTGTTGGCTATCCAAATGAAGATAAAAACGACAGTTTGTCCCAACTACTGGAAAAGTTGGAGATTGACTTTGTTAGAACTGAAGACGATTTGAAACCGCAGTTCTTGACCGTGAGTGGTTCAGCTGACAGTAATGCTTTCATACCCACAAGCTACTGGATAGAGCGCTATGTGAACAGCTGGAAGGCCTTCAGTACAGAGCGCTTCCAAGTTAAAGACGAAGAGCTTGGCATGGAGCAAAAAGATGTTGAGGTACAATTAAATGCGTTAGTTGCGAAATATGGGGCCTTGATGGAGTATCTGGCTCCGTGCGATATACAGAATTATGTCAGGGACGAAAAGTCAGTAACTGCTTTGGTTAACTACAATTTGGCATTGAAGTACCAATCCGGAAAAAGTGGTTTTTCTCTCCCGGGTGTTCACCGATATCCCGGAAAAATTCCTTCCTCCACGCGTCCCACGACTGTTGTTGCGAAGGTTTTCTCTGACCTTTCCGGGAGTTTCTTCCCGTTAGGTGTGTATGCCAAACCTGGTGAGGCATTCAGGTGGACGGTATTAACAAACACTAACAGCAACCTCACGAATCAATGGATACGAATAAATGCACAAACTGATTTGATTGATCACCACCCGAGATGGAGTCGATGGCCAATACTGTCCACTGCAATATGCATGCGGAAACAGGGGCAATATGTCAGTCCTCACGGTGGACCACTGTTTCTGCAATTGCCACAGGGGATCAGTATTACAATCCTTCTAGAAAATGTCTATCGATATCCTTGGTTGGATCTACGAAATCAGGAGTCATTTGCGTCATTTGCGAAGGAAATCAAAGAGTACTCCACTGTACCTTGGTTGGTCATTAGTGGTGATGCAATGAATTCGATGTTGAGGACAGTCGATGTCTACACAACGAAGACCAGCGAGGTTACATCATCCGCCCGTTACTTTGACGACGCAGTCAAGGTAATGCATAACTACAGAGGATCCCAATGGCAGGAAGCCAGATCTGAAATGTTTGTAGCGGATATTCAAATATCTTCTCCACCTGGACACTCTGGCTATCCATGGATGGGTAGCCTCGACTGGAGTAAACATTTCACCATGTGGAGTGATTCGATAAAGCTCGGTGGTCAACCAAGCTTTTTGGACGTAATGGGCAAGAACTTGCAGGTCGAAGAAGCTACACTGAAGGGGGGTGATGAAGTGACAAACAGAGTATACCGCCTGCTCGTGGAAGATGTGATTCTAGGGCTTAACCCGTACGAAGGTGACATGGACACCAATAGGTGGAATTTATCGGAGTACAACGGACCGGGCTTGGGATATTACAGATACTTGGGTAAGCTTTTCGGGTACGGACTGGTCGGCAACGCTTTTATTGAAGCGCGAAAGAAGGCGCCAAAAAACGAAATGGAGAGAACACAACTTTGGATCAAGCAGATGTGTATTCACTCGGGCTATAACTTGGTTGCTTTTCATAAAATGTGGAATTTTCCCATGACGGATGAAGCGCAAAGTGTTTGCAAGCGTTTACCCTGTTTCTTCCCAGATGACGAATACACGAAAAACTTTCGGAGCAAAGTTGATGCAGTACTGAATGAGTCTGGAGGGAGTTGTTCTCGCAGAGAGCCAAAAAAGGCGGAGTTCCGGGGCGAAATAAAAGCCGGTTTGGATAGGACTCGTCCCCAAAACATTTTTCTAACCTTCCAATGAATAGTCCTCACACATCCGATCTTTATTTCACTATGACTATACGGATACATCATTTGTTGTCATGTCGATATCTTCCTTGGCTGGGGTTGTACTTATAGCTGGATCATCGGTGTCGTTTAGGCGGTTGATTAAGTATCATCTAATGGACCTAAGTTCATGCTCTGAGTTCCCATGTATGTAGAGTTGGCTACACAAATCACGCGAGTAAGTGATCCGATTTTAGCTGAATCAATCAAATTCTAACGTTTATCTAGGTTGTGTGGTTTAGGCGTTGATGAACATCGGAAGCTCAAGGTACTACTGAATTGTGGTATGATCAGGCCTCGCCTGAGCACGAGGTCACTGATCAGACAACCGTTCCCAACTTTTACACGTTGCTAACTACGCTTCTTTGATACATTGGAATTGTAAGGTTGAATACAAAAATCCACATTGCGATCCTGAAAGAGCTGATTTTGTGGTCACTGCGGCAGGCATACATAATCTGCCGGAACTGCACCACGTGCATATTCAATACGAAATATGAATACCACTTTAACCGGCCGGGACAAAGTGCACAATGGAGTAAATTCCCATCCATAAAGAAGGGATGCCGGACACCCTATATAGCTGTTTGGACGCTGTTTCGTGCCAAATTGAACAGATGGCCGCCGGTTGGTTTTTAACTTTTCTGCCACTTGCGTATAAGCCGCTTTCCCTAACACACGAGTACCCCATCTATACGAGGTGATAGGTATGTACTTCGGATAGGTTTGATCTCACTTTTCTACGTACCGTCCCAACAGTATGTGCTCTTGCGGGAGGGCTCCACAACACATCTGTGTCCCTGATGTATGCGGATGTATGACTAGTACACATCCTATTTGCTTTTTCTTCAATACTTTGAGTTCAAAAAGTCAGCAGTGAAAGTTTTCATGTGACCATACCTGATTCTTTGGCGTGAAGTGCTGCAGGGACGCATGGAGTATAAAACCACAAGCAAAAACTGGAGGCAAGATAAAACATTTACACGTTCGACCAGTTCTACAGAGGGGAGAAGCAAGCGACTTCGATTTCTTTGTGGCGAAATGACAGGGGATGAAAAAATACTAAAAAACGATCAGATTCAGCTACTTAATATAATGGTAGGGAGAAAATGGCCTACCAGTGAGAAATTACTCTCATGGAACATGCATCCTCAGTGGGGTTGTTCAGGTTCCTGAGTAAACTGCTTTCAATTGGTCCACTAAAGCAGGATTCAGTAGTAATCCCCGCCCAAAAATAGTTCGAATAATAAACAGCTCTTATTTGGCACCTTCCCATCCATATTTCAGTATAGCAGATGATCTGTCGAGGATTGTCGACAATTTCGTTAACCTGAGTGGCGTTGCGTCCTGCTCTCCACACACAGGCTGTGGATAAATTAGTCTGCAGCATAAGACGATCGTGCTCTGGGTGGGCTGCACTCAGCTAGTCTTAATATTGAAAAGATGTACAGTCGTGTGCAGTCGGTCATTCCGTAGGGTTCGGGAACTTGCCTGCTACTGTTTCTTCCAGTTAACCCAAACAGATCGGATCAGAAACGAGAAGGTACGTCAGGAGACCTTTAGGAAGGTGGATAATGCAAACGCAATAACCAACATGATCGAAAAATTTCCAGCATTCTTAGGAGCATGCGTTCCGTCTAGACAACGCACTGCGGTATCTCGAACATCGTATCAACTGAAACCTGAAGCGGTCTTGTACATCACATTCAGACGAAGATGAACGAGAGACTCAACTGGACTCAGCTTGGTCTTCTGTTAGCAGCAAATTAGTGTGCGGGTGTGTTTCGCGAATAGTGCAAGCGTTACCATATCAACCCAAACTTCACCAAAAGTGCTGGTTGTTTATTTGAAGGAACCTACTCGAATTGTTGAGTGAACTGAATGCCACCTCTTGCGACATTTGTAGTTGCTCATTTCTATCTTGTTCCTCAATGCATCTCGGAAGCCTCGATAGCAGAAGCGACGCTGTAGTCTAAAATGAATATCAACTGGTGACGTAAAGCGAAAAGCAATGCGCAGTAATCCTTAAACTAGTCCACGAAAAAAGTAGCCTATAGGGCATCAGCTTCCACCATAGTTAACACTTCCAATCTCGATTGCGTATCAAAAGTACTACACATGCATTCAGAAACATCATTTCAAGCAAACTCTGACCAAAAATCGATAGGCAAGAGAAGCACATGAAATCCACTTAAGCTTGGATGGTCGACTACTTGTATCTTAACTTCACAGGTGTAATCTATGGTGATTGGCTAGCACATACGCGAAACATACTTATTTCTCGAACTGAAGACTCAACTGAATCTCAGTTGAATTTCTCGTTCGTGATGTTCTTCAAGTAGAACATAAGGCTGACGGAAAAGGGGACTATGCCTGTCTGATGAGCCTCAGGATGGGAGGAACCGGTCGTGCGCTGTCAGAGTTTTCAATAACCTCAGGAGTTGTGTTACGGGTAGTACAGTATTGATGATGTCCACATCGAAAAATCGAAATAACACCAGGACAGGGGAATTCTAGCTTGGCATAGCCATTTTCAGTGTGAAGGTAAGCTCAACGTGTTTCCACTTCCAGGCTGTAAAATTCAAGACCGCTGTTCAGCTAGGTTAACTAGGTTTTGAACAATGTAGGAGCTAGTGATGCGTAGGATCCTGTCCAGAAGCTCATCGTTCGGAACCACCATGCCCTTTGTAATTGATGTGCGTATTTATGAAGACCCTCGCGGAATAGGGGAATGTGATGGTTTGTGCAGCTCTTGCCCAAATCACCTACATTGGGAGTTGTCCGTGAGCTATTCAGTTCCATATCATCCATGAATGGAAGCGAAACTAACACAGTCTCCTGGCCGTCCAGCTTGAGGGTTAGAGCGTCCGGCGAAATGTTCCTTAAAATTCGTACTACCTTGGTAGTCTCACGTCAACCAACGCAATCAGGCTGTTGAGATACACACTTTGGTTTGGAGGCTCACTCGTCTCTGCTGAACGCTGTTATATCTTCACGCCTTCCTGGAGTGTCCAAGTGATTTTACCTGAGCGTGGTTGGAAGCCCTACAGGCCATGGTGCTTAACCACTCCCAGTGGCGAGCTCCTTGTCACTCCTTAGCCGAACTACCTAGCTAACGCTTGTTTATCGTTGTGTGCTGGGCTTTTGTTGGGTGACGTTTGTGAAGGACATTCGGTGAATCCTGCCGATGACGTCTTACTACATCATGATGCTCAGATGTATTTATTGCAGTGGTTTGGGTAGATGTAGGCACCTCGCTCTTGGCCGTTTCGCTAGAAATAAACTTCCAGTCTTCTGCTTTCTCTTCATCTTATTTTCTTCCTCCATGGTTGTGTGGCCGTTACGCGCCATTTTCAAATGTTGGTGTATTGCAGCCCATGATGGGTGTCTCGGAAAATGAACCCATCTGGGTGTGTGGGTGGAGGGTAATGAACCGGAGTGGCACTCAGATGACAAGCCTCACTGATGGCTTGTGACATTCTGTTAAAGCAATATGCAAACACTAATGGTGAGCCTGCATCCATAGGCTGGTAAACCTGTCGTCTCACGTCTCAGCCTCCATAATCCTATCGGGTCACTCTCGACTATATTACTTTCCTGATCCCTTCATTTGGTCAGTCAGTTGCTCACGGATATGTCTCAAAGTTGAAAATACTAGGTGATTGATGGTAAGAACGCCCTTTAGAGGAGAAAAGAGTCGTAAACGGTGATTGAATAAGGAGACTGTTGAAGACATTTGCGAACAGCGTTGTGTACAAAGATGCAGAGGGCTTTGGGTATCACGTAGACACGAACAGTGGGGTTCGACGATAGGTTCCGTTTTACATTGATTACACGGGAGAACAATGGAGTAGGTGTGAAGATCGGAATTTTCGAGATCAATAAAAAAACCCACAATGGAGCAGGACAAAACATGGGAAGAAATGAATAGGGCTATTTGTTCAAAAAACAAAACAAAAACAATATCATAAAGATGTCTGATTGTCGAGCCAGTGAAACAGTAGCCGTGATAGCAAAAGAGCCGATAGGGTGGAAGGGAATGATATTGTACAGAGAGGACACAATCAACTAAAATTAGTAGCCGAAGCAAACAAAAGAATTAGGAAGCACCTTGTTGCTGTGACCTTAGTTCAGGTATCTCACGGAAGGTTGTCCTATTGTATGGGGTCGACAAGATTGGTCCGTAGCAAGATTCGGCGAGAGATGTAGATGAGAGTACCTAGGAGCAGTTGTGCATCGAATCTTCTGAAGGATGACGAGTGAGAGGGGAGCAGTGAAAATCGATTGTGAGGAAGTGAAAGCCCTCGAAAATACAGGAATCATTAAATTGACTGTCACGCGGCTAATACCGGGGATGCAGGGGATAGGCGGGGGGATCAGCACTACCGTGGAAGACACTGAGTGAGCGGTCGCGGTAGACGTGGGCATGATGGTGTAATTCGATCGCACGTAGAAAAGGCAAGCGTGAGAAAACTGAAATAAGAGCAGATGCGGGAGTGTTGCAAGATAGTGTAAGAACACAATGATCAACGCACAGGAACAATGAGAGAAATAAATGAGTCAACTTGGACGGTAGGTTGAGGAATGGACTTCTGAGTAATACATACGATGCATGCATGAAAAGCATGACAGATGTCATCGTTTGGTTATTCTAATGATGAGTTCACTTGCGATGAAAGTGACATAATGAAGTCGATACAGGCACCACTGATACGTATCTAGGGCGGTCTCGTTCTTGTACACGCAGTCACTCTTAGTAGAGGTAGCTACGTAACAAAGTCACCTACTATCCGGATGGTTTGCCTTATGTACAGAAAAAGTTTTGCTTCGTACTACGTCACGAGTCGACAAGAGTACAGGATCACACAGCTCGCCTTGCTAGCCTAGACTTCTATGATGAGACAGAGGGTAAGGAAGGCGTAGAGGTCACTCATCAGATCAAGCGTCACAAACACTCAAACCAGGTGACAATTCCTGTCCCACTTCCACAACCTTAGCCGACAACTTGTACACTACAACTTATCACTCATTTTTGTTCGCTCGGCTACCACTTACGTCACGCGCCATGGACGCTTACGAGCTTCATGTTCGTGCACGCATCAAACACGTAGGGACACTCTCTTTTCACACTGCACACAGTGAATAGGCATACAGCTCGGCCGAACACATACTCGCGCGCGCGCAAGTCCACGGCCAACCATGGAATACATGTAGCGGCCAAACTGCGGAGAAAACACGTCCCCACCGTCGGGAATTTCACCAAGGAACTCTCACAGGCGATAAGTTCCTCTTTTGACTTGCTCCCATTTTGCATTGTATTCATTTTTATACGTGTGGCATCTCACCTTTGTCAACTATACTAAAAACCTTTATTAGTGCATATACCTTCTGACTGGTGTTATGGCCATCATCAGCAGTGCACTAATAAAGGTAATAGTGAACACAGCTCCGCGGTAGTACATTCTGTTCAGCCCGCTGGCATTATTATGGTGATCCATGCGTAGACGGTGGTGTAGACTTGTGACACGACATCGTGTAGCTGAAAGTGAGAACTTACCTGTCTTATTGAGATTTGCCAATCATGAACATTGATAGGTAATCTGTCGGTTGCGCGTCATCGAATGTGTTTGTGGTCTGTACAGATTTGGCGCTGGTCAACAAAAAGACCAGGAGGATAATGGATTTTTGGTTGAAATCGAAAATTTACAGTGGTCACAGTGGGAAGGCGCTTGGGTCGATCGGTTGGACAGATCACCCAGAAGAATCTAGTTTTGCTTTGGAAAAGGCTCGTAACTGATAGGTACTTGGATCATCGTAGAGCCGAAAAAGTGCGCTTCCATTTTCGGGGGGTGAGATTACCGAAACCCATCGATATCCTGACAAGTGTTCGGACTGTTGGAGCTGGGACAATTGCTTGTAGGTCCACAGGTGGTTTAACCGGAGAAGTTGAGTGGCTGCACTGCTGTCCGCCATCAAGTCCACGGTCGCAACGTATGCGGAGTCAAAGCGCATAAGCCCCTGGGCCATACGTGTCTCGTGGGCCCAGGCTCCTGTTGAACCCCGATTTTGTGCATCCAAGAGAGCCTGAGACTGAGCCTCTTCCCATGAAGTAACGAAGCGTATTCGCCATTGGATCAGACATCGAGTTAACCAGATCTCACTACGACCAGAGCCTATCCTATGCACGGTCAAGTTGTAATCACTGGGGCTGTGAATCACCGGGAGCTTTATACCAAGTTCTGTTAATTCCTTCAAAGTTGTGGCCAGCTGGCCCAAACGAGCAAGAGACTGGACGAACAGTGACTTTCCAGAGAAATCGTCAAGTTCCGTCCACCAGTCTAACAGACGCGAACCCGAAATCAAGATCGCTGGAAGTTTAACGGAGGTGAAGACATCGGCATGAGGAAGGTCGGAGGTAGTGACAGTTCGACTCGGCGCAGCAGGAGTTCCGAAAACTTGAACCTGACCATGGCGGTCGACTTCGAATGTAACCTAAATAAGTGAGCAGGACAAAAGCGAAACATGGTGAAGTAGCTTCTTGCCAACTTTTCATATATCGATCACCAGTTTTTCAGGGTGAACGAATACAGAACCAAACACTTGTATCACCTTTTGAAGAGAGTAAAAGCAAACACAACTTAGCTGCATTCTAAGGATGTGAAGAGGTCACTGAGAACTACATACGAGTCGCAGCGGAGGAGTACTCAGATATCAGACAAACTGGAGCGCATTACCAACTCAAGAACAAGGAAATATCTCTGCGTTGACAGCTGGTAAAATAACGGGATTGATTGGTAATATTTTCCACCAAGCAGGATTTGTAATCGATCAGATGAGAGGGAAGGAACTGACAAACATCGCATAACCCACACAAGTCACTGGTTGACCCTTCTGAGAGGCGCGTGATGTAGCCCGAAAGGACAATTATATATCGCCCACTGGTTAACGGAGGACGCAAAAATGCAAAGGAAAGACCCATCGCAAGAATTGACGAAAAGCCGGACCGGTTAGACAGGATGCGTGGATAGCCTATGAGCCAATCCCGTCTCCAAATCGAGTTTGGGGCTTGTGTTGAGAACGGAACATGTTCATCCTTGGGTAGAAATTCACTTAGTGATTCGACGAAATACGAGATCAAATTGAGAACAAAGGGGAGCAAATCTGCGGGTTAATTCAGAGGAATAAGAATCAGTAACTAACATCATCTTGGGAAAGTATGGACAGAAAATTTTGGGAAGTCAACTATCAAGTACACACTACTAAAATAGCCTGTAGATATGTGATCAGATGGTTTCTTATTGGGCACGAAAGATGAGCGAAGTCCATGAACTAATTGGCTGACTAAGACGAAAGGACAGAGACGTATCTCGCAGGTTTGCTGGAGTAAACGAGTGGCACATATTGATGAGTCATCTGTTAGTCTCGGACAAACGACACAATGATAGTACAGTAAGGATGACCACTCGGTACGATCACTATTCATGCCAGCGGACCGTAAACAATCCACTCGGAAAAACAGGGCAATGAGCTACGTGAATGGAGACAGTTGTGCCACCTTTGATGAAAGCTTTTTAACGTTGGTGACCAAAGTCTGTGCTTATTGAAGGGGACATCTGATTAGAATGGTGTCCCTGAAAGAAAGATTCCCACTATAAATGGTTGCCTAAGCGAGTCACGACACCGAGGTTAGGAACAAGGACAATCATTCCTTAACATATACAGTTGAGAGTTTAACGAGATCAAAGAGTACACCCAAGGGGAACAGACATTCCCTGGAAGTTGCTGCATTGGTTACAGAAAGGATATCAACCAAACGGGTTTGAATGATTCTGAAGACGTTTTAGTTGTGAACCGGAAACCGAGTATCAAAGCTAAGGTCGTTGCCTTGGGTACAGTTTCGTACCACGAATATAGCGACGATGACAGGGAAACGGCTCGGCAGCCTGACCAAGTCGGTTGAATTGAACAGGAACAGTGGTTATCGAATGGAGTGGGGAATAGGACAACTTTACAATGAGGGCGATCATTTTGATGCATGGTGCCAAACGCTATACGAAAGGGTCATTTTAGTTAGTGTAACCAGCCATCAGCATATCTCATTCCGGAGTCCCCTTCCTGAAAAATGATAGCTTCCAACGTAAGTGAAACTGCTGGCTAAGAATTTCATTTTTCGTTGTGGAGTCATAGGTAATGTCTACCCTATACATGGCTAAACGAAAAGAGTGTTGCCGGGCAGTCGGTTTAAGGGCCATAACACATGGAATACTACTATCTTGTCTATCGAGGGAGGGTCGCTTTTATCGAAAACGGTTTGTAGCATGATGACCGAAAATGGCTTTTCCTCTAATTATTCTTGTTTCACCAAACTTGTCTAGACAATGAAAACGCGGGGTTAGCTAGTGTATTGATCATCCTGTCGGATGACAGTAAACGGGAGGACTGAGCAATGTTGGCGAATAATCGAACTTTTTCAAAGCACACATCGTTTCTGGCTGAATCTAAGTTGAATCGATCAAACAGTATGTTGAACCGTCGATATAACGAAGCCGAACAGATCTACGGAGTGAAAGCGAGGTTTCTCTTTGTCTGTTACCATACTCCCCAAACATTGTTTTGACGACTACGGCTTTACTACGTGCTGAGTAAAAAACACAAACGGCTTCTATGAAAAAATTTCCAAATTTGTGCCCAAAAGCTCGCTGTCTATCAGATCATCTTTGTAGATAGGAAATTGTTAGAAAGAGCCTCGTGATTGTTTATCAGTAGTTGGGATGATTTCCTTGAATGGGGTGAAACAAATGAGGGCACAAACGTGTTTTGTTACGTTGGGTTTTGATGGTGGCAAGAGCGTTTCTAGTTGGAGTGACAGACAGCGATGGTCCTTAGTGGCACTGGTTGGACAGTATATTTCAGACTGAACTTCATTGAAAGAAAACAGAGAAGGTACACAAACCTCAGGACCGAACATGTCTTGTGATGGAATCAAACGCAACCAATCGTTGGCGACGACGTAACCAGTCAAAAATGCGGGAAGGCCATTTGCCTCTAATCCACCCGGTGTCAGTTGACTGGGCTGAGTCACAGTCAATCGCTGCAACTTCTGATTCAACAACTCCGAACCACAATCACGATAGAACATCGTGTCAAGACGGCCGGTTAGATCGAAGGAGGCTGGAACCTGAGGAAGCTCCCATTCTAGTCGATCGTTGCGACTGATCGTTCCAGTACAAGTGTCAAGCTGTGGAAGAATTGTGTTCACATCTAGCCCGGATTGTTTGAGCCACCAGGCGGGAGACCGAATGGCATTAACCAAGCGGTCTGACATCCCAGCGGGTCCGATGCCCAAACTTAGCTGTTCCACTGTACCCCATTTGTGGGTGTCCAAAACCGATGGATCTCGGTAGACAGTAGACAGTCGTGTGCTAAGTAGTCCACGCCAGTCGGGACTTGTGTAGGTTGCACCGAGCGGGTCGTAAGCACGCATAGTTGCCGGACAGAAGACGAATCCAGTGTGTCCATCCACAAGACAGCCAGCATATCCGATGGGAACATTGGCATCTTCTAGGATGGAATTGGTGAGAAACTTGTTTCTGTTCGGTTGCGTGAGACGACGTGCACCGGTGGCAGAGTATTCCGCGGTCCATGTGGTCTGTGGAAGAAAGAGATAGGATCCAACTTTGTTGCAAACACTTACCGACTGACGAAAATTGAATGAGAGTGATCAAATTGAATTTAATTGAGACAGTTTTTCTGACAATGGTGGTCGAACAATATAGGAGTTACCCACCACTACTAGATGACTAAAAACTGCTCCTCCTAGTTTATAATATAGATTTGGTGCTTTGGAATTGAGCACACAAGTACTGACCGAAACAGACTCATCAATGAATACCCGACTACAACTAGTTGTGATGGTTATTGAAGAGGTTCCATATGAGCGTCAGTTTAGCGTTCGTCGTAGAATGGGCGTCTAGCTTCCAGGTAATCAATGGCTCTTATAAGATGCACACCGACGATCATTATCAGCAAGGATTACACACCTGTGCAGCGCTCATCGGCTTTTGCCACAAACTGACTCCGTTTACAACAAGACAGATATGTCGATTCAAGATTTTATTCTTCCTTGAACTGAGGTGGATTTTGACCAGTTTCATCGCTTTACGAAATACTAGGACTTCCTTTTTGCGGCTCAAGTGGTTAGAGCGCGAATTTACTGACCGGAAGGTCCGTGACTCGAACCCGACCTCTGCCTCTCGACTTCCCTGTCTAGGTTTGGACGACCTGCCAGTATCCCAGCCCTCGTGCCTCCGTGTGGCATGGCAACTAGGCACCTAAAGGGTGCTACAGCTGAACGATTATTTTATTATTATTTCCTTTTTGCAACATATCTACACATACCCGCAGAATCCTGTGAAATACAACGGGAAAACGAAAACTCAGTGGCCGTAGTCATGTCCTGTGATGAAATAAACTCTGCTCACGACGTAAACTGGGCATAGGATGTACGGCAGTCGGAGCTTTCATTATTGAAAAGATGTTGTGAGGGCTAACCTCAATTGAGACCAGTAGCCAATACGAAAACTAGGTAGGGCGTTCGGCACTGCGGTGTTCCTGTGACCGACTGCGTGTGCATCAGAGGAATTGGGGATCACTGTTGTTGAGTTCAGCTCCAGGAGGAGTGCACTATCCGTATAATGTGATGTAACAACACCATCCTCAGAAGCATTAATACGCTGCCTCCTAACTTTCACAAAACCTGAATAAAATGGAACTCAGGTAAGTAGAACCGAGAAAAAACAAGGATGGGATTGAATCCAGGAGACTTTAGACAAAAGGCCGAGCGATAGGCACCCACAAATTGTGAACAGAAATCAATCATGAAAGAAATATCAGCATGCATTTACCTGTCCACTCTCGGAAACCATAGCGACCGGTGATCCCTCATGATTGGTTATTATAAAATAAAGGTGCTTTGGTTTTTGCCGTCTCTGTGATCGGGAGAAAGAAAGCATTTCCGGATCAAAAGGTTCATCTGAGTTTTTGCTATTCCTCGGAGGAATGTCTGTTTGCTGCAACATATCAAATTCTTCTATGGCGATCAAATGTCCCTGAATGGGATCGTAATGGAATCGGAAGGATGCGAGGTCACCATGATTGAAAACATGCGTGAGGCGACTAGGATGTCTCGGATCAGCGTAGAAATATTGCATCAGATCACGAACGATCAAGGTGTCGCGAACTAGCACCAAACGGTCTTGGGCATCATACACATATTGTACACGGAACGCTCGTTTGAAACCGACGTCATCTTCGACAGGAGAGTGGTCGAACGAGGATGAAGCGGAGTCTGCCTGTGTATCCAGATCCAACTTGCGCTCAGCCCAAATTAACAAACCTTTGCTGTTATAAGCAAATCTATCAACAAGATAGTCATTATGTAGACGGCGCTCTGTTAGAAATCCATCTTCATCAAATACAAATTCCCAATTTCCACGGCGCTTCAGCAACCCTCTCGCGTCGTAAATGAACTGCAGCTCTTCAGAACGGCTGGTCGAACCTGACCCTATCCGACCTCCAGCCAATTGTGGATCGGACATGGAGATCCGAAGTCGTGCAACGCGTCCTTCAGCATTGTGCATTAGTTCAGTGTGCGAACTTAGACTTGAACCAGCTTCCTCGCGTTCGACTGTCTTCAAAAGGCCGCCTGACGTATGGGTTAAAGTTATCCAACGTGGAACATGGCCCCGTTGTTCCTCGCGTTGAACAACATCCATGGAATTGGGACGAAACAGGAGCGACAGATTGTACAGTGGATCACGGCGGGACGATAACTGGAAACAAACGAAACAAATAAAGGCGAATATATTAGGTATACGTTAGCATCACTTCACAACGACCATCGGACGATCGGTGGAAAATGGTCACTGTGGAGAGCGAACGCTGTGATGGATGTCGTTGAGGATGCTAACTGTATAAAGACTTTGGAGAAGTACAATGTGAAACGTTGCCCAAATCTTCCAGACAGAAGCAAGTTAAATAAATAGAGAATTTGGAAGCGGACTTACGGGATAAAGGACCACCTGTCGTAATCGTCCCTGGTCGTCCAGATGCCGATAAAGTTGCAAGCTTTTAGGGGCATACGTGATATAAAGAGCAGATGGTCGCTGAACTATATCCAGATCGCAAATGCTTAGGACTTGTCCTGCAACTGGGTCATATTTGATCAAAGTTTCTTCGTCCAATATCAACCGCACTGTACGAACTGTCTCGAGCACGCCATCCTTACCCTCTCCCGATACTGAGCTGTACAGTTGTGTGTGTAGTCCGACCAGCTATAGATGGGAGATTAGTGCAGGTGATCAAACAAGGTCTATCAGAGAAATGTCCGGACAGCAACAAACAATCATAGATGCATATAGGCACATACAGAGAACACCCATTTTAATCCTTATGAGATAGGAGACGAGAAAACGGAAGCGATGCCAAACGTAAGAAGGAGCTCATAACATGGCATCTTTTTCAATGAAATTCGAGTCGAGATTGTAGCTAGACCAGCCCGTTCGTTCACTGAACACATTCACCTTGAAGCTGCTCCTAAAAACTCGTAATCATGGTACAAAATCCAACAAGAAAATTGTAGCTTTCTTTAAAAGATAGGTCCACGTAGTGGATCACGAAGTATTAGTGGGCATCAGTGGTCGACAAAGGTGGCATAAGTACACAAGAACCAATATTCGAAACTAGAAGTCACTGTTGCAATTCGGATGGATAAAACTGCTATCAATAGTCAGTATGTACGGTGCAGTGTTTCGATCTGTACTGGATTAGGAGAACAAAAACATGTTCAAAAGCACGTGAAACGATATGGCTATTCCCATTTCCTAAGGGTCAATAAATGTGGGGGATTTTTTGGCGAAACTTGGTTTTCAAGCCAATGTTTTGTAAACTATCCCACACTCATGAAGTGGGCCTATTGGTTGCCTTATGTGCCCGTGGAATAAACGTCCTACTTTGAATGCTCCAGTAGGTGATTATACACTAGCCTTACATCAGAAAACGACGTTGTCCTTGGCGTGCTTCGCGGTGAGATGAGATAAACGTGGTTTCCATGGGAATTTGTTCCATCTCTCACGTAAACTTACGTTCATATTTGAATTGTACGAGTAGACAAATCGGGCATTGAACAAGCCACCTAAATCAGGATGTGCTGTTCTCGCTCCAGGAATACTTTGTTGCAGGCGAACGGTGTGAATCAGTGGTCCGCGATATGTACGCCAAACGGTCAATCGATAACCGGCCATGACATCGATGAGCTGGAGATGGGGTGCAGCAGTCAGCTGTTTCAACTGTGGCCCTGGTTCTTCCATTGTCGCCGAATCCCACTTGACGGTTGTCTTGTCAAACACGATTTGTTGCTCACGAGGAAAATGTTGTATGCGTCGATACCCACTGGGCCATATGAACCGTAGCAAGGCAGAGCTGATCGGATCGTCTGGGGTCGAGACAGACCACAGCAGATCTGTACCCCATTCAAATATCCAAGGGTTGGGACATCCAGGCCAGGGTTTGTACCTCAGCTGCTGTACACCCAAGGCGGAGATTCGTGAAAACTCACGAATAAGACCAGATGGAGTGAGGACTCCAGAAGCCATACTGGATGAGGAGATCGAACTGGATGCGATGTCACGATAGTTGTCTTGCAATGCATCCCGTCCCCGAGGTGGTTCGGCATAGAACAGTCGAAATTCACCTAGACCATTCATTGAAATCACTGAAGGCTGGAGAGTGAAACAGTAAAGTTAAAATCAGTTAAAAGCAGAGTGCGGTAATAGAAAAAACGTGAATATAGAGGCTCTCAACTACTTGGTTGCTGGTTCTTGACGGATTACACAAAAAATTGATTGAATCTGAAGACTAAACAAACGCAAGACCACTGCGATGCCCCAAAGTGGGTTCCGATCCAGCTCAGGGAGTAGATTAGGTCCTTTAGAAAGTGAACCATTCGTTCAACCACATAGATAACCGATTGGTCGCGATTCATACGCTAAGATTTTAACAAACTTATGCACATCAACTACCTGTTGTCTCTTCATTAGTTGCATCATGTAGGCTAAGATGTTGGAAAGGCTCCAAAACAGTGAACTAGCATCGTCAAATGATTCCGGTATCCTCTTTTTTATGATTAAAAGTTATAAATAATCCATCAATGAGACCTCGATGATTAGGCCAACAGCAAAACCCAAAACCGATGGGCAAGTGATGGTCGGTGTTCGAAATATGGTCCATTTTGTGGGTGAGCAGCCTCGTTCCAGTGCCCATCTGGAACACAGATTGGTCATCAAACGGGTGCACAACGGCATGGCGTACAGAAATAGATCATCCGGAAACAAATAACTGTTGGCCCGGTAGTTGATTGAGTGACCGTTGATCTCTTCGTCGAGCCTGGCAAGTGGCTTGCACACGTTTCGTCATCAATTAATAAGACATCATCAGCATGCGGTCGTATGGGTACTTAATCCCTACCCGAATGGGTATATACAGCTTACAACGACTATCTGTTATCTGTGATGTGATGAGTTAATTGAAAGGCACTACGCGCCCAATCTCATGGGGTCTGCAGTCCTTACACTCGGTTGGTGAGTAGATTCTTTTCGAGGATTTTCGCTGCATCGTGCTCTGCCTTTCTCGAACCTTTTTGGTTTTTGTGACGGTTTCTACTGCTCATGGTTTTCTCTCCTTGAGTTGATTGGTCGACTCACAATTTAAATTGCTCTGCGGTCCATTTCCTTAAGTTTGCTTGGTTGGTTACGGTCCCCTGTTTTATATAGTCATATTCTCCGCATTTGATCGGTTATTCAGATGTCTTTCTTTGTTGAGGCGTTCTTCATTATTTGTCCGCTTGCTCCTCTACGTGTCTCCTCTGGTTTCTTGTAGTTGCGCAGTTCTCTTGTTTTTAGCAATTGATAATTCGGGTCGGTTTCAACAGGTTTGTTGATGACTTTTTCGGCTTCTATGAATTGGCATCGTTTCTCTACTCTTGTTTAATTTAGTATGTGGATGTTGTTTTAGTCGAATTCGTGTCCATCCTAATGTTCGAGCGCAGAGACAAGTTTTCAGCAGCAGTGCAGCCTGATTAAGGGCTTCCTTCTTGTCGGTCTCATGTAAAGTTTGTCGCACGCTTCACCTGGATCTTTAGTGTGACGTTGGTTCCCGTCATTGAATCAGATTTCCCTTCAGTTTTTGACAGTGCACTTTGCAATGTGTTCGCCGGTTGGTAGGTCATCGTTGAATCATGCTGTCGTAACTGTCTTGCAATCAATTCCGAAAGGATTTCGACTCAATTTGAAGAGAGATTCGGGATCTTTGTGTTTCCGTTTTTTGACTGAGCGGAGTTGGGCTGTCTGAGGGTTCGGTAAATAAATCCTCTCGGGCATCCATTTCTTTGAAAAAAATAGATTTTGGGCTCCGCAGCGTTACGGTGTGTCGAAATCCGTCTGAAAATTGTCCCGACCAGTTTTGTTTGTGGCAGTTTGGGTGATTGTTGTGGTACCTGAGGGTTAAGTCAATATGCCTTACCCTTCTGCAAGCCAGTTTGCAATATTGTGACGCGGAAATATAAGAATATCAGCTTTCCATCATTTTATTCTTCCATTGTGAATCGTATGTCGACGAAAACGCTGATTTTCAGTTGGCTCGTTTGCTGTAGTTCAGTTCACCTGATAATTACGAAAGTATTGGCCAAGCACCGGATGGGGAGCTTAAGCTTGGTTACGGTCCCCTGTTTTATATAGTCATATTCTCCGCATTTGATCGGTTATTCAGATGTCTTTCTTTGTTGAGGCGTTCTTCATTATTTGTCCGCTTGCTCCTCTACGTGTCTCCTCTGGTTTCTTGTAGTTGCGCAGTTCTCTTGTTTTTAGCAATTGATAATTCGGGTCGGTTTCAACAGGTTTGTTGATGACTTTTTCGGCTTCTATGAATTGGCATCGTTTCTCTACTCTTGTTTAATTTAGTATGTGGATGTTGTTTTAGTCGAATTCGTGTCCATCCTAATGTTCGAGCGCAGAGACAAGTTTTCAGCAGCAGTGCAGCCTGATTAAGGGCTTCCTTCTTGTCGGTCTCATGTAAAGTTTGTCGCACGCTTCACCTGGATCTTTAGTGTGACGTTGGTTCCCGTCATTGAATCAGATTTCCCTTCAGTTTTTGACAGTGCACTTTGCAATGTGTTCGCCGGTTGGTAGGTCATCGTTGAATCATGCTGTCGTAACTGTCTTGCAATCAATTCCGAAAGGATTTCGACTCAATTTGAAGAGAGATTCGGGATCTTTGTGTTTCCGTTTTTTGACTGAGCGGAGTTGGGCTGTCTGAGGGTTCGGTAAATAAATCCTCTCGGGCATCCATTTCTTTGAAAAAAATAGATTTTGGGCTCCGCAGCGTTACGGTGTGTCGAAATCCGTCTGAAAATTGTCCCGACCAGTTTTGTTTGTGGCAGTTTGGGTGATTGTTGTGGTACCTGAGGGTTAAGTCAATATGCCTTACCCTTCTGCAAGCCAGTTTGCAATATTGTGACGCGGAAATATAAGAATATCAGCTTTCCATCATTTTATTCTTCCATTGTGAATCGTATGTCGACGAAAACGCTGATTTTCAGTTGGCTCGTTTGCTGTAGTTCAGTTCACCTGATAATTACGAAAGTATTGGCCAAGCACCGGATGGGGAGCTTAAGCGATTAGAGCACGAATTTACTGATCGGAAGGTCCGTGGTTCGAACTCGACATCTGTCTCTCGACTTCCCTGTCTAGGTTTGGGTAATCTGGCAGTATCCCAGCCCTCATGTTTCCTTCGGGTGGCAAGACAGCTAGGCACTGAAAGGGTGTTGCAACCGAATGGTTATTTATTCTCATTGAATCCATGTTTTGGCATTTATATCTGCCAGCACAACCCATTCGGGCTTATGCACTGCTATTTCTATCAAAAATTCTAAAATTTGAAATCCAATCGGTGCTCCCTGAAGTTGTCCAAACTACACTTCATTGGATTCGAAAAATATTTTCAGACACGAGTTTAGCAGTTCAAGGCGGTCTTTTTCCACGAAGCAATTTGATAAGTCGTGGCTAGTCCTGTTGGTGGAGCTGAGGTCTATAACAGAAGTACCGTTCAGCAGTAGCGCTCTCTCTATAGCTGCCTAGCTGTGATGCTAGTCAAATTAAGCAAGACGGCTGAGATACTACCATGCTGTCCTAGCCTAAACAACGGCAGTCGAGATGTCGGGGTTGGGTTCGAACCACGGACCCTCCAGTAGGCGAGTTTACGCCTTAACCACTGAGCTATCTCATAGGCTGATTTCCATAGATCTGAACAACAAGAGACCACCATTTCATCCTCTCCGATGTTTTTTCATTCATCAATCTTTCCATTAAATTGTCTTGTTATGTTGAGCGAATATTGAGATGTGTCTCATCTTCATCCACACTCCCTTTGAAAGATCGTAGATTGGTGTCTCTGAGAGTGGTACGGTTGGTGTTGCTTATTTATATACTTTCGGTAGTCGGTATAGCTCAGTCTTGAGCTCTTCTTATTCAATATTCTTCTGAGATCCTTTACAGGTCTTGGAGTTTTTTTTGGTTCTTACAGATTTCGTTCGCCAGTTTTTCGCCTTGATGTTCCTTCAGGTGATTATGAATAGTCGTGTCATTGAGTAGACCTTTTGCCTTATTGATATAGGCCGGTTTGTCCACGATGACCCCCGGGCGTTTTCATTGCTTCTCTTACTGCTCAAGAGAGACTCGAATGTTCTGTTGCGCGCGATTGCTGGGACGATGGACTGTCAGAGTTGCTGTCGAGTGTCCTGACTAGGTCCGATGACCACATTGGCGCTTCCGGCTAGCTAATTACTTTCGATTCGTGATATCTTCAAAGTTTAAATCGGGACGTAACACACTAATCATAAGGTTGTTTAAAGCACTTCTCCCGTGAAGACCAAACTGATATGCGAATGAGTGTACTTGTTAAAACTGAGACCTCTTTCTAACACGTTCTGTTTTATTTTTGTAAGCTGTCCGCTAGTTTGGTTGTTTATCCATGCATTGTAATTGTTTTCCTTTTGGTTCCCAAGCCGCCTAGAAAATTGGTTTAGCAGACAAGACTTCTTGCGTTCAACAATAGTAACCTGATTTCCTAGATGAAAATCACCCTTGCCCGAGAACTGATTTCACGTCCAGTGAACAAAAATATGTTACCCATACACCCAGAAAGATTGTATGTTCAGGCATTAGCCAATCGAACTAGACGAAGGATAGTCTTGACAGATGAGTGCCCTCCACAGGAAATGTACCAGAATAACTAGTTCAGCTCACAAAAGTCAGACACACCTGATACGGAAGTTGACGGTCAGTGTATCGAAAGGATATTGTATCCATGTGATTGCCCAACTCGGCCATCTTCAACCTGTTCATGGAGTCGTAGCTGAACTGGTAGTTGGCGTTGACCCAACTCACGGTACTCACCTGGCCGTTACTGAAAAGAAGAAAATCACGAAGGCATCGTTTGGAGACACTGGAACTGTACTGTAGATAGAAAGGTGTACTACAAGTGCACAATAGTGATAACAGTGACAATCACTAGTAGTAGACTAATAAACCAAATTAGTACCCTCTTCGCAATCCGTTTGTGTAGAGGTTATTCCCATCAGTACCATTGTAAGATGTAGGAGCTATCCCTTTTAACGAATGTTAGAAACATCTGAAACGAGACTGACTGTCACCCAAGTGACGAAGATGTCAGTTATTGGAACTTCGTGTAATAAGCTCGCGTGATCGCCATCAGCAATTGGTTTCATGTAAAATCCAGGTAAAGCGTTTCTCTAGAATTCCAGAATTCGACAAGGCATCCCAAAAGTCACCTGTTCTGTGTTAGTGAACAGTTTTGAGTCTATTTACAGTCGGTCGATACAGACACACAGATAAAAGTCACGATATCAGATTTCCAAACATCTGAATAACAAACCTGTCTGTAATAGACGTGATTATCGGGAAGAATTAAAGTCGACGTGCGAGTGATGACCTTAGACTTTTGATGAGGAAGGGTTGCATCTGAATGATGTCTGGAGGGGATTTCTTTGTAGTTGGCAACCTCTCAGAATATACCAAAGACAAGCAAAAACCGCATGGTACCGTATTAGTCTTGATTAGGGAAAGGCTTATCTAGAGGGACATCGAACTTTTCTTAGTTTTTTATATATTCATTTCACAGGGTAGTAAATTATAAATTATAGTAAAGTATAGTAAAATAATAAATTATAGTAAATTATAAAAACCACAGCTGAGGACCTCACGTGATCCGTAAGACGTACCTGGTGTAAGCTACACCGAGAGGAGCCGGGCCGGAAAGGCTGGGATCAGGTCGGATATCATCCCGATCGTCTCGATCAGTAATGCGAAAGTCGCGCCGACGCGAATCTTGCCAACTGACAGTTGTGGAGGCGTTGAAATTCATTGGTTGGAAATTATCATTGTAAACCACTTGGAGTAAAACGCGCCCGGTGGACGCATGGTGGTATGTTTCCAACTGACGTGCCCAATCAAATTTGACGTATATGACATCATGCCCGTTGACCTATTGACGAGACCAGAGGTGAAAACAGTGTGAATTTTATGGAACAGGTGCCCTTGAAACAATACCATTGTCAACAGGACCGTCACCACGCCCAACGCGTACGGATGAAGGCACAGTAATAGGTGCCAGGTTGCGAATGGAATAACTCGGGAACAGAATACCAAATTCTAAAAGTACCGGATATCGTGCATCCGAAAACAATCAAGTGCAAAACGTGGGTGGTGGTATATGGGAAAAAGTGCCACAGCTGTTCCTCGGTGTTCTGCTGAGTCAAATTGGCATTAGGTTACCGATTCATGAGTGGGCAGCGACATCGGGCTATCCTTCCTGCTGTCAGCGATTGACACACCTGACCAGTCAGCGGAATTGGCGTATAGACTAAGACAAGCCAAACGCACGTTTGACAGCCGACAACGGTCGATGAGTAAGCCGAATGAGTAATACACTGTTACTAGCCAAAAATCGTACCCAAAGGTCAGGCAAACAAGAATTCAAGAAAAGCATGCGGGGGTTTCGGGTGATACAGAAATGGCGTGAATCGCGTCTTTCGAATATCCAGAAAATACTTTAGTAAGGGTGTTTGGTTTTATAAGTGAATAGGATTTACCTAAGATAGGGGTGAAGATGGAACAGTGGGGCGCTAGACCAACACAAGGAAGGTCAAAATTCAATGTTACGGGACTTGTCCTTTTACAGGCACTGAGTTTCGTGGACCCTTTAGACTTAATGGCAAAAATAAGGAACAGAGTAGGTCCTCACTCTGACGACTTCTACTGTGGTATCATCGCAAGCAGGAAACTAATGAATGTTAAGGCACTCGTCCGTTGCTACTTTCGAACTGCGAACATCTCGGTCTGAGCCACTTGCTTTTGAACACATAGAGAAGGCTTTGATCGATTTACTGCAGTGACCTCACTAGACTTTAGGGGACGTGACTTTCGACGGTATAGTTACGGAGTACAGAGGCGGGATCAGCTTGATGGCCTGTGAAGATATGTCTGGCTATAGGTGACTGTGGTGTTTTCATGTCAATTCCAGTCGCACTGTATGTCCACTTTAATGGTGAGCTAAGCGTTGCGCTCCTATTGTTACTGTATCATCCCTTTTGAAAAGGATGTGTGTGCTTTCTGGATTTAATTCTCTCGTTACTGTCCCATTGAAACGCGAGGGATAGCCATTTCGACAAAACACTAGTTAGTGCGTTGAAAATTCTTGGACAGCCGTTCTTGGGGCTCGTCAAATAGACGCATTTCCCGGATTTAGGTCAATTTCAGTTCTTATCTGAATGCTAATTTTACGCAAATGGAGATACACTTATTTGCGACTAAGCTTCGTGTTGACGGGATATTCAGGTGACAACTAGCTGAATCTCAAATCGTTTGTAATAATATTCGCAATAAGTTTGTGAGCACTTCCAGATTCCGGGTGACGCACTCCTGTGAAGGAATCCGACATGTTCTTGTGAACGTTGTTTTTGCCATGTTCCACCCGTACTAGAGCTGAACTGACCGTGAAGGTTTCTTGTAAATATTACGTATAACGGTCCCCAGTTGTATCAAGATGTCCAAGCATGACAAAGAGTTATTAGCTTTCTACCCGTGTGTTACCAAATTTAAGTGAAGACTGTTCATACTTTGAACGAACTGCCGCACGTGTTTCACATGCTTGGCTATCACCAAATTGTCATCTACGCAGAGCTGATTGAAGGCGAAACTCCGAATTCACTCCGTCAACTGCGTCTCTCGATTCTTCATCTTGAGTAATCGGTTAAAACTGCACCCAGTGAGCATCGCTACGCTGTTAGTTTGTTGCTAAGCTGACGTGGACCGCAGTTGATGTGGTCACGTGGTGAGATCAATTCGCGGGTTGATCTGCCGCTAGGGCGCTGATACAAGACTGGGAAAACTCGCACCATTAGCACTTGCGTTTAACGACTGATTGAGCCGATGGGTGCATTTGTGTGTCCCCGAAGGTGAATCAGCTAAACCGCGTCTTTATTTACCTTACAATACAACCCCACAACATCACCAACTGTCAAGAAATTGTGGATTCAGTTCAGTAGGTAAGAGGATTCGCAAGCGACAACCGCGGTGCAATAAGGTGCGTGGATGATACAGTTGCAATGATTGGACCTGACAACAACCACGCGCCGGGAAGACAAAAACGGAGAGAACGCACCACTTGGTAAGCTTAGTTTAGGGTGGGGAAGCACAACTAGTGGATAGGAAACGATGGTAATCGTTTTTTTTTAAATGATCTGTGCGGCAGACGGAACCCAACCAATGGGAAATGGGAGCAAGGTGGTGAACACAAAGGATGGAGACGGGAAAAGTAACTGATCCGCGCAGTGTCCACTGGTTCAGTGCAAGCTTTTCCACTAAAGCGCACAAAAGAAACGTGAAGACGATTGGCAGAACAACGGCGTGAACTCGTAAGCCCACACATCACACAAGAAGGCAGAACATAAGCACAAGGGATATACAATTGACCAAAACAGACGAAATAACGGAACCGATGGCACACAATCTGTAACAAGGAGGAAGTGAACGCAAACGAAGGATGTGTAAGGATAAGTTAGATGTGTCCGGACAAGGCCATGATTTGCTACTGCAACAAAGATAAACGGGTAGAAGTACTGGCGAGAGAACAGTCTGGCCGATGAATTCTCACAATGTGTGGGAATCAGGTTAACAAGGGTAAACAAACCCAACAGTTTTCCGACATCTGTTGTCTCAGTTCTGCTGCTGACAGCCAACCAATTTATTTCAGTCCGGTGAAGGAGCGAAACAGTACACACCTAGGTCGATGGATGACATGACAACAAAGTCGAAAATTCGCACACGCATGCAACGCTCACGTATCCCACACCCCACCGCCGGTCAACAGCGGTGCAGGAGGGGCGAAGCGTATATTTAAGAGGCCGCTAAGCGAAACAAGCCGTTTCTTGAGCATATACTGTGATGATACCTCGCACCAGGTGAAAATCTCTATAAAGGACCAACACTACATATCAAAACTACGTCATACACAGGATGCGTCAGAAAAACATCTCACTCTAGACGGAACATCACAGTTTTCATCACATTTTTTGTCGAAAAGCAGGCGCGAAGCAACTTCAACTCGATAGTCCAACTGTGACTGCTACATACCTATCAGCTGACTGAATGAAGGGGTAGTTACGTGAAAGGTACTAAGACAGTTGTAGAGTCTGGATGTCATTGCACATGAGGTAGAAGCGAAGTGGCCGCGGCTCGGGTCGTTAAAAACCTCGAATGATGGCTGAAACACCTACAGAATCCCATACTGAGCCAAATGAGTTGGCTGGTAAAATACAGGATGGTTTTGGTTGGCGTCAGCTTATCAACGCCAAAATACGACTAGACTTTCCCCTGCACTGGTTCGCTACATTCCCCGTTTATGTAAAGCATTAGTAGTAGGCAACAAAGCTTCCTCACTTGCCTGGGGAGCTAAAACTTCGAACTCCCAATTTTCAGCATTCTCAGCACAAAAATGGCATTCGTGATTCGTGTAACATGAATGTGCGTGGCATCCAGACCAATCCATAGTGTGTGCATATCCATTCGAAATTCGATCAATCATGAACCCACATGGTTTCACGCAGACTAAATTTATGCATAAACCGCACTGGATATAGGTTGCTGACATCCATTATGGCATTCAACAGATAGAGTACATCACACACTCCAAAAAGCTGACTTTAATTAACGGTTCAGAAAACTCATCGGAGTCTCTAGACTCAGGAAGTTCATCAGAATAAATCCAGCAATTCCAACAGAAGTATGCATATTTTTCGCCTAACTACTAGTGTAATGGTGATACTACTGATGGGGAGGCACGCGAGTAGTATGTGTTGTTCATGGAATTTCGCTTTGCGTCTTTTGAAAAGGGGAGATCTGTTGCGGAATTCGTGGAATCACTTCGTGACATTTGCTTGGATTTGAGCGAGGAATTATTGGAGTCAATGAATCTCCAGTTTTTGTAAATAAGATGCAAATTAGAGTTTTGCTTCCCTGTCCAATAGTCTGTAACTGGTCAGTTGACACTTCCTTATTAATAACTCCGCAGCGAAGGCCTTCTTCCTTTCACTTGTAGACGGTTCGGACTGGTCGGCTGCGCGGCAAAACCTGTTTCAACATGAAGTTCTTTAGTGATATCTGGCTTTCTTGTCACTGCATGTTACTGCATCGAGCTAAGTCAAGATAATTCCTGCTTTACCTAGTGACGTGGTCGATTTTCCCCGGTTCGGACTGGTCGGCTGCGCGGCAAAAACTGTTTCAATATGAAGTTATTTAGTGATATTTGGCTTTCTTGTCACTGCATGTTACTGTATCGAGCTAAGTCAAGATAATTCCCGCTTCACCTGGTGACGTGGTCGACTTTCCGGTACCTTTAGGTTATTGGGGGTTTTGAATGAAGGTAACAGTAGGGACGTATTATTGGATGAAAGCAGAATACTGATGAAATTCAGGCACGACCTACTACAATCTGTTATGACTGCGATAGAAGGTGGGAATTTTTGTCTCCAAACTGCAACCGTTGAGAGCACAAAAAGTGTGACAAAACTAAGTATACCGGAGCAATGACTCAGTTGCTATGGGGTGTCAGTGCTCACGGCTCTGGCGAAAGTGCAGAGTAGGAGGCCAAAGTCGCCCTCTGAAGAGTTTTTGAGAGTAGCGATGATGAGAAATGATTAGTACTGATTGTTTGGGAAGATAAGAGAGAACTAAGATGTTCCGTCAAACACATCTATGTTTACACACAGTCGAGAGGTTATAGCACTCTCTTCAGTATCCACTCCATGGATTGGCCGTTTCCTACCAGATCCGTAAGTGGACCATGTAGTGTTTACTGACTGGTTGTTTGGTGCCGCCATGAGGTCACTTGTTGAGAATTCATCTTTATGTGTATAGAGCTTCCCTTGACTTGAGCTGAGAATTACCGGAGTTCTTTTGACTCTCTTCTGGGAGACTGGACTTGACAAGCGTTTGGATTATTTAAGATGGGCAAGGTGGGTGCATAAGTAGAGTCTGAAAACTATTTATCTGGGTATTGATCTGAAGAAACTCACAGGCTCACATCGATGATTATCTGGCTAAATATATGCACACTTAACTGGGTTCTCCTTCGGCCAGCACTTCACTAGCCGATGACGAATAGAGCTTAGGCTGATTTTTTGTAGAGTTAAGGCCCAGTTACAAATGAAGGTGGCGCTGTGTAGGGATTCGTGAATCTCTCGTCTACGATCGTTAAGGGATAAACATGACTTGGCACATGATGTGGCATTCCTAAAACCAACTCTATTTAAGACTTCGCTAAACACCTCTTGTGGATGTGAACAGTTTTCTTCGGTACGGCAGCGGAGCTAGAAAGGTGGGTACAAAACTAGAATCTTTCGTTAACTATTCAGCAATCTCCACAATGGATTATGCGGCAAAAATGATAGGAAGAATACTCACCACTAGCTTTTTCTGGTATTGCCACTCGAACCTCGCACCAGAGTCTGATTTGAAACCAGAAAGTGCCAATGTGCCCGTGGGATGAGAAAAGGATGTTTGGCGTCGGGCCAGATGCCTAGCACCTACCGTTAATGAACGTGAAACACGCCGTCCTAGCGCTTGTGTGGCGAGTTCCTCAGAAAGGGTTGCTTGGCGAATGAACCGTCGAGATTCTGATGGGGTCCCTTGTGAATTTAAGGCGAAAGTCCATACGACCCTATGTACGGGAGGGAAATAGGTGGGCGCGGTATCGATAAAAAAATAAGAGGTGTATGTTTTCAAGTGGCTGAGGGAAATCACATACAGCTCTGGTAGCTGAGTATGCAAAACTCGTTCACATCAGGGCTAACTGAGAAGTATCACCTTAGTGCTCTAAAAGGAGAGCCAAACGCGGAGGATCCAACTGATCACCCCTTGACCTGCAACTAGATCACACATTCAACTTAAGCCATCCTCTTCCTAAGTGCTCTAGTTTTAGCGTGAGAAATCAGGTCTAGACACAACAGAAAGGCAGAACTGACTACTCTTCGAATTCGTCCGTTTTACCAAGGTCGCTTCACAACACATTAGGGAGACGGGACGGACCAAACGGATGATAGGTTTGTGACGTCCGCGAGTTCAAATGTATGTCGAGCTGACTGGGAATCCAAGTAGTTCTAGGGATACAATAGGATACAGGATTTTACTTGACAAAGGCAGTCACGTTTGGGTATGTAGATAGCCAAGCGGTTGGGGCGCGTGATCCGAAACCAATCTCAGCTTATTAGTTAACTAGTCTTGGGTAAGCTGGTATTGTCTCAGCACCTTCGTATCCCTTGCGTCACATAACAACTAGGCTTCGAAGGAGTGCCCGAGCTGGACAATTGTTCATTAGGTGGCTCCAAAAACGCCCGAAACAAATCAAAACCTGCAAATAAATAAGACTATAGGAATGGAAGGTTGAATCCTTCCTCGAACCGATTTTTGTTTTGGATTGATTATGACGCATGGAATCCGTAAGTAAACAATAATTATGTCTAACCTGTGTGTTTTAACATAGGATATGTGAGATAGCTATAGAGTCTTTCATAAAAATACACTAAAGAAATGGTAAAAAACTTCTCTCGTGGTGTCGATCAACGACATGTGTGCGTGCTACGTATGAGTAGCTCAGCAAGCGGCATCACCAACCGCATGCAGTAACCCTATGCAATGAACTGCAGTCTGAACAAGATCGAGGGAAACAGTAAGCTATGGGCCAACGGTTCTCAATACTTCTGTCTACTCCATTACTTTCTTAACATCTAGCAACTGTCTGATACTTGCATGTTGTAAGTCACTTCATTCTGAATTTGTTTAGCAGAGAACCTGGGATGCTGACTCTCCTTCAGCTATTTTACAACGCAGAGGAGAATCTATTGTAAGAACCCGATGTAAGTGAGAGAATAAACACTAGAAACTGAAGTCAAAATTGCGACTACTCGATCACGATACTGGTGTTTCATAAGCGCTACCCCAAGCCACAACACCTATGCGCTTGAACTCCTTCGACATGTCTTTGTCGAATGGGGAAACAGTAGAAAACTGTTGGCCTGCTACGCGGGTCCGTTTCATAACAACCGACCAGGAGTCTGCATCCGGATGTGATTTTGAATAATTGTCATAGAGAAAGAGCTTTGAGTACTTATCAAATGGTGCAGACAAGTCAATTCGGGAGAGTTGCATGGCCTTCCTCGTACTAGCAACGATACATTACGATAAATGGTAACATTACAAGTGCAGATTTTCCCAGGATAAATTACATTATGGACCGCAACCCTTTCATCGCCTGTTTCCACAGTTATGAATGATGCCAATGTGGAAAAAATGTTTGACATAAGCCGAAAAATGCTGTGTAGTTATTGGACGCTAAAATAGGCAAGAGTTTCCCTACGGGAAAAAGTCCAGTTACTTACGAGTTTTGCAATGAGGCCAAACCCTTTCGGTCCGGAAGGCGTAAATGCCGGGCCAGATGAACGGGCCGATCGGAGCCGGCTATTGACAGGTAGACTTGACTAAGCTGAGCAACCCATCGATCATTGGGTTCACCGTAGACCAGTTGTACAGGATAATGTGACAGATCCACTTGGCGATTCAACAAAGCTGAAAGAACAAGGGGGTGGAAGTTAGAGGGGTTGAATTATTACAAAAAATTCATCCCACTACTTGTCTATTCGATAAATAGAGAAGGAGCGACTTACCCGCAGGGATTTTGGCAATCACCGGGGTAGCATTGGAAAACTGTCGTACTAACATCTTATCATCTAGCGCATTCAAGCCAGTGATATCAAAAGTCTTGCCGTTAGGGAAAACGATACGGATCAGTCGACCAGAGTCTGTGTTGTAGTAAAAGCGATGAAATCTCGAATCTTGCGGTCTGCGCAAATGCGTTATCAGCCCGGAAGGAGAGTAGCGAAAATGCCAGCTAGTTCTGGTTACTGGATTACTTATTTCTTGAATTCTTTGCGGAGAATGCGGTTCCAAGGTAACGTTGTAGACGAAACCTGGGGAAAGATGGGGAGCGATATGCACACAACCACGAATTGTAAGTAGTGGGCATTGGGTGAGAATTATAGACACACCTTATAAGAAAACAAGGAGGAAAAGAGATCAACGGCTGATCGAGTGGAATTCGCGATGGACAACAAGGCAGTCAGAAATAGTTAGTTGCAGTACAATAATAAAGGGATCCGCTAGAATTCGTGACGAAAGAGCACCCTATCGTGCGGTTTCCTCGTGGGAATGGAGCACTGTAAGTGTACTATGGATGTACTCAATGACAAAACATTGAATAAAATTTACCAAGTGGGGTTCGTAGCTGTAGTAGCTTTCCATGTGTGTCTCGATGTACGCGAAACCGTAAATTGACCGTGTTCCCTCGAATATCGGAGAGTAATCCATCAACGGTATGAGCTCGATAGACTAGACGGTGCAGAGTCATCTGCGTTACAGCGTTTTCTGTTTCAATGAGTTGACCGCGTTCGTTGAAGACGTAGGCTTCGTCCGTAAGCGATGAGACAACGCGATAGTTGGAGGAAGGAGGAGAGCTTTTCGGTAGATGGTGATGGATTCGGTAAACCTGTGAAGCACAAAAGAGTGGTGAATCCCAGACAAAGAGGACTGAGGTCCACCAAACATTCAGAATCCTTTTCACAAGAGGAAGTACACTTACAGTTAGGCTACCATCAGTGAGATGAAAATATGGGATGGCATTGTGCTCAGAAACCGCGCGCTTGGATGCATATATCTAGAAATCGACTCCAGAAACCATATGTAGCGGTTATATTTTCAACCTCTCACTCATTAACTACAAACAGGCCTACGCAGGGTCGGTCCATATGTACTTTAATAACTCTCTGGAAGGACCACCCGATGCGGTCGGTCGAAGGTAGTCTGTCCATCGTCTGTCTGCAGAAATATACACTTTCTATATTACTATAATGAAGATATATGGACAAGCAGGCTTACTACAAATAATATGTTCCGGAGAACAACCTTGTGCATGAGCTGATCGGTTGGGCCTGCAAAAGCCGTGAAATAAGATTAATTATAGACTACTGTACCAAGCGACAGTAGTACGGTAAAAAAACGATGGTTCTGTGGCGTCATGACTAGGACAATAGACCAATCAACCTTGTGCATGAGCTGATCGGTTGGGCATGCAAAAGCCGTGAAATAAGATTAATTGTAGACTACTGCACCAAGCGACAGTAGTACGGTAAAAAACGATGGTTCTGTGGCGTCAAGACTAGGCCAATAGACCAACTTCGCTGTTGTTTTCACATTGATGCCAGTTCCCGACCAATAGAACGGGAAATATCGTAGAAAATTGCCCGAATTCGAAGAATTCTCAGGGAAACTCACTTATCAGTGCTTTTTAGACGATAACCATAGGCGGTTGGGGTGCCCTGTAACGAGTACTCACGGTCGTGACCGTTCTTGGGGAAAACACGTATCACTTACCAAAGCAGACGGGTTTAAGATGGATGGAATCATACGATAGTTTCATCAAGAACAACACGCAGCCTAGATGATTAGGTATGGTATGAAGTGGTTCGCAGGCAACGAGTGTCAACCATGACAAACATCCATGAGGTCTCTCGATTATCAATGAAATATTAGTGATAAAATTACTGAGCTGACCAAACAAACAGTTACCATGTGGCGCATATCTAGCAGAGACATATGTCTCCATAGGAAAGGCAACCAAGTGAATGTACAAAGGGCAGTCAAAACGATTTTCTGTGCATTTTTACTTATACTTAATTAAGAAAGTTTCAGATGCCTCCTCGCCGGATAACCGAATCGTGATCCATAGAAAACCAACACCGTACACACAAGACTTCCTAAAATATTGATAGAGGGCTTGTGAAAAAGCCACACTTCATGCTGATGAAAGGGGGGTAGAAGTGTCGGCAAAGTGTCGTTTAAGCTGGCTGGAACACATCCGTTCGATAAAGATACATGGGATACATGATGCATTAATCCGCAACTCTACAATGAAGCTACCTATACAAAAGCGAAAGGATAGTCGTTCGGCCAGCATAGAATGTTCTTACGGGGCTCTCAACAAGACTCATAGTTTTCCTATGTGGGGTTCACGAACAAACCAGTATTGTATGCATCTATTTCGACGAAACTACCGAGTTTTTGGATCTTAAATTTTTGGATGGCGTACTCAGAATGGACAAGAATTACAAAATTATGGATAGTTCCTGTCCAAACGTATCCGTTAGACCGTTCATGTCCCTGGACCTTAATCTAGGCCAAACAAACAAGCAGCTTGAGATTTTCTCTGAAATATTGTCTGCTCTAATTAGTGTCGTAACCAACGGACTAAATGGAACTTATTGCCTTAAATTATACGACGAAGGGCTTGTCAATACGAAGTTTTCAGCAGTAACTTTACCGGTATTGTCATGCATTGAAAGTCCACCTAAACTTACCAGGCCGTGTGACGCGTCCGCAACAAACAGCTCGCCGTAGATGCTCAAGCCAATTGCACTGATATTGTAAAACCCGAAATTCTGGGCCAAACCTAGATCCACCACGCCAGTGTTTTCATCACGCAACATCGAAGACGCCAACTTTGTAGGACTAGGCTGTTCGTGATCCTGACCCTCTGTTTCACCATCACCTAACGACTTTCCCGCAACCAGGTAGAGACGTCCATCAGATTTTCGGACAAAAACACGTCGGGCCTCGGCCACATACAAGTCTCCTTCGGGGCTAATGGCTAATCCTTTAATTTGAGATAACCGGAACTCCGTGATGGGCTGAGGAAAGCGTCGATCGCCGGTTTCTGTCTCGGTTGGAACACAATCGGCAAGAAATCCCACGATTAAAGATACCATTTGAGTGGGCAAATGCAATCGGTAGACCTGAGGGTAAATTGACGAATCGGTGAGAAACGGTATCAGTATGTTTGATGATAAAGTGAGATATATATAATAAACAATATGGGAGATGACGTACAAGTAACCCATCCACAAAGTATACAGCATCTTCGAACGCACTGTAGACAAGGTGTGTTGGGGAATGAAGTGAAAGTCGAAGACCTGGCACGGACTGGTTGTATAATATGCAACTCCCTGTTGAACTTTCGGTATGACCAACCGCAAGTTGGACTGTTCGTTTGGCGCTTACACCCGATGCTTGCAGCGGTACACGCCAGATTGAATCGCCGTCGGCAAAATAGAGCTCCTAAAGAAGAAAGAGTAAGAACACGTTTAGTCTGGATCGCCATAGCAAGAAGATGATAACGATGACGACGATAATGGTTGTCACGATGTGGACAAGCCCCATGAAAATATATCAATCGTTCAGCTGTAACGCTGCCACACCACCCGAAAGAAGTATGAGGGCTGGGGTACCACCAGGTTGTTCAAGCCTAGTTGAGACGCAGAGACCGGGTTCGAAACACGGACCTTCCGGTCAGTAATTCCGCACTCTAAGAACTGAGCCATCTCGTTCACATGGTCTCTCTCCCATGTTCTAGTGACACGGACCTGATGACGGTTTTACGATCTGGATGATTCCACCATTGGATCGAGCGTTTGGGGTAGTCAATAGAAGTCGAGAAAACGGTTTAGTTCGCTGAATATCATGATGAGCATCAATCACAAATCAACCTAGTGTCGAAAAATGTATTTTATAATTTGTCTCGTGAAGCAACAAGAAATTACACATATAGCCTTTAAAATGGTTGTGATGCACGGATTATGTCTCGATGAGGTGGAAGACTTTTACGGCGACGGCTAACGCAAGAGGTCAACACGGTTGCTTCAGATAAATGGATTGTCGGGATAGAGCACTTACATTGATCATTTATTCTTAGGGTGAAAAACAATGTGGCTATTGATCTGAAGGTAAATTTAGCTTACATGTTGTTATTAGAATGATGGGAACTAATTCCTTCTTACACGAGGATGCGGGCGGGGTCAACGGGAAGCAGTCACTGTGGGGAAATGGTGGCTTAATATGAACAATTTGTAGTTCTTAAAACTGTATTTGAATGCAATCACGCACGCACATAGTCACAATCCCATTAAATCGTGATGGAAAGACCTGCTACCCAAGCCAGAAAGTAATCCATCAGTTTTATGGCAGGGTTCGACTAGACATGCTGTGAAAAATAGCTGTGCCATGATGGGTGGGGGATAGTTACGCTTCCCCGGTAATTCAGTCGCTCCGTTAATCTAAATCATTAGACTAGCTTAGGTCCGATCGAACTGTAACAAATCATCTCGTTCAAGAACACATGCGCACAAACGCCGCATTAATGTCAGTAGACAATGAATGCAGTATGGGAGGAAACAACTTGGAGAAAGTTCTGCTACATGATTGCACCGCCTCGTCCGATAGGAGCTAGCTTGCACAGTGATGGTGGATAAACATGTAAGTGTCCGTGTGGCTTGAAATTACCTCAGTGGGGTGATTAGGGGAAGAGCGTAGTAACGGTTACACTACAACAGATACGATCACGTCATTAACTACGGGAAAAGGCGAAAAACAGGTGAAGCTGGTAATCCCAGAGGACGAACCTTCAAATAGTCCGACATACTCTTTCTCTAGGTACATTCAGCAGAAAATCCTCTCCTTTTGAGTGGAATGCCTCACCTAGTTAATTTTGCGGAAAAGTCATTCGAAAGTTAAACCTTGAGAAACTACAACGTGGAATGCCTCACCTAGTTAATTTTGCGGGAAAGTCATTCGAAAGTTAAACAAGTTGTTTCGCATAGTGGTGGTGACATCTCACGTGGATGGAGGGTGGCGTAACCGGCTTGCAGTTACGGTGGTAATATACATGAACTGAAGAGACTACGGCAACGTAAAATGTCTGTATTCCGGTCAGAAAAACAACCAAAAGCAGCAAAGATAATCCGATGTGGAGTTTGGACAGAATCAACCGTTGATGTGACCTATGATGATATTCGGAGATGCACTTCTAGTCTATTACCAATGTGATTATCATACATTCGCGCCATTGTCGATTGTCTTTCCGTTAGCTACTCCGTTTCCAGTATTTCCACTTTTTATCTCTATGGTCATTGATCGAGTTCAGGTTCCGAGACCTGCTGCCTATGTGCATTTCGGCGGAGTGAGCTACTAATTTGTGCTCCTTAACGGTGTAGGGGGATCTTCATTCGATTTTACGTTCGGTCACTAACGCAAAGTATCCCACCTAACTAGCGATGCAGCGACCGGGTAATTTGCCAACACCGAGTTTACAACGACGTGGTGTGAGATTGCGTTCGAGAACCGTCTTAACATAACGACTTCATGACTGAAGATATGATGGAAGAGACTAAAAAATTCCGAATTCATGCGGATGTAGTCTCCCAACCAATACTGAGTGAGCTGATGACATTGCGGTTGTAGCTTCCCCTCAGTTACCCATAAGAAAGTGAAAGGGTAGGCCTTCAGGGACGTATTTCGAGCCTTCAGAATGCAAATTCATGCAACGGTACCGTCAGAAATATCGCATCTCGACGATGCTGCTGACAAGTTCACTAACCTGAGACTTGTTTCGTGCTGCGGATGAAGTAGTTCACAAAAAAAGCAAGGCGAGGTTTGCGTCTATCGTCAAACGCGGCTTTCAAAACACCAATTTTTCCACCAGGGATAGAGTGCATAGTGCTAGTGTACGGTCGGTCCGTTTTTGTGGTCAGAGAACTTTATCTCTCCATAGATGCATATGACCCTCCGGTCTCCGACCGCCGCTGCTTCTATCAAGTTAACGGATCGGATCAACAATGATACAGTTCGGAAAGCGTGTACTTGACAGTGAGTCAAGACCCACTGAAAATGCACAGAGTTTGCTAGCTAAACCACGTTCGGGAGGGCGACTACCACGCCCAACGTTGTTTGCGAAGCTCCAGTTAAGGTGCGAACGAAGGAGTGGTAGCCAGCCAATGATCTGAGTGGAAGAGATGGTCGTCTTGATCGCAACAATTGGGTAGGATTGGCAGGTGCCGTTCAACATTCACCGGGGGGGGGCTGTAGATAATCCCCAGTATTGCAAGGGCCATAGTCACTCACCGATATGGTCAACCTGCCTGCTTTTCAGTTTAATTCTATTTAGCAGCTATTAATCGTTCTTCCATTATCCTTCTCTGATACTTTCTTTTAACCATGGGCTTTAATGAAAGTGCAAGAGTCTAGGACATAGGTTTCAAATATATGCTCACGTGTAGAACCGTACAAAAAAGAAACGTATGACAAGGATGTACTTACATTCTGAGACACGGCTATACCTTTAGGACCAACAAGCGGATGTCTTAAGCACGGAAGTCCGGTTAGTGACGGAAACACAGTTTGTTCCGCGCAGTCTACGCTCACCACTGGTTGTGGATGATGAAAATCCGCAAGCCACCAGATTGTCTTGCTTGCGGCGTGTGAAACGAAGCAACCAAATTGCATACTCATCGACGAACCAGGCATCTCAAAAATCGATTTATTAATCACGAAATTGGGGTGAGGAGCCAGATAGTAACCAACATCAGGTCGAGTCGAAGACAGGGAATCCAAATCGGGTTGGAGAAAACGTAACTGGGAGGAATTCATTGCGCGCCAAATGTACCGGTTGTTCTCGCGAAATATCGTTTGAGCACGCATATCTAGGGATTCCGAGGCAGATGAGGGTTTGAATCTGTGGATGGCAAGTGAAGAATTAGAAAACTGTAAGATATGATTCTAGAAATTGTACGCAACACAAGCGAGGACAGTGTAGACAAGATCTTACTTGTTCAGGTCAGTCGGTTGCAGCCAACGCAGGTAAGCAGCGTCCCCGATCAATACAGCCCCAAGGGCATCAGTGACTATCGCGTACAGATTCAACGTTGCCGAACCGAACGCAATCTGACCAGAGTCACAATCTGCACAGGTGTCAGGAATTCGGCGCGCACCATCATCACTTTGCCCAAGTATCGGAAATACGTGCCAATTCATGTGTTTCAGGAACAGATGCAAGCCGTCGCCACTGTACACACAACAGGAGAGAATGTGATGCAAAAAATATGATTTCCCATAATAGATGGTAGAAAGATCGAACGCAAATGTAGCAATACAGTTGTTAGCAAAACGATAGACAGTGGAATCCTATAGGATGCTACCCCATCCCATGAACCTACGATCAAAAGTCATTGCCAGATGGACATTTTCGACAATCAATTCCTAGCAGAAGTTCGTTAACAAAGGAAGTGGGGTCAGAAAATTGAACCCACTGGAAACTTTCACATCAACAGGTCTCATCCGGTCGCGTCAACCTCCAGAGTAAACATGACATGAGAGCAAACGACCGCGGGCATCAACGGATAGGTATTTTTTAAGGTTTAGGCCTTTGTAAATATAATAAAACTGCAGCCGAATATATATGCCATTTTAGGGTAGCTTGGTAATGATGATCGTTCAGCTGGGTGCATACCTGCCATGCAACCCAGAGGTAGCGAGAGGACCAGGTTACCCAGGCACAAACAGAAAACAGTCGACATGCCGCGGTTGGGTTCGAACCACGGACCTTCCGGTCAGTAGGTCCGCGCTTTGACCACTGAGCTTTGTCGGGCCCAAGGGTAACTTGTCCCCAATAGCACAATGTTTGGAACGAACCCATGTCACAGGAAGACAACCTCTGAACGGCCTAAAGTTGTGGTCAATGAAGACAGCTAATTACACCACTGGTTCCGAGCTCGCTTCGTGGCGCCGATTAAAAAAAAACAGAACTCACCTGCAGACGAACAGCTGTGGAATATCAGGGAGTGGAGGAAATTTATAATATCAGCAACGGGCAACAGGTGCCCATCTGATGGATTCACCTAAGGATCAAAAGCGCCCACCATGAATGAAACAGACACAACTTGTTATTCGTTTAGACCACCAGTGTTTAATCCAACCAGTTGAAACACAGAGAGGTGGTAAAATAACTCATTCAATGGGAGATATATGCGCAGCGGAAGTAACTAGCACCTGCCCATCCAACTTTGCGGGTTTCATTTTGTTACACGAAACCATAGTTCGATCTCTAAAACCGACCCGGGAGTCGGCTTGAAACTAGGTCATTGGTGGTAGCCTATAACTTCATTGGACAACTCGCACCCCTTCCTAACAAGAGATTTGTGCCAATCAATCCTGGAAGAAGGTTTATGCACCACTCAGTTTCATAAAGAACTAGTTCATCTGCCGACTGGCGGGTTGTTTGAATAAGAGTGACAAGCGATCGGATTCAAACAGTTCACCCGAAATTCGGTTAATACGGCTTTCTGGTGCAGTGATCTGGGCAAACGCTTAAATTACAGATATTCTTAAAATAATAACAGAGAACTGGAACTATAAGCCACCATGCGGCGTAGGATCTTTACATAAATGATAAAAAGTAAAAGCGAACTGGCTTTTTTCCTCAAATTTTTACATTCTGTTTCAGACTTTTCTGTACCGATTCCATGCAGCAAAACAAACTCCATCGCAATAGAGATGTTTAGCTACATTCAAGGAACAAATATCTCTTAAACCGCGATACTGTGTGGTAGAGTCTATTAACCGGAGAAACTGCCAGAGGCTGGGAAAGCTGTGGTGGTTTTTGACTGAGTAATATTAACAGGCTCGACCTCGTTTGGCTAAAGGCTAAACATAAACACAAGATCGACCCATAAATCACTCAAACTTGGCGTGAGACAGAACTCAAATGCAAGGCAGTTAAACCAAACAACATGGCAGATCCCATTAAGTTCGAAAAAAAAACAGTGAACCACCTGCAAAGTATAGTTAGACGGTTTGTATAAGTAAACTAGCGAAAATTTATGCCCAAAAACGACAGGTTTCTTCTAAGCTGATTCTTCAAAGGGGAACAGAGCACCATGGATATTGCGGGGGGGGGGACTTGCCGAAACGCTCCCAAGTAGGCTTCGGCTAACTCTCGGATTATCATACCAAAATAGGGATCCTATGTTTTAGATCTAAGATGTCCGAAAGTGGGGCTAAACCGAGGTTGGATCGATTTGGGCGTGCTGGGAGGAAATCGAGCATGTTTTAATGTTGGATTCATATTGTAGCCGCCACTGAATCGGGAATCCTAAAACTATATTAGACCACAGGGCAGTTTTTTCACCATGACATCACGCTGATGAATTGAAACCAATCCGAAGGATTCTGAAAAGCAGGTGTCCATCCAATCCACTTAAAAAAGGAACTGACATTCGGAGGATCGAGGAAACAGGTTGTACAGTTCCAGTTTATCAAGAAACATTGACGTAAGGAATGAAAGGAAAGTGACGACCACAAGCAGACACATAGGGACCTACAGGCCCTGATGAGATGGATTTTTTTTATCCAAAAAGACCAGCCACACGGTCGGTCAAATTGCAATTCTAACAGGGAACGAGGAGATAGATAGTGTTGTCCTTGGTTAAATTAGTTTTGTTTCGTGTATTGACTTAGAGATGCAGTGCAAACACTTGAGATGTTGAACAGGAACCCTGTGCGCGTGAATGCCAGTCGGTAGATTGTTGGTTGTGCAATGACGGATGTATAATTTTTCCCGGCGGATAGATCCAAGGAGAAAGAAAAACATCTTTCGGTATGAATACGTCTGCTAGAACGACAACTTTTCCAATCGTTACTGGGTTGCTGTACATCCAGCTAGTCTGAGACGCTTGTTTTCTCCGTGAACTGACACAGTGCTTTGATAAGTTGCGAGATAAGCGAGCTCGCGCCCATCAAGATACTATCTGTAGGGGCCATCTGAATCAAAGCCAGGTTGGCGGTTGGTGAACGGAAAAGTGCACCGAAAAATTCGTTAATTGCCCATCAAGATACTATCTGTAGGGGCCATCTGAATCAAAGCCAGGTTGGCGGTTGGTGAACCGAAAAGTGCACCGAAAAAATTCGTTAATTTCAACTCGCTGGGTTGCTGTGATAGACAAATGGAAAAGCGCGTGCATGTGGACTACACAGCCCCGACATTAAGCGGTTTGACAACAGCCGGCCGGGTCGCGCACCTCTTTCAGTACATCTCGAACATTCATTTTCCAGAAACACAATTTCCGCAAGTGCGAAACTGTGCCCAAACTGGTGTCGAACAACTTGAGTGTTGTGATGGTAAACAGGGAAGAACCGGCAGTGGGTTGTCCATGAGTTTTTAGCAGTCGTATGGGTGGGTTACTATTGCCAATTTTTTGGCGTTCTACTATCGTAATCCACAAAGAGAACACGCCATAACAAGAAAGAATAATTTCTTTTGGAAACTGTCATTTGGTAGGGACGTTCTCAAATGTTTTTCTTGCTTATCTCTGAGAGGTGCGAGAGGTAAGCGGAAGGGCATAAGGTATATCACTTCTTGCCTCTGATTTGCTTCGCTTCCCGCTTTCGTTTGCAGCCAGTCTGAAAAACACGATTTACATGGATACCTTGGCGATCAGTACAGATACGATAATTAAGGGAGAGCGTAGAAAAGGCGAAGTTGTTACTGGAAACTCAATTTAGCGAGCGACCAGATGACGACATAATGTTAGTCGAAATTCGATGGAAGCGATAAGACAGCTAAGATAGTACGCACGGTTTACAACTGGTGGTGATGATGGCGCTCAAACTAATTTACAGTCTCACAGGCTACTGGCTACGGATTTAACGGTTTTCGCCAACTTCTCACTTCAAGGGTGTTCAAAGCGTCGCCGTTAAATTCTGTCCGCTGTTTACAATCCACCAGACTCTGTCTCAGGATCAAATGAGACTATTTTATAGTGGTTCTATGGAAAGCCACACATTCGCTTCAATAGAAAAAACGCACAATACAGTGAATCTTGGACAAAGCAGACACCGAATAGTACTGATACAAGGCAACTTGCCTGTCCGCTAGGACAATCAACCGTAAGACGACATTGAAGGGAGAGCTGAAGAGCAGTGCGCACCTCTTCGATTAAGACTATTCAGATGCTCAACATTCATTTGTAACCGGATTCATCTTCAGTCCTGATATTAGGTTCTGCGGGAGATGAGACGCTGTTCAGATCAATCCAGACTTAGTGTGAGGACCCGCACTTCCCAGGGTACGCACCTTCATGATTGAACATCAACAGATGGTACTCTTATGTACTTCACAATAAACTATGGAGAAGTTTCGCCTTCGAACTTCAACATAGTCTGATAAGTATGGAGAGCCATTTTCAGCTATGCAAGAGCCTGTCTTACGTGTCAAAGACTAGGTTTATACTCGCACTTGGGTTCAGAAATACCTGGAGAGGTCAAGATGATGCTAATTAGGCAGTGCAGACCAAGGCGTTGTCGCTTTGAAGTACCACGTCTCCAACTTGCTCATCAGGGAACTATGTGGCCGGAAAGCATCGTGCAGTACAAACACACATCCTAGCTACACATACCTAGATGGTAAAAAACGAAATGATAGAAAGTTGTTGCGACTAGAACACCAGAGGGATTGGGTCAAAATTGTCAACACTCCGGTAGTTTTTGTCTTCAGATATTGGGTTCCCATTGTATTTGGAAGTCCTCCATTCGGGATTAAGAGCCACTGGAGCGGAATATGAAAAGGCCATGTCGACATGGCCTGCTAAGAAGCGTTGGAGTAGTGTCCAGGAATAGTGGACCGGACTGATAAAAACTTACCGATAAACTATGCCATGATTCACGGAATACAGATGTACCAAGTTCAAGTTCCAGTTGGCTAATTCGGAGCTTGGAAGCTCATGCCCTTCAACTTGCACAGTACGGTGTTCCCAAAACACCTGAGGGCATCCGGTATAGACGAAGCCGGCGGAGACTGTTGAAGAACGAGGGTGACAAAAATCATAAGGTGTGCTGAATAAGAAGCATGTAATTGTTTACGTGTATTAAGATTATCATTGAGTGAAAGTGGTTGATGGGTGGTGCTTGAGCTAGGCGAATTCAGGGTGTACATTCCCTGTCAAAAATCATCGGTGAGTGAGTGCGGAACTGTACCGTAGGGGTTGATTGTCTATAAAACAAATTTCCAACGCGACCACATACACTTTCGGACGTGAAAAACAAAGAAAGCTCCCTGGGAACAACCCTCATACAATCTTCACAAAGTGAGATGCAACTGGAAGAGGACACGGTTAGGCTAAGCCATATCTCAGCAGATAGCAACACGGACCCGGGCTCGACATCTTACGGGCGACTTAAAATTGACTGTTGTCCCTTATATCTTGATCTGCTGTACGCCAGACGTTTCCCTAACAAGGACGTTAGAATTACTTAATTCACTAACTGCATTCAGTAATCTAAGTTAGTCCTTCATATTCAAGTTGTTTTTAGCTTCCTGCTCCGCTGGGTTTTATCCACAAGAGTGATAGTAGACAATCTCTATCAGTGAATGTGTTTCCAATTTCCAACCTTGGGCACTTTAAAAATACTAATGCCTTATTAAAAGGTCACAGAAGTACGCCTACATGTGTAATGACATGTAAATGAATATCTTCGAAAACGGTGTGATAAAGAGACATTTCGACACCCGTATTTCTTTCTGTCACCCTTTACCATCCTCGGAAATTACCAGGCGATGTCACGGTCACCCGTATCTGTCTCATCTGATGTCCAGAGTTCCCAGCGTCTCATGTAGATGTGACTAACTCATCTTGTTACGACCAACGTCTTTCAAGTGGGCTATCCGTAGGGTACCGCAAATTGTGGTTCACCATCTTTTTTGATACCAAATGTTGACCTCCTTCCTTAGGTATGTTGGTGAAGTTTGCTGAGAATTCACACGCTTGCAGACATTCGCACAACCAACGGGAGTTCAAAAGGCTTCATACAAAACTTATTTGAAAGCACCAAACATTAATTAAAAAACGACACTGAACTGTTGTACGTCAACTTGGCACAGTTTCCTATCGCACATCCACTCGTTCGATATAGGTATATACACACGGAAGTAGAACCCGTCAGTTTTCCTGACATGCTACGCAGTTTACCAGCAAGTCCACTCAATTTTATGATTAAGGTTGTGTTTATTTCCCTCTTTGGCAACATCTGTTGTTTGTTATTTTCTCGCACCTCTCCAATCCCAACAGTTGTTCACGTGCACGTGGATTGTTGCGCAACCGAAAAGGGACAAGAGTGGGGTAGAGTAAGCAAGTCGTTAGCAGCCACCTCTTGTTCACAAACAATCATGTTCAGTCGATCAAAAACCCGGGAGAAAACGGATTGTGCGCGGAACCGGTTAGCCAACAAGTAGACACAAGTAGGGGAGCACTTGTCTTCCACGAACAGTCTTAAAAAACCAAAACGAAGTTGTACATTCCAGGAGTGAAGAAAGAGAAAATGCGTCTCGATGCTAAACTGAGAGTGAACCATCACTCTGTATATCGGAACGTTTCAAAGATGGCAACGAAATGCATGACCTCGTCAAGTCAAACAGACTGTAGGAGGGGATGATCCCTAACAGGATACCGATGGAATGCAAGACATGGTACCAAAGCTGAATAGGCACAACTGGCTGCATTGCTATCACCATACTTTCGCTTCTCTGAACAAAATGGATCGGTGGTTGCAAACTTTTCAAGCTATCGCCACCCTAGCTCTCGATGCACGGCGCTATCGACTCTTCATTTTATATGCGATGTGGAAACAGCGAATCTAGGATTTTTGATAGCGTGAGATTTAGGAGTTAAGGAAGAGTCCCATACAGCGGTGTAAAATGTTCTGAATTGACAACCTGTTGGGGAATACACGACAGCATTCTCCGGATGGCCCGATTCTGTGCGTGAGCCCTCTGAAGAAAGACCACTAAGAGATTTTGACCATCAACATGTGTTTCATACACGCTGGTTGATACTGGTTACTCAGAAAGAGCATAACTGCATACTTTAAATAACCACATACTACTGACGACATTCTTCTACTTTGTGATGATAATGCTTTGGAATTCTAAGCATTCGCAAATATGGGAGTACACGTCAGGAATTAGATAGAGGCGAGTTGCAAGCTGAACTCACCAACGTACAACATGAACAGTGAATTTGTTAACAATAGTAGAAAAGCCTGTCGAGTAAGGGTCCGATAACATATCATCAGATGTGTTTGGACGATCCAGTGCGTTAATATGAGGACCATGTGACTGCCACTGACTAAAGGCATAGGTGAACAACGCGTTGTCAACTCGGCACAAATTTTATCAGCTATTTTTCTCTACCATGGTGGGACATTATGTAAATATCGGAGTCTTGATAAGGCTTACTCTCGAAAAACAAATGTCCATTAGGAGATGGATGGGTTTCGATAGGAACATAAGTTCAGATCCACCACAGTGAGCGAAGTTGAACATGAACCGTGTTTTGCGTGGTTATAAAACAACGGTTATCTGGATGTCGCGCGCCCGACAACTCGATTCGGTATTTTACTAAACGAACCCAGCAAGTTTGTTGATGAATATTCACGGTTTCATGTACACCACAGTGGATCCTCACCATTCTGTTCATGGACAATTTTGGGTCATGGCCCCTCCCCTACGTTGTACCGAATAGCAATGGGCCAAAAATATGAGTTAGCTGAGACTCCATCACTTCACGAGCCGAAGGTTGATCTACGAGTCTGTTCAATCAAATGGAGATTGGATCATTCTCGATAGATACTATTTCCAGTCCGCCACATACCGCGACTAATACAAAACACAGGCCTATTGAATGAGCCACAAAAGTTGCCCTTATTCGAGTGCTGTGGAGTATGCGCCGGTACTCACCAGCTCGCGCAGGTCGGTACATTTCTGCGGTTAACAAGCAGGAAGCATTGGAACGAAACGGCTCGCTGAAAATCGACAAGTTAGACATCGAAACGGGGGGAGGAAAGAAGAAGGCTCCGAAATCCCATTGCTTCACAGAAGCAGTGAAGAAATGAAATTACGACACCGCAATAAAGGGACTCCTATGACAAAGTACACAAGTAACAAACTTGCAAATATTAAAAGTGGATGGGCGTGGAGATTAGGTTGTTATGAATTATAGGTCTCGCGTAAGTTAGCTTACCTTTGGCATTCACCAGTCCATACACTGTTCGGTTGTACCCGTCCGTTTGATTCCAGTAGAATGTCTCGATCAGATTTAATTCCGGTTCCAGACGCCGAATTTCCCTCAAGCCGGCGATATCCAGGGCCAAATGAATTTCACGAAGACGATCAGGTAAGGCATTCATGTTATGTAACAGTCTCACGCGAATCATTGGATGGTAACCTGGGGCGCGGTCCGTTCGGTGAATCAAACGTAGTTGGTTTTCCTGTGGAAGAGGTACCCGAAAATATAGTACAGGCAGAATGTGACCAGTCTGTGAAACTCTTTCGGAAGATGACGGTTCACAACTTACATGGAGCGGGATAGCATAGGACAAAACACCGGCACTGTTGACACACAATGATTTAGTGGAGTCCACGCAGAACGCAACGGAATCTGTTCGGCGTTCGACTTCAACAAGAAGTCCACTATAAGCAGTGAGTGCGTGCACACCATCCTGCAAACAGGTTTTCCAATCGCCAAAGTCGTCAGGCACAAACTTTCCGCTAACCCACAGGTCGTGCATCAACGGTGAGGGGGACAACAGACCACCGGTGGCATTCGGTGTTGAGGTGAGCCCGGGGGCAATCGTTGCAGAGAATTGGGCATCATACATGTAGAAATCTCCCAAGATGACGATTTCATTGACAGGTACATAGAGATGATATACAGCAGAGAACTGATGGGTTGGATAGCGTAAGAATTCCAGTTTTACTATAGATCCACCTTCCACCAGCAGATCAAATCTAAAAGAGAAAACATGGTGGAACATTATGGTAAATTCACCATCTTCGGGGACGGAGTTAGGGTGGTGACTTTGAGGACGAGGCAAGTGTCAGTAGCGAACAAATTTCAATGCGCATAGGCCGTTTCCAAGATACGTTATTTATGCACCCAGGCAAATCTGAGTGTAAAGACCATTTTCTAATGAATATACACTCCAGTGATATACCGCATCAGGTGCACGTAATCTGGTGGGTATGGGGTAGCCTCGTGGTTAGGGTGTAAATTACTAACAGTGAGGTCTGCAGTCCGGACTCAAATGTGACTTTTTGGATGCTTTTTTTAGGTATGGAGAACCTGGTCAGGTATATAACACTCATGCATAAAAAACGATACCAGAGCTAAACTTCGGCTTCATCTTTACTGAGTCGGGTAAATGTGCTCGGCTTTCGAGTCCTACGGACATAATTACAATGAAATAAGTAACAAAAATTAGCCATGGCCAGGTAGTTCAGAAACAGTTGAGAAGACAAGTGTGGATTAGAATGACAAAGCTGGAAGGTCATGGGTTACACTGTCATTCTTCGAAATGCCTGCATCATACCGATTTGTTGGAATACGAGTTGGAATCATGCCAGTATTACAGAACAGACGGAACCAAGGTGACTGACATTCGTCGGCCTCTGCTATCATTGTAGTCCTGTTAGGTAGCCTCCGCTTAACAAGTTGAATAAATTAAATTCATATTGCAGTCCTTGCCCACCGAATCTAAACAGTTTAACAGACATCTCTCCGCAGTTTTTTATGACTGCTGAGAAATCCTTCATGTAGTTCTCGTTTGTATGTGTCGGAATTTGATTTGTCTGATCCAACTCAACGTCTGATGAGCGGTTTGAATTTTAGATCCATAGGTTTACTTCAATCTTCCAGAGAATTTTTTATGAAGATGGCGATCCGCGGACCACTGGATTTGTTCACTTTGTTTCACCCTCCATTTACTCTTCAGTTCACGAAAGCGTTCCATGAGATTTGTTCTTAGATCGCAAAACTCTCCTTGGGTAGATGAGTTTGATGGGTTTCTCAGTATCTCAATGAAACTGCATTCTTATGTTCAAGTGTCCTTTTTGTCGATTCGATGATTTCTTGCAGACTCCCTCTCAATTATCTCCAATGCGACTTTAAGCATGTGACTTCATTACGGTTCATTTTTCACGCAATGAATTACGTTTCGACTGTGCTTCCGGTATTCCACTACACTTGACAAAACCTTCAGTTCTCCGACATTCAGGTAGATCGATTATTCTTTTTAGCAGGATGACAGTTTTCCTAACCTGGTGCATAGAAGTTGACGTAAGTGCACGAGTTGAGGTTTACACAATTTTATTAGTCTATTACGATGATCACAGCACCGCCTTTGTTGGTAAACCTCTATTTGAATGATTCGACTCATGGGATTTTTCAAGTAACTAAACATGGTCCACCGGATTATTGGAAACAATTAACAGGACCCAAATCTGAGTTATTCCGTGGATTCCTGACGTTTACCTGATGTGCCAAGTTACTTCAAACTACATCAAACCCTGAACTGGATAACTTGGTACTTCTGGTAACTTTCCTGTTCCTCATGTCAGCTCAACATCATACCCCTGACAAAGGAAGCTGAGTAACAGGAGGTTCTTCCAAGTTTCCCGTCCACAAACATTGGCGGGTTTCGATCGTTCGTCGTTAGAAAGCTGGGTGTGAAACTCGTTTTCGTCATCTTCAGAATGTGGGCGCATAGGTGGTCATAAGCGAAGCGAATTCAAGTTGCGGGTATACTTGGATTGTTGCAATTCAGTTCACTGATAGGCTTTGAAAACGGGTGTCTAGGTGCTGCAAATCCTACTGTGTTTACATCAATTGCTCTCCACATTTTTTCCAGGAGGAATTGTATTCGGGTCCAGCTCTAAGTGGTTTTTTTTCTATTCTGCAAGTTTTATGTCACTGAACGCCGCAACATCGACAAGATAACCCTCAGGTCTGGCACTATTCTCCTTACACGGTACGGCACTGACTTTACGGGTGTCGAGTGTAAGTGGTCCTGTAACGATCCTAAGTACACTAGTTACCTTCGTGTTTAATTGTGGTTTTGAAAGACGGTTAGTTTTTAGGTTAGTTGATTGATTTGAAGTGTCCACCTTCGTCCTTCAAACGGAAAGATAATGCATGACGGGGTTTTCTCAAGTAGAGTCTAAAGACCTAGTGAATTTGGGTGTGAGAACTCGTTTGGCCTAGAGAACAAAACATAGATTTATTTCTCCTAGTGATGTGATTGAGTCGTACTAGGCTCTAATCTGCCTTCCCCAAAGGAAGGCAGAATCGCTACTTCCGTGGATATGCGAATGTCGGTTGCTTGGAGTAGATATCCTACCATCCTCATACTCGTACGAAAGCGAACAGTAGCACTCTAAACTGCTCAATCACATGACTATTCACACCATGAGAGCTCGGCGCTCTTCACTCCTGGCCGAGCAATAGGGTCCTCAGAGTCGCTTTGCTGGAGGGCTTTGCTCGACAACAGAAGCCATCGTTCTGTAACGATGCAGTGTGATCCACGAATGGTTTTAGACATTCCACTCACCTTCCTTGTTCATCCGTCAGTGTGTAGCCATTACGCATCTTTTGTTGATCTGATACGCGAACTCCCCAGAAAGGAGTACTGTCCCATTGGCGAACCGTACCGCGTACAACAGAAATGAGTCTAGGACAGGGAACGTTAGGAAAGAATGAGAAAACTATGCGAATTTTGTTACTAAGTGAGACAACAATAACAACGACAGGAACACAATTGCCAAATCGTCAAAGTCAATAACAACGTTATCCATATCACCTGTTCGGATAATTGGATCTGATTTACACATACACACACACACACACGAAATGACCTGCGGAATGTCGGGATACACACACACACACACACACGAAATGACCTGCGCGAATGTCGGGTCATGTTTATATGCATCATGCACACCTGAAACGTTGTTTCCACCGAATTGTCAACAACGCGTAAACAAATCGGCGTCCACTTTGGCGGCGTTACTTTACCAGTGCGACAGCTGGAATCACTATACAACTAGTACTTGGTTTAGGTTGGCTGTTGCTTTAGTGATGGATGATGTGGTATGTAAGTTCGGTACTGGATCACAATCAAACGGTGTAGAAGAAAACAGAACTGGTCAATAGACAATCGACATTCCCACTGTTCGTGGCAGATGAGAGAATTTCATCGGTCATCAAAATCATTGAAAATTCGGGAAAGCACCGGGAAGCAGATACTCAGCATCAAGTGAATTATTGACACCAGAAATGTGCAATCATCAACTGAGTTGTTTTCGTCCAATTTACCATAAATTCTCTAATAAGTTCCCACCGCACGCTAGTTTTTGAAACTAACCCGATCAAGCTACGTAGACGTTTCAAGAAACGGGTGATTTCGTTTAGGCATGCTCGTTTTTTGTTGAAAAAAAGGAAATTACAGTTATGTAGGTCGTGATGACAAAATCCAGGGTATCGAACGTGTATCTCTTCCTTAGGTTAATGTGACCAAGGCCGCAATTTAAATAAAGCGGGCCAGGAGTGAGTGAAACCCACCGACAGGTGGACTCAGATTCAGCATAGAAAGGTTCGCCATGCATATGAGAGGCAGGACGGTGAGCAAAAACCCATTTAAACACTGACAGAAAATAAACAGCCAATAAGTCGAGCTTAACCGTCACCAATCGGGCTTTGTTTGCGCTAAGCTTTGGCAGAAAACGAGCAAGGGATGTGCCTTTAATTCAATTTTGTGCGAGATTCGGGTGAAGTGGTCTGAGTTTCTAGAGCGTCATCCAGAGTTGAGGTGGATGAGTCACACACATATATAAACAGATAATTGTTGGTCTGATGTGAATCATCGTCGGTCTGGGTGGATGGACGAATGTGCTCGATTGTTACCTATGATGTGAACATGCATTTGATATTTGGTCGAACGGCACGATGCAGTACAGATGATATTCAACATACACAAAGAGGGTGTCCAAAAACGTGGTGGTCTCAGTTGTACCGCATAAGAACGAATTCCATGAGCTCAAACGAGGACAAAAATGAATCGATACCTGCCCGCAAAGTGTTCACTTCTGTAATCCAACCCCTTGGAGCTGGTATATTCTTTGCCTAGGGATGACTAACATGGAACACGTGGCTTCGTGTTGTTGAGCATCGAAGTCACGGGTGAAAACACATAATTCTTTCACAACAATAGTTCCGGTTCTTTTTTGAGTACCTTGCTAGTTTCACAAGCTAGCTACCTTCGCCTTATGAGATGCTTACAAACACATCAATGTGATCGTCTTCCAAAGAAACTGATCAATAATGGATCAGTCACGGAGTCGTTATTCCCACATTACATTCGGACAAGACAGCACGAGAATCTGATACCATTATAGAGAGCAACAGCTTTCAGTCATTCCCTTTGTTTTCATAGAAATAAAGGACTCCGGAAACTCGATGATATTGGAGGGAGGGAGAAAGAAGGTTGTTGTCTTACTATGGAAGGAGAAAATGCGAAACCCTTCCAAGGTTGTATTACAAATTCGAAAAAAAACGGTAAAGTCATATCGCGGAACGATGGGAAGCTCATTCCATGCGATCGATCTGTGCAAGCACACAGTCATACTAGTCACCATGGGAGCACTGCAGTCGTAAACAAGGTAAAGCAGTGGTTTACCTCTAGGATATGATCGAACAGGTTCAGACAGGATATGGTCAATCTGACTGCATGTCAGCGGACACGGGAAGCAAGCCTCACCAGGCACAGGTGTATTTGGTACAGCAGTAACACTCAAACGCCACTTACAGACAACTCAGTTACCATGTCTGATCATTACGCATGACATGCGCACAAGCTGAGGAGCATAGCCCGAGAAATTTCACCCAACAGGGCACATGGATTGGAGGCTTGGCAGGTACAGGCATGGGCACGTGTGTGCACGGGAAATAAAAAGAAAGATTGCCATGACAACAGAGAGGTTGGCGAAAGTATTTGCTCCGGCGACGAGGGCAACGATAACAGATATGGTATATGGGTTGTTTTGTACTGTTTTTAGCCAGTGCAGGGCTTCCTTTTATGCATCAGAAAGACCAAAATTCCACCAAAAATCGATGGAGACGGAATCTGATCAGTAATTGTTAGAATCGATGCGACCAAACAGGGGTTTCATAGAACTTGTTCAAAAATTCAAATAAGTTGAGGATATTAACGAAGCACGAAACAGAATCACTCATCGTTCTAACAGATGCGACCAGTCAGTGAAAAGTTCAAAGGTAATATGGACAGAAACCCTCGAAAGTACCTACTTCATGCTGTCCTTCCGAGAACCACTATCAATACTGTCAGGCTGTCCATGAACGTTGAGAGGACAGCATCGATGCATCTTCATGTGCGTTGAGCTAAGCCACCTAACCTAATTGGAATTGTATCAATCATATTGCGCAAAAGACCAAACCGGCTTCGGTTGGAGTGACTTAGGAATTCAATCTGCATCAAACTCTAATCTCAGATCGTTCAGCTATGGCATCTTTTAAGTACGCAGTTGTCCTCCAATAAGAAAAGACCAAGAGGTACAAAATACCAGATTGCCCGAGAGAAGGAAGGGGTGACAAAAAATCAAGAGGTGGACTCGAACCACAGACTTTTCGGCAAGTTGAACAACGCAGCAGTAAGAACAAATTTGCGAGCTGAATTCATTTCGCACACTCTTTTCCGCCGAAGGACACATGAAGCAGTATGGCGGACAAAATACAGCTCGGTTTGAATCATTTATGTAGGTCTGAAACACTCAAACAAACCAAGGAGTATTTCAGAATGACTCACATCTTAACAACTAAGCACTAAGCGCTAAGCTATCTCGAGTCGTCCATACTAGACTGCTGGGCTTGCATTAGATCATTTTTAGTGCCTTGCCCTCTGATACGGAACCATCCCTTCAACACAACCCAGTATTTCACTTTGGAGTTGTTATGGAAAGACAGCTAAGTATTGGTTCGACGTCTCTGATCCGGAGAACAGTGAACGGCAGTTGCCCCCTACACCTAATCAATATTCGCCAAACCTGGGGCGAACCCTGTGGTATTCTCTGTCTACACAAAACGGTGGTTTGTCGTCCACACTTCCTGGCTGTGTAAAGTCAAGCAGTCACAGCTGGTCCAATTTGCTGTCTAGCAATTCAAATGTTTCTCCAAAAATATCCGTAAGACCTGTGCTCACTGGCAACAAAGTTGATGAGCACCTGAGAGATTTAGATTTGATGCTGATAAAACTGACAGAATGTTTTGATATCACATGTGATGATGAATTAAGTCGAGAAACACAGTGACATGGCGGACACGCTAAGCTGTTTGGCTCGGACGGGCAATACTTAGCTTTTTCAGTCAATGGGAGGAGCGACTTTGTTGGGGGTATAAATAAGGACACTCAACAGAAAGTCAACAGTGGAAAACTGAAGGTATCCATCGCCTACTCGTTTTCATATGGAACTGATACGCCGTTATGCAGAGAGCGAGAGATCGTATATCCGCGAAAGTGACTGAGTGTCTGACGCTTCTTACGGTCAATAATCCTCATTATAAGAAAACCCGAAGGGGAAAGAGTGCTTCTTTCTGAAGAGTGGTTCCTTAGAAGTATCTAACAAATTTGGTGCAACAGCTTACAGAGCCGCAAATATGGAACATGGCCATGAATATGTATTTCCACCCCTTGCTCTTATAGGTGGAATCACCCGAGGTGACAAGGAACAACCATGGGGCAGCACACCATTTGCGTAAATAAGGACATACCTGGGATCCAGATTATCCACCACTACTCGGTCTCGGCGAAGCAAGAATTCCAAATTTCCGTAAAAGGTGCTGCCTGGTTGAGCCATTTGGGTTATCAGCAAGCGATAGTGAAACGGCTCACTGTGCGCGCAACTTTCTCTCGCTTCTGCGGCACTCCCATCCGAAGAACGAGCCAGAGCTCGACAATGAGACGAAGCGCAACAGTCGGGATCCAAACAATCAATCAAGCCATCTAGAAAGTGAATTAGAGACTTGACTTCTGTCACGTGAAACACAGTTTGCAATTGCCCCAGAGTGGGTAGGATGTAATATGTAACGGGAGATGGGTAGCTCAAGTACGCTGCTTCGTTGTTGCTTTGCTTGCCGACCTACTCTAATTGCCAAGTTCGGTGAACGAGCAAACAGCAAAGTGAGTAAGACAATCACAGTCGATAGGCGGCACGTACGTGACCCTGGTAGCCAGAAAGAGAAGTAATCATCAAAGCCTAGTAACAATGAAATGCACAGAACCGTCATGAAGACCCGTCAAGTAAGATTAATCAAATATGCATTTGATAGGCCATGGTGTATCACGTAAGGGTGACATGCACAATTCGGGTAGGTTCAGGCGAGTTTCTGTTTGTCGGCTAGGAAGCATATACGAAGAACAGCCGATGGAAGGGAAGACAGTTACAAGTTGAAGGCAACTGCATAGCCAGTTCATCTGTATAGGGTAGCTTGACAATTCCGTTGAAGTGAGAAGGTAAGCGCTGAGCATTGACGTAGGGACACCAACAGATAGGTGATTAGGTCATTTTCATCAGTGTTCTTTACCACTGATGTATCTCGTCCAAACATATCTCGTCAAGAGGACCGAAGTTATAAGAATGAGTGGGTTTCCATAAGTTGTCCTGGGACCATAAACTAACCACCTTTGAGTCATTCTCCTTGCGCATAACTGGGCGAAAAGAATTCAAGGGGAAGTTGATTACCTGATATACAGAGTTTGTGGACTAACCAGCGTAGCCTTTCTCCCGTCAATAGTGGGCTAATTTTTTCAAACAAAACGCAGTGCACACTTAATCCAATGATCCCATAAGAACTAGACGAAAAGTGATTTTCGAGTGAAACACAAACAGGGTGTTCAGTTGATTTATTGATTTTTTGCTTCTTATCGATAGCCATTCAGACACAGTCATTACTAATTGCGACAGACCGGGAGTATTGCGGGGACAGCCTAGATTTCCTCAAATTCGCTTCCCAGTTCGAATGCGGGCGGTACGAATGATCGCTAGACGGGAGAACCGGAGCTTACTATCCTCGGTGATATTGTCTTTCTGTCATCATCCGCAAATGAATTGGAACCCCCATTGTCGGCATGTTATCTAAACAATAGCATCGTCCTATCCCTTTTCTCTCCGATTGTCCAGCGTTCTAAACTAACTGTCATAGCCGTCCAATAAAAGGAACATCACATCGGCGGGAGGAAACATGTTATGAAAAAAGTGCCTCCATACATTGAAGTTCGGGGGGATTTCAGTTAGCCTTATATCCGGAAACTATTTCAGCAGCAAAAGAACACCAACGATTCCTTTTCTTTACTGGATAAGGAGAGCTGTTTCAAGTGGCAACAGCGCATAACTTGAGAGGTTGGTGGATGCGTTCGCAATGATTCACGACCAGAAAGTAATGAGCTGACAGCTGATGTTTAAGTAAGCTAACAACTGTGCACACGGAAACGTTAGCAACGTATTGATGCCCGATGTCCTTGTTATGGGGCGGCGTTCCAGTGACAATCAGCGGAAAGTCCTGATGGGAGCCCAGTGAGTTGTCGAGGTGTGTGCGATTTTTGGGATTACGCGCACAAAAGAGGCGTCCGGTAATATACCGTAACCTCAAGCCGTCAGGTTCAGGTTCTCATCGAGGAATCGAAGGCCTACTATCTGGACCTCTCATTATCATCATCGAAGACAGAAACATCAGTGTTGTCACTGATGCTTCGCCGGACCTAACATGAAACAAATAGGGCAGCAAAGGTGTGGCCAAATCCCAAGCATCCTGCGATAATCGATGATTAGCTAGCAGACCGCTGACTACCTACCAGTAGTGATCGTCCGAACCAGTTAATAGTTAGTCAAACCAAGATTCATACCTGAAATAGAGATCGGCAGTTGCTCAAATAGGACGGCTTATGCGAAGTCTGCAGAGCAACAGCCTGAAACTGTTAATCTAAGGTCATGTGTGCGACCTTTCTACGCTCAGTGAGGACGAGGGCGTTCCTGTGACCAAGGGTTTTTAACATTGGACCACACCTTTTCCCTAAAAATGCGGTAAAATCCCGAGTCCACGATGTGGTAATTATCAGGTCCTCCGAGAGGAGCAGTGACTAATCAAGCTAAACTTTCTGACTGCCCACCAATAGTCAGCCGATTAGCTGGATTAGTTAGACCAAAACTCGCATCTTAACCATAGATAGTCTTTTCTGGGACACCCAGCTGAAACCGAAGAGATCTTGTTACATCCAATCATTAGGATGTGTGGGGGAAGGAGAATAACAGAAGGGACGATGCACAGGGGCACCCGTATGTGGTGTTGCGCGCTACGTAACAGATTTTCTCAATCGCTGGAGGCAGCCTGAAATTTACCGATCTGTGACAGATATGGGCAATATGTACCGAAAGTAGCTAGAACACTTGAAACTTCCGACACGATATAGTGTGGCTCATCAATTGGGCTTGTTATTGACAGGTCAAATGACTCCTGAGATCAGCTGGTCTGTCTATTGACGACACACAATATTTGTAGGACAGGGGAACACTGACGGAGTCTAATCGAACGACAGCTACACGAAGCAAACTGTAGTGTGCTCACAGAACGAGTTACTTGTTTACAACCTATATACATGAAGTCAACACCGACAGGCACATGATTCTCACCAGTACTCACCAGATTCCCGTGCATTTCGTGAAGAAAGAGTTGAAACTAAAAACTAGGGTGGAATGGTTACACCTCACCTGAAGAGTCAAGTCGACGATCAGTTCTTATTAGCACTTCATTCAGTTTGTGTAAACTGAGAGAACAAAACTCGAGAAAGGTTTGCTTATGATCGTAAGACTAGAGAAGCAATACATCAGATGGGCCTGAATGAGGCCGAGGTTAGTATGCATCAACAGATGATTACCGAAGCGATAGGCACCGGAAGAGCAACGGGACATCAAGAAAACAGTAAACCTAATCTATATACCTTGGTCATTGTCCTGGTGATCATCGCAAGCCACTTCAGTCTGAACTTGACACGCACTTCCCTTCCATTCAGATGCACATTGACAATGATAGGCAGCCATGAGTTTGTCGAGCACACATTGTCCATGACCGCTACACTGGTTGGGGCATCCATCTACATGGGATGAAACACAAATCAGACGATAGGACAGTCCGTAACAACGAGAACAATCACAAGGAGATAGGAAAATCGGAACTACCCGTAAGTAGATAGTATAAAAACGCAGGATAATGGTGAAGTATGTTGGCAGGGAATACTGAGCCTCAAGTAAGCTAGCACACATAACAAACAAGGAGACTTTGACCTTTCAACAAGTAAATCACATAGGGCTTATAGTGAAGAGGTGTGGCAAAATGCTAGGGTGGATGTGGAAACACACGACCATTTAATACCTGTAGATAATAACGAAACCATCTTTTCATGAGATCACAGCGTGCCGCATCTCCACAAATGACCAGCCGAAAGCAGGAATTCAAACAAAAGCCATGCTAGTTGGGGGTGGTTGAATTGAAATGAATTCAAAACGCGATGGACCAACTTCAACATATTCAGAAAGGCATTTTAAGATATGCTACTAGAAAACTCGTCGTAATGAGCGTGTCCCGGTGAGCATGTCTGAATCACTCACCCAAGGTACAGTGCTTTCCGTTCCAACCCGGCTGGCAGATGCAGGTACCATTCGAACAATGCCCGTGCGCAAAGCAACTGGGGGAACAGACTTCTTGATTACAACGCTGTCCAGTCCACTTGGCAACACATTGGCATCGCATATTGTTGATCGAGTCAAATACACACGTACCGTGTGGACCGCAGTCGAGCGAACAAGCTGGCATAGAAAGAGAAAAGGTAAACATTGATACTGTCAGTAAACAAGGAAGTATTCCCATTAGATTCAGAATGGTGAAAATGTTTTAGAGTAAACTTACGAACGTTATCACGGGCATCTAACAATAGAGGAGAGCTCGTTGCTGAGCGGCCAGCAGCCTTTGAGTTCCAGTTATCTGTAGGTTGATTCCTCCGAGCTGGGGTGCCTAGAAAGCTGGCCGTCTGCATCACTGGGATAGAAACTTCGCACGCTCGCCCAGACCATCCACTGAAACAGCGACAGTTACCCTGTTGGCAAACTCCGTGACCGGAACAAGTTGGGGAAATGCAAGTTTCTGAAACAAGGTGAACACACAATACTGGGTTACTCATTGATAGAGTGACACAACCTCACAGACAATTTTTTTAATTTCAGAGCATTTCGATCACCGTAGGCGAAATTCGCCTGGGACCGACTGATATTCATCGCTGTAAAGTCAACATTCAGAGGGTTGCTTGATTGATTAAGGTTAGACGGTCACATCTGGGTAATGAGTTCAACGGACCACGCTGTTGTTTGTTGATGTTTGTAAGCCAGAAAGAACCACATGGCTGGCCCTCGTTCCGACTGACACGGGTGGTTGGCAAGTGAATTGTCATTGCTTTTGCACGGCACAGTTGTAGGTGAACCGATATGCCTTCCTTGACCGGCTCAATTTCGTCCGATAAAACAGTGGTTGTCCATTAATGTACACAGAGAAGTAGATGGTTCTCTTCCGAAACTTGATATTGCGTGGGATTTCCGGGTAAGAGTTGTACGTATTTTTGGTGTTCTGCAACGCGCACATTCAGTTTTCTGCTCGTCCTTTCTGTTTGGCTGCGATCCACTTATATACGCAGTCGGCTTCATCACCAAGAAAAGCATATAAATATTGCCCGGATATGAGCACAAAATCAGAATAGCCGGGGGGAGAGGCTGCCGGCAAATCTGGTGATGCGAAAAGCCCTTCGAGGAAAAAATCCCATGAATACGAGGATCTATTTGGATGTCACGGCGCCTCATCACCTGAGGGAATAACAGATGCTACGGCACAAAACAGTCAGTGTGGCACTGTCGTCAAGGTAACATCAATCTTATTATGTACCGGCTGTGGGGATCAGACAATGATTCCTGCTAGAGGATTCCTTCCAAAAGGATTCGAGAAACCAGGGCAAATAGCGCATGAGCATGAGGAAATACTTTCATTTATCAAAAGAACGGAAGGATGAGCGTGAGTGAGACAACTGAACAAAGGTCTATCAGGTCAAAGGAGTGTGTGTGTGTGATGAGGCAAAGGAAAACAATGGTTTCCATCTTCACAGACGCAAAGATAGCCCACGGTTATGATGCGGTAAACAATAACAGTTCCAGAGGGCTTAAGGTGTAGAAAATTGGTGCATGGATCCAAGAAGACACCAGAGAGAATACATTTTTTTAACTCCCGAGTGTTAAATGCCGTAAATGACAAATATCTGGGGATTCCCCCTCTTTTGAAATGAATGAAAGTGAAATTGACGAGTGCTTGAGAGGTAAGGTGGTGTACCAGCTTGGGTGTTTGCAGCTGCAACATATAAACTTATAAATAATATTATTAACAATAAAATTAAAACAACGAAAGACTCAGCTTAACTCGACTGGTCTAGTAACGAAACCATTTAATTGTTCTGTCATTCGACCGTGTGGCCTAACTGATGATCGTGTCATATTACGGCTGGAGCTGTAACTGACACCACGCTGCAACAATGGACAAACTTTCAAGCAAACGTCTCAAAGGAAGCTCAGGTGAGATGAAAAAATGACTGATGAGCTGGTCTTACCGGTTGAACTTGCCCGGAAGAGCAAATTCAATGGACAACGGAGAATCGAGAGACCGAACAAGTGAATGAAATTCAATTATATGTCAATCGATGTTGCTCTAACGGTAGTGCTTTCCGCTAAGACAAGCTAACCAAGCGTGCTATCACGGATGAGTGAATACTACCTCAGCCGAGTAGACGCTACTTGCCAGCTCGGATACACGCGACCATCGAAACGACAGGCATATATTATAGATGTTTGATCCGGAGGATAAGAAAGTTATAGAAAGAGTAGACGCTACTTGCCAGCTCGGATACACGCGACCATCGAAACGACAGGCATATATTATAGATGTTTGATCCGGAGGATAAGAAAAATTATAGAAAAAGCTTATTCATATTATACCATTCCGAAGAGCGCAACTCGGAGCATTGGCACAAGCTAGAAAAAGTGTCCGTTTGGAGACAGTAGACTAAGCGGATTCACAACAGACACCAGTGAGAACTCATAATATTGACATAGACGAAAAAGTAGTGGGAATACGCTGGCGGCAGTAGCTGAAACGAGACACACATGGATGTTGGAGGGCATCCGAAGTTCTGAGAGCAGGCTAATTGTTGATGTGAATTCAGGCATATATCCGAATGGGAAAAACAAAGCAATTAGCTGTGGGATTCTTTCGGTGCACAGCTGGCATACGAAAGACAATGGATGAGTAACAGGATATCCGAAAGGATAGTCAATGTTACTGAAGTGAGACAGGACCGGTACAGAACAAACTTTGGGACGTTGGGAATTTGATTCAGTATGCCCAAAGCATACCTATCAGTAGGAAGGGAACGAATGTTGAGTGGATATAGATATGCGAATGTGTGACGGTTCTTCTAAACGCATCAAGCACAATTCGTATCGGGTTCAGTAGTTATGAAGAGTCTTCAGTTGACGGATTCACACGGATCAAATAAGGCCCGTGTATGACTGGAAAGGGGATGTAGAGGTACGACTCTGTAGATTTGCATATCGGTCAAACATGGAGAGTTGGTAGACAGGAGACGACAAAGCTTTATTCGTTGACCATCAACAGCCAGCAAAATGCTAATTCTGAAATGCTAGCTAAATGCTTCTAGCTATACTGCCGTGAGCCGCCGAATGGAGACAATGGCCAAACAGTCATTACTTATCATCAGGCTCAATCCGGGTTGATCGAAAACTCGGTACGGAAGGGTTGGCGTCGGTGTCTGCCTAGAGCGCGTTCAAACAGAAAACTGGAGCCTGTAGATACGATATCTAACGCCCTAGATCTAGCCACTTTGACATAAGCCATGCGGCTTCGCACATGGGTTTGGAGAATGCTGCGGTATGAATCGTATTCGGTAAGTGGGACGCAACTCCTGCCGTAGATTTGCAAACATCCGCTTAGTGGGATTAATACAGCTGAGTTGACAAGGAGACTCTTTACCGATGTCACTGTCCAGCCAGACGCGTCGAACAGAATCCCGCCATATTGCTTCCAACGAGAGATTTGAATGCGCAACCAGCCGTGACACGCTATTGGTGCACTGCTGTTACTCGATTACAAGGAAGCACTAGGGGCCAATGGGAGGACCAATCAAGATGATTGATAGTGTAAGGAGATCTTAAATCTTTTATTCGAGATTTCGCCCGGTAAGTGAAGTCAATCTATGCTGCGAAACCGAGAAACACTTCAGCGGAGATCGGTTCCATAGGACGAAATGTCCATTGAAAATTCTGGAATCCCTCACACTACCAATAATCTATAAGCAGCTCAGAGGAAGAGTAATTTCACAAGACGAGTGAAGCTTCCGTGAGAGGTCTGTTAGCATGTAACCATGTGACATAGATTGGGATTGAATGATGAGTCGCGTTGTAGTACGAGTTAACTACGCTGCTGATCAGCAGCTTGCAGCCAAAGGGTTAAGTGTTTAAATTACTAGCCCGGAGGTCGCGGGTTCGAAATTCACTGGAGTTTCGTGAGATGCCTACTGCTTATAGTCTCGATAAGGATGAAACAACTGTGCAGATCTTCTTGGCTTTTCAGCAGGGGGTGGCTTCACTTACAGGACGAAACCCCTAATTAAGGTGATTCTGAAAGTTAGGACCGTCCGTTTGAAAGCGTACGCTTTAATCCTTGAGTTGCTCAGCAACAAATGCTGAAAACCACACAACGGTGGTTTGTAGGATGATCTGTCTGAAGACAGTGTCACTGTACGGTGCTAGACTGATCAGGCGAGCTGACTCACGCGTTAAATTGAGTTCAGTAACACGAAACACGAATTGAATCACATGAAAGTTATCGAATAAGCCCAATGTGGTAAAACTGTAATGAGGAACTGGGGTTCTAACTTGTCGCGACAGAGGTACTGACATCTGTGGTGTGCAAAAACAACGCTGAAATTAGCAAGTCGACCTTAAATCCTTAATCATACCGATGATATCACTGAGAGGTAAGAAGAATCGGGTTAGTGCCATGAGATTCGACAATAGTTGGAGAACGTGTTCTAGGGGAATGTAAAAGGAGTTACCTTTGGATCACTATGTTTACAGATCGAGTCGCCAGTCGCTGCTCTTGGGCAACTACTACGTAACATTTCACAAGCCGACTCAGTCCACCTCCGGAGAGAGTCGCCTTAAGGTATGAATAAGAGAAAAGTGATGGCAATTACACTAGTTATGCTGACAATACTTCGAGCGACTAGAATCATGTACCGGGGATATGATTTTCGGCTAGTTGCGGTGAAACGGTGTGGAAACTACCCGTGGAACGGTGGATACTACTGATGAGGCACTCGAGTAGTATATTCAGTTGGTGTTTTCTAATAAACAACTCTGTAGTGAAGGCCTTCTTCCTTTCACCCATATATAAGAGTCTCCACCTGCCTTAGTGGGACTGCATTGGCTAGTTCGCACCAAAGCAGAGTTATCCACAAACTTGAGATTGGCGTAGCCAACACGCGTTCGCGTCGCGCAATCTAGGGTGTGGCCCAAGCAGCCTGCAGTTCGATTTGACATGTGGCGACTAGCCACCAACAAATCAAACTTCACGAAATCCATCTGTCTATCAATTTCTCCGCCAATATCGATCGGTCGGACGCACGATAAAACAATACGCCCTCCAGTGTACATGAATGTAGAAAATTCTATCCCGTGTGAGAGCGTTACCAGAGTCAGTCGTAAAGACAATGCGGGTTTGTCCGCAGACATTTGGTGAGCACATTTAGTAAGCACTGTCTGTGTATAAAGACACGTCATGCCATGGACAACATGTGTGCATGTGCGCGAATACATGTGGATGGAACAGAGACCGGTGTCAAGCATTCTTCTTGTACATATTACGGAAGCGATGACAGCTGTGAATTAGATCTGATAAGGAGCAAACAGTAGGTCTAGTCAACAAGAGGATTTCGAAATCAATGTATACGATCGCGATAAGGTTTATCTTGTCACGTGGTATTATTTTTAGAAGACCTTCGGTGAACTGGCGAGCGGAGTTGTCAAACCATTATACGGAGAGATTGGTGGTTTCGCCACAACGAGGACGGACCCCGTTCGGGACGGAGTCTGCAGTAAAATATGACCCAGTAATGCTAGGACGGGGAACATCGTAAACAACGCCTTTTAGGAGAGGAGACCATTACTTCGTTGGTATCGGACCTATCAATGTAAAAACATCTGGATTTTAGGACAACTGTAAAGAGCTCACACTGATGATTGAGAAAAACTAACATACTGTGAGATCGGACGAGACCTGAACATCAAACTGGTTGTCAGGCCATTCCAATGGTGAGGATCAAAGGGCCAGCTGAGCATGGAGATTACACTTCACAATGGCATCATAAATTGGCTACAATCATACGACCAAATTGTGATAAACTTACTCGTTTCACACAGTTCCCCAGAAAAGCCCGGATAGCACTGACATTCGCCAGTCACGCATTGTCCATTACCCGAACAGGTGGGATCCAGACACTCGGACCAGAGCACTTCACATTCCCGTCCTTTCCATTCTGGATAACAGCGACACGCGCCAGCCATGTACTCCCCATGACCATTGCAAACTTTTGGAACTTCAGCTGTATACACAGAAATCAGAAAAAGAGAAATTTGATAATCATAAACATGGAAAGTCTCTAAACAACCAACAGAAGATTAACCATCGGATGCTTCGTTTAGTGTCACATAAGACATTCGCTCATGTCCAGACAATATTGTATTCAATTACTGTGTTGTTTATGAGGTTGATGAAAATTCATCAACAGTCCACCACCGTTTTCTCTGTTTCGGGTTCAACAAATCAGCTCGATCAGTCGACCTAAACTGCTCAACGCCGAGTAGGTGATGAGAACCATTCAGCTGGCCACAAACATATCGACGGGATCGTCTACTTTGGTTAGTTATCCTTGGACACTCATAGAGCAACAGGCGGTAGCGTGCTTGAAAGTACTTCAGACGCGATCCAGAAAGGTCCGGTTATTCAAAACCGGGCAAGTCTTAGAGGGCCGACAAGGCAATTAAACACCGAAACAAGTCTCTACCTACAGCACTAGTCTCTTTCTCATATTCACGGGATGAAGAATGAGTAGGACACAACGATTGTCAACGAAAATCTAATCAAAACAGTGACATGTTTAAGCGAGATAAAATACAGCATTGGTTAGTGAGGTAGGAGAAACGACTGAACCAAACAACAACAACAACCTTTCTACAAATAAAAGTCACGGACCAACTGCAGCAAATGAATGACAGAATACTGACCAACTTGGTGCCAAAAATATTGGTACACGAACATTAGGACACGCAGCAGTGGACAGGCTGCAGAAAAATACTATTTGCCGCTTGTTTTTCGTTGCCACTATTACAGATGCTATATATGGCGGCACACAAAGTGAAGGTAGCCAGCTGTGCTTATCTACCAGGTCCTGGCAACAATGCTATGAAATGAAAGAAGCTGAAAAACTCTTAACTAGCCGTGGTAACGAGTGAGGAGCACCAGTGTCACCACGATGGACTGACCGATATTTCGCGTCAGTCAAACAGCACAGGGTTAATAATGGCTCACATATGATGCCAGATGCGGCTCCATACGAACCGTCAGTAGTGTTCCAAAGAGGGACCACCGCTATCGTATCCTAGCTATGACAGTTAAACAGTTAAAAAGATATCAGAAAGTAACCCCGTAATGCAAGATGTCACTTGGCAGAATACTTCGTACATGTAAGTACGCCCACTCGGAATGAATCAGTTCGGTCAGTCCAACTGCGCTTCATATGATAAACGGTAAGGCATTCGTTGATTTTTTCGCAGCTATAAGGAATCGAAGCTGTTTAGGAACTGACCAAGCTACGACAGCACATCTATGTCAGTAGCAGCGGTACATTCCTTATAAAAGCTTAAATGCAAACTGTCGGTTGAACACTGCCAACTATCTCCTATTCTGGTGAAAACGCAATGGTATTACTTGACAGAAATGCTAACACGTTGGATATGTCCTCTCCGGTTCATTCAACAAAATCAGCAAAATAGGTGGTACTCCATTTAACCTAGGTTTCCAGTAGCTGTAAGTTGTATCCAGAAGGATCAGATCGGAAAATGTGCCGTGCCATGACTGCCCTACGAATACTGTCAAGACAGACCGGCCAAGTTCCGCGTATCACACTTCGAGAGTGAACTAAGCTATAACACTACTCCGTAAGAAATCAGTCAGAAAATTGAGCGCGTCAGGACATCAGGGTATGAATAACCTTGGCAGCAATCGTTGTTTGTAATGGACTTGACAAAAAAGGTCACGGCGCATATGCATTTGAATCAATGTGGTTGATTAGTCACGCACAGCGTTCGCACCGAACGATTCGAAAGGAGTGACCTCAGTGTTGTTCCTTTTCACTTTTTTCCAACAGCAGTACAACACAACAAATGGTATCGATGTCATGCCTGGTTGCAGAGAGCAATTGTTCCGACCGTAGTTGAAGGGCTCATTAATTACCTCGTCAGGATTGTGTGTTTATGGGCAGCACATAGACTGGTCAAACAGTAACAAAGATGAATAGAGGAGTGTGAGAATCGTTAGTGTAATTGGTAGTGGCTGGTGACATTCGGGCGGCAGGCAAATTGACGGTTGGGGAATTTGACCAAACGATGTTCACACTACTATGGTTAAAAGGTATCTCTTGTCTTATCAAGACTACGCTGATTGGTATGCACCAAAGAGAGGCTCCCTAGGGACATAAGCAACGATTAGTGACCAAGCCCCCAGTCTTTGCACGGTAAAGAAGGAGTCGGGAATGGTAGGGCGTATAATCGAATACTACTGAACATCCACGCACATCTCAGTTAAACAGCAGTACGGGCGATTTCGCATTCAGGATGCTCGAGTGGTTAACATATGTTAAACACTCGGCACAGGATGTACGTATAAAATATGCTCTAGTCTTTCCCACCCCATTGTAGAAAAGTATAGGCGATGACATTTGCAAACAAGTCTTCATAAGAAAATTTGTCTTTTAGCCTCACACAAACCGGTAGTCGGATATTGCCCACAATAAAACCCGATATAAAGAAGCGTCCAAGAGCATGGTTCTCACGGCAATGTGCCCATATGCAGCATGTATCCCGTAAAGCAAGGATAAAATTGAATGCTTATATTTCACCTAGTACTGCAAGGCTGTGTGCTTAAATATCCGTAACCTAGAGAGGATGGGTCTCTAGTTCATAAAAGGACCGGATGTTTGAGAGCATATACCGTGTTGCGCCTACCGGCATTGAGTGGGCATTGACCTCAGATGACCCGTTTTTTCGACGGGAGTCATGTCGTGACTGTTCCAGCTCCAAGTTGGTTTTGCCAAATTTAACACACTGTAAGTGGTCTCTCACTCGTTTGATGAAAGTCTGCTAATACAGCTTGATCATTACGACCAACTGCTGGTATATATATATACCTTGATGTTGGACGAACTTTGGTCGAACGGCAGCTGCAAAGAACAACACTCACCGGAGGACTGAATTAGCCTTGTCGAACACCACCTGATGAATGTGCTACAAACACACAAGCTGGCTGTTGACAAAGCGCGGTAGACTTAAATTATTTACCGTGGAAATTATAATCTAAGAGGTGCTCAGTCTAACCTTCGAAGACCGAAAGTGGAGTTGTTTCTGTCTCACAGTTGATAGGCGGTCCCCGGAAATGCAAAGCAAGTGTCGTTACAACTCAATCGAAAAACACATTAGAACGCTAAGGGACGAAACACTCACCATTCGCTACTTATAATACATAAAAATTCATTAAAACCATAAAAAGATTGTCCCGGAAAACGCGACCTCTATGAAATGAATTGATCGAAGACACGCCGGCCGAAATAGTTTACGCTTAATGGGTCTCTAATTGCAGAGATAAAGCCCTTGGACACAGACAGTCACGTGTTCGAGTGTAACAAATACGCTCTCCATTCGCGGAGCAGCTTCCAGTCCCACAACAGACAGCTGTTTGTCGTTGTGTGCTTGTCTGTTCGGCTGCGAGTGACATGGATGGCTCATGGGAGTGTGGATATCGAAAAGCTGGTGAGCAAATACACCACCTATATGGGTTGTGATTATTTGTTTTACTTGGCTGTGGTAGGAGGGGGCGAAAGAGCAGACGGGGAAACGAAGCGATCGGAACAAACAACAGTCTGTCCATCATCAAGCCAGGAGAAGCAATATTCACGTTGTGGACGTGATTCGAGTGGATGGAACAACCTGCTGAGTAAAAGTGTAAACAAAGGAGCAAAGAAAAAGGCGATCCGATCAGTTGTACAACTTTTCTTCAACCCAACAGATTTCTGTTGCAACCCGGGTGAGGATGCACATCACTTCCAATAGGACCACCAGACATACAGGAACGGCCGCAACAACCTCTGATTAGTTGTGAACAAGCATCAGGTGGTGTGATTCGTTTTGGATGTCCACGAGCAAAGTAATACACCGCGGTTTAGCGATCCAAGAAATCGGCGATTGTTCCACTCAATTATTCGCAGTGTGGAGTTCCGTAATAGTCACTTCAACAGTTCTGCCACCTATCTGTGGGCGAGCAAGCGTTAAGACCATCAGCTCCCCCGGAAGATTCATAGATCGGGTACCTCTGAACTCATCCCAAATGGTACGGTCAATCGCGGAGATGGCTTGAATCCCGATATGTAATCTCCAATTGTGCGTCTGCAAGGAAGTTGCGCAACTTTCGGACATACATTGACTTCTCCATAAAATTGTCTGACAATGAGACCATCCACCGGACTGGATGACCCACTGATCCGTTCACCATCGCTTATTTAAACATGTGAACGTGAATCTCACAACCGTTGTACACCATTTTCGGCTGTGTGATTATGATGTACTAGCCATGGGGATCGGCCGGTGAGACAGAACTTCTAAACCTTCGTTCTTCTTACAACTTCCAAAGTATGTTTAATCACCTGCAGTGTGCTAACGACGATCTGTTTATTTTAAGATATCCATTGCATGTGTTTCTCAGGGTGTGTCCTCTAAAGTATAGCAGTACCAATTCCACCATTACTTCAGGGGTTAGTCATCTTCAGGATTTATGCTCCGAAGCGCTTGTCCATATAGGGAATCCCGGGGGCAACCAGAAAACAGCGTTATGAATACGCTGTTTTATACAGAAAAAGGGAACTGGACCGCAAAACCAAGTGTCCGTATATCAGCAAATGCAAACAGTTGCTTCACCCACCCAAGTCTAGATACGAGCGTAATAGTTTTCGTCAGGTGAAGTACAAATATCTGGTAACACGAGGAAAGCTAACTTGAAACTGGATTCACTGAGGGGTAAATATGCGTGTTAACTCTTTTGTCCCGTCTGAAGGATAGCCTAATTTAAAATTGGTAAGAGAATGTAAGGAGGATATAGAGGGATGTGGAGTGGGTGAAGCGTCCGGCTAATGATGCCCTTATACTGCAGATGAAACGGACGAGATCATTCAGCGAAAAGAGGTTGACCATGATGGCCCATGAAGCCTATTACATTGGTTATTCAACTGGCATATGTTTCCTTATTCCCACCAATTGAGCTGGTTCTCCAGGGACTTCCAATAGACAACGCCTCTTCAAATGTCCATCAGTGCATTTCAACTTATCTTGGAAAGGATGCCAATGGGCTTTCAATCTATCCATCACCGACCACTTGATTCTGACAAACATAAGTGGGTGTACCGTTCGGACGGGAGAGTGACGGTGAGAGTCACAACAACCGAAGATGACATAGACGAGCTGAGAATTTAAGGTCATTCTGAATGACCAGAACTGCGTGTGTGAAATCGTTTAAAATTGCGGGCAGATGTGACAGTGCCGAGCAGTGTAGAGAATTTGGTGGCGTTAATTTATTTTGTTGGACAGTGGTAAGTTTTTCATGAGTGATTTCATTCATTTGGTGATCGATGGGGTTCGGAAATCTTGCCCCAGCCTGACGGACCCAACTGGACTGATTGTGGTAGACCATGAACAGATTTACTGATCCACGGAGAACATTTTCGCCTTCCAGCAGATGGCAAGTTCTATCCGAGTGACTTCCACAAAACGCCCGTTAGTAATAACTGAAAGGGATACACGGCAATCCATCGGATAATCGAGGCCAAGGGTATACTCATGTGCGAAGAACACGTGACGTGAATAGAATTGAGCGTAAAAACCCATAGACAGTGATAGACCGAGTCCAGCATTGGTTTGCTCATCCGGCGAAATCGCTAGACAATTGAACTAAGCCCACGCCAGTATTAGTCGTCAGTAATAAACCATGACGGGATCTATTGCTGCAGATCAGTCACTAATGGCAGAAAATGCTTTAAGGGAAGCTATGGATTGTAGTAGAGAGCCCGAATTGACACGAAGACAACATGGCACTGATGATAAGGTAGATTTGGAAACGAGTATATACTGTTCTATGGGATTAATGGTTTGGGGAGAAGGCCATATTATACCTGAGCCATGTTTCGAAGGGCACAGGCAAGTCGAAACACATATGTTCACGTAGACGAAGGCTTTGACCCCAGCGTAACAATCTTTCGGTGCCCAGCTGCCGTGCCACCTGAAGAAAGCATGAGGTCTGAGATACTGCCAAGTTGCCCAAGCGGTCGAGATTCCGAGGTTGGCTTCGAACAACTGACCTTCCGATCTGTGAGTTCGCGTTCTAACCACTGAGCTATCTCGATCTCACTGACTCGCTATGTCCGAACTGATGAAATGCGGATATGCGCATCCCGGGGAATGAGTGGTTTAACTGCCGTAAAGATCAAGAGAGCACGGTCGACAAACGGAGCAACAGTAAAATGTGTCCTAGTTGTTTCGTGCTAATAACCTGTTGTTCTCATGTCCATGTAACTCTTGGGTCCGCTACCTCTATGGAGACTATCAGCAAAATCTGTCATTACAGTGGTTAATACGGTTCATGGCTGACGTTCAAATGAATACATAGGCTAATAACCCCCGAAGCAACTTCTGAGGTCAGGAGGTCAGAAATCTACAGGAGGATAATGCAAACCGGGTTGTGACAAACGGCGGGCAGATCGTTGAAGCTTTCTGAGGAGGATGGGACCCGACTGAATTGAAAATATTTGTGATGATGTAGTAACGCAAAAGTCGGCGACTTCATAGAGTCCACAGTCGAGAGCGTCTCGTTTTTCCCCACCTGGGCGAGCTCAATCCCTACCACTGAATTGGGATATAAATTCTGCGGTAAGCAGAAACAATGGAAGATAATGTGCACAAATCGCGAAGAGGTGCGCCTCAGCGTGGGAAGAGATAATACAAACCGGAGCACCCTGGCTTCAGGTTAGGATATACAACTACAGCCTTAACGTCAAATCACTTCAACGATTTGCTCCGCCAACCTTGGTTCCAAGACTAGCTCTAGCATTGTACCAAATACTGTAACGTGTGTAGTATCATCAGCACAGTTTGCACAAAAGCGAGTGAAGAGTGATCAAAGGTTTACCTAATGCACTGCTTGAAGCCGTTGCAATCACCTGAGAATACAAGTATCAAGTTTTGGCACTACAACGTATGGAAATAAAGGCTGCCATAGAGGAACAGTGAGAATTTGAGAAAACTCACCGAGGGAACAGTCAGGTCCTTTGAATCCATTCACACAGTCACAGTTACCGCGATTACACACCCCGCGGTTGCTACAGTCGTTCGGACAACCAGATTCCATAACTATCAGGAGCAGGGAAGAGAGGAAGACCAAAACAGTAAGCTGCCTGACTGCTGGACAGTCGGGGGACCGACCAAAAAAAACGAAATACCAGGTAAAGGGAGAACGAATGCATAGCACTTAAATAGTACTGAACGGAAGACCATCGGATGAACGTATATTGTCTTTTCGAGGTGCCGCTAAGAAGCATTTTGAACAAACAGCCTTGGACCACACTAAAAACAGACCTATTGGACGGGTCACGTTCCGTGATACAAACCGGCAAAGACACGGTTTATCGAACTCAGGCGGTCCATCATAAAGAGAACATTGTTAATCGACTGCTCTCATTTCGTTCTATTATTCGACCCGTGCAGGTAAACGGTTATCAGGCAGTACATAAAAAATAAGAGGGTGTCAAAGCTGACAGTAATACAAAGTGGGAAGGTGAGGAACTGAAACGCGCGCCATGCACGTACAAACGACCAAGAACAGTCGATTCACAAAAGATTGATAGACACCATTCCCCCATACACCCCGTCATTCAGGAATACAATTGTTTGTATGTGTCCCTGTCAGTAACTGCTGGATGGAACGGCAGAGTTGACAGAGAAGGACAAGGAAAACAATGCAATCCAGACAACATGGTGGGCTGTTTTTTTAGATGACGACCATTGTCCGGGACCCCAGTTCGATCAGTTCGAAAACAGTGATGAGATAAACTGTCACTCAGGTCTTACGCGAGGTGAGAGCAGAAGGAAAGTCAAGTTTGCGTACAATAAGCCCGAAAAATGAGAGTGGACGGAAGACAGTGGTAGAGCGGTTCGGTTGAATTTTTTCGCAAATGACTGGCAATTCGGATGGACAAAACGTCAAGTCATAAAGTAATCAGGCACGTGGTGCATTTTAAATCTAAAAAATAGTTAACTTGTTGGTCCAAACAAATGTTAGTTAGATAGGTCCTAAAGATTAGGCTCATGAAAAAATCCAATAAAGTACCCCACCTGAATCACATCTGATTACCTGCTGAGCTGATTGTCCAAGAGAGACAACCGTCGGTAGAAAGGACATTTAAATTCTCCTGGTTTTCGTCTCGCCTAGAGAGAGATGACCGATTGTGGCGCAGCTGATGAGAAGCGTTCTCCCTTCTTAGAAGGATTACTGTATCCAGATTAGCAAATCGGAGTCTATTTCAAACCATAGTGGCGTGATTTACACATGGTACTGCCACTCGGCCACTCGTGGCCGAACGGTTTAGTATTCAGCTACTAGCATGGAGATTGAAATACCCTGGTGATTAGTGAGATGCGCACTGCTGATGATCCCCAATGAGAAAATAACACATGTACACTGCTTCTTGGCCTTTGGGCACAGACTGACTTGAGTCACGGGAGGCGACCTCCATGAAAGTGCTCAAATCTTCCCATGCTATACGGATGGGCCAGAAGTCAGACTAAAGCAGTGTATTGGAATAGACATTCTCGTCACCGTTACTGGATTCTAATATGTACAGAACGAGTCTTTCGATGTATGCACTAAAATATCTTCCTGAAGCTTGCGTTTCATCAGTAACTTTTGAACCTGAGATCAAAGCTCTCCAGCGATTTCAGGAGCACCAGTTTGCACTTGGCACACACACAACCGCCAATATCCTCGAATAAATGCAGTGCGTGGGGTATGAAAATACCGAAAACGACACCTTCCAATCCAATTTTTTTAAAGTTGACAAACCCAGTGGTGAGCAACCAGAGAATAACCATGTACATAAAATGCACCTTTTCCCCACAGTTTAGCAGTTTGGCTTATATCGAACGCAGATTAAGATCAATCCCTTTGTCCAGTAATTCTGAGTTGCTGAATAGTTCAATGGTTTTCTGAAGTTGTATCCACATCAGCTCCCCTGCGATGTAACCGGCTCAAGTTTCGTTCTCATCACAAATCATCACTAATCGTACATCGGGCGCAACACATACGACAGTAAAGCATCAGTGTTGAGCGCTAATGTTGTGCTGCCGATGATGATGATACTCGTTCGTGCGAGGGACGCGCACTCACTGCACTCACTAGAGTCTCATTGAAGAATCCAAATAAGCATAAATCAAAGAATGATGTTCAAATTCCGATAGTGCACGTAGAGCTCGCCGGACACATCACAAAGTGGTCCAAGCATTGTGCAAGCTTTTTTGACGGATGCCCACATACCCGTGATGATATTTCAATCGCAAACGCCCTAATATCCGAATGAACAGATGGTAAGGTAAACTATTTCTTGTTTTTTTTGAACGTACGGGTTACCCTCAGATGCGGCTTATTTAGACTTTTGGTGATAAAATATGACTAACGCTTCAAGCTAAGTTTGAGAAGGTTGGTATCAATACAGGACACCGAGTCATTTTCACCTCAAGAACAGCCAAACAGGCTAAATTATTGTTTTTTTTACTGGTCTGCGCTGGTCGCAGTCATCTTGCTAGGATGACTCATGTCGAAACGGCACACCAGCGTGGTTGGATTCAGTTATGCGCGTCCGTGACTGTAATAAGTGAATCTATCTTCAAGGATGGCTGGTCGGTTGTAGACAAACTGCTTTACAATGACTCTGCGGATGGCTGTTTAAATTGCCCTTACATGGCTTAGCATGTGGAGGCATATTGCAAAGGGTCGATCACAACAACAACAGACCGGTAGTTTCAAATCGGTTTAGCTGCATTTCAACAGGCAGAAAATCGAGATTCAAGACATCGATTGCCAGGTGAGCTGTATATTTGAAAGCAGTTAGGGCCAATGACGCCATGAAATGATGGCACACTAATCCTCCCAGCAAACACTGCCTCACGATTGCTTGTTTTATTGAATGCTGGGAGGTTGTCACATATTGCGGTGGAGGGCATTGTCCTCCTGAAGCGATTTCCCAATAGCCAGCCGAATAAGCGAGCGAACACTAGCCTTAGTGGGGCGTGAAAACTAAACTTTGCTTGGCACCGAACCATGTACTGACGCGTCTGTCCGTTGAAGTTCCACAACATCGGCTAACACTGACTTTCCCTAATCCGACGTCGGCCCAGTCAAACCCAGTGAGAGCCTTCATATCTCACTAAAGAACATTACAAACGATTTATCCAAATCTCGATTGAATTTCCCGGTCAAACCAATCAATATGTGAACACATAATTCAACATCTGGCGGAGCAATCCACGAGTGCGTAACCGGATAAAGGCACTTTAAACCAACGGAGGCAGTGTGCCAAACCCGAACGCAGCTAGCAAATCCAGTCTACCAGTGCTAAGAGTTCAAAACTCTCTCTCTTTCTTAGGGCGAACACGAGTATCACGGACAACGCGCGATTCCGAAAAATGAATCAAAGATTAGGGTCAGATTGTAAGCTGACCCAATCCAAAAGACCTGACAGGCGAACGCAACCCAGAATGTACACAGCTACGGAAGCCAAGCGAATCGAAATAAGGACCGCGTTTGCTGATATGTGTATAGGCCGGAACTAACGTGAGGGATTTAGGCCCTGAAGTTTGTGTGGAACAACTACCACACTGCTAAGAGGAAATACCATTTCCGACTCGCACAGTCAATGCGCGTGCGGAAACCTGAGAGAAATGAAACCAAGAACATTGTCCACTTATTCTAGTAAAAATAGTCCATCAACCAAATGAAAACGGCCAAGCGACGGCAAGTCTAAAATATGCTGATTGGAGAGAATAAAACTGTGCATCTTCAGGAACGCAGGGCTAGGCAGAAAACAAAGAAAGATAGATAGATGTTTTCCAGGAAAATTTCCATTTATGACGATTCTGCGGCGAGGGGAGGTTGCAGAGTGAAATGGGCACACCGATTTCACATCACAATAACCGGCTCGTGAGACTCCACCTCCGTTATAACATATGTGGCCAACTTTTGTTTGGTGAGGTAAATTTAATATTGAATGAATCAGTGAGTTACTGGGAGTAATCACTGAGCATCATTTGGATGGATCTCTTAGTTGGAGACGGATAAAAGAGGAACAAAACAGATCTTTTGAACGACAACGGGTACAGGTCATCTTGAGGGGCGTGAAGAAAATTTTGGGGCGTCTTCTCCGATATTTTTGAAGCCATCAGTGTGTCGGGAGAATACGGGTATACAGCATCCGAGCTCAAAAGTTGCTCAGGCGACATGTGGCTATCCAGCTTAACATCACAGGAGTAGCGGTTGAGCTGCCTCGAAGTAGGCTTTTTGAAAATCACAGGGAGTGATCATGAAGCTCATGGTCAATCAGGTCTGAAAACTGTCTGCATCGCGAGGACAACTTCGGAACCAATGTCCTGAAAATGGAGTCGGTTACATCGTCATTTTTATGGCCACTATCGCCCAACTTAGCTATCCGTAGCTCAGAACTCAGGCCAGCATATCTGTTGTCATCGTGAGATGCGAGATGGCTCAAGTGGGTAGAGCATGAATTTACTAACCGGAAGGTCCGTGGTTCGAGCCCGACCTCTGCCTCTCGACTTCCCCCTGTCTAGGCTTGGGCAACGTGGCAGTATCTCAGCCCCCGTGTCTCTTTCGAGTTGCGTGGCAGCTAGGCACCGAAAGGGTGCTACAGCTGAGCGGTTTATTTATTATATTTATCTCTGTTGTCACCATAACCAGGTGCCAAATAGTTCCTACCAGCCTAAGAGCAGTACGGATGAAAGAATGTGTAGGAGCGAACAGTCGCCGCATCAGATTACCTAAGTATTCCCTTAGTATCCGGCGGCCTGGTCAGCATTGCTACGCACCGTGGCAACATTACAAATGTGTAGATGCCACTTACGGAGAATAAAGGGTTTCACTGGTTAAATTGGTCTGGTGATCACAGCCAGCCACCACGTTTCAGGCAGAAGTTTCGGTCGTTGGTACGAGAATTGAGTCATTCTCTTCTAGAAGGGAACTACTCATAAGGTTGCTGAAAACTCTTTGATAGCCCACCAACGCCCTTTTTCTGGCCTATCAGCTAGGCGCAGTCCCTTATGTTTTAATTGGATCCAAGTAGCACAAAACCCAACAAATAAGCTCATTTACACAGCAATTTGGTTTCAACCGAGAACTCAGCAGAATCCCTCGTTTACGATGGTACGCCATACCTCTAGTATCGTACCAATGATCCGATAGACAGAATAGATCCATTTAGCTATCTTGTTCGCGGTCATCGTGTACATTCCGCCAGAGTGTGCAGTGAGTGCAATGATCCTACAAACGCTGCTGAATTTGAAGTAAGTAGTTAAGGGGGTTGCAGAAAAGTCGGAAACCGCGGCCCAAATTTCGCCACAAAAAGATTAGTGGTCAATGGCAGCCACGGTGTCTACAACGTTTGCGGATAATCTATAAGTCTCTAACACGAGTAAAACATAACACATGGAAAATTATGGCTCAACAAATTCTATACGCAAAGATCTTGAGAGACAGGTACTCAAAAGCAGCGCAAACTCGTGAGTAAGAGTACTAAAAGAAGAAATCTAACAACCAATGCATAGAATTAGATCCAAACTATGCACCCTTATGGAGCAAGGGCCAACACGCCGGTAAGTCTGGTCAAATAGGGCAGAACATGATATCATATAGCAATTGTTAGAAACTGCTGCGGTTTAAAGCTGACAGAAGTCACTGCGAAAGAATTGCAGGAGAGCAATCCAAACGTCATCTGAAACCGACCAACTGGGATCATCATCCAAACTACCACCAATAGGAAATTCAAGTCAATCACGGTGAGCGCATGGTGTGAACGATTAGCGCGTGCCCTAGGTACACTGGAAATATTAACATGAGAGGAGCTGAGACGTCGCACTCTAGGAACTAAATAGCGTTGAAAGAAACAACCTTCTTTCTACGCTTGAATGTACGTTACAGGTATTTCAAACAAGGCGATAGAACTCAAGCGACTTAAGCATTAAATGAATTCTCTTGCAGTCAAGTGCACCGCAGCTGACGTCAGTCGCTCACACATTCGAGGCGGGCGTAGTTAGAAGAAATGTTTAGAGTCCCCTTAAAACAACTGAAAGTGATGTGGCCAAAGAAGCCTAAACAAGACGAAAGGGCCACAGGGTTTCCCGGGTTTTCTTGTGAAAGATGTATCCCTCCAGAAAGACACAGTAAAAACGACCTAGGTTCCGGTAAGCCAAAAAAGCTAGCACTTTAGGAGCAGTGGACTTTCTGACGTGAAGTAACCTCTGCTGATAGATGTTCCACCATGAAATCTTCCAACCGGATAGTGTCAGTTTGTATGTGGGGCTTAATGACCGGAAAAACAAATCGATGGGACAGTCCACACATGAATACACGAGACTCAAACACAACACCTCTCGGAGCCTCACATTAGCATCCTTCGTCTGTGTTCGATGGCCGACCTGTTTCACAGACAAAACAACCAAACATCATTCTTTGTTGACAACTTTCACATGAACTGCGGATCCAGTTCGCACACATGACAATGCACAATGAAGTCGATCAATTAACTAGAATGCACGGACGAGTCCTCATCTAATTTGTATACGAAGTAGAATATAAACAGTTCATTGTTGGAGAAGGTGATAATTCTTTTTCTGTTGCTTTTTCGAACTTCTCTGAATAATACAAATGGACCAGGTGTCCAAACCGAAAAGGACCACGGTTGTCTGCTGTAGAAAAAAAGCACCGAAGCAAACATACAACCGTCTTGCAATTACCAAGGTCAGTAGATACCGATCACACAAGAACATTATAGTTTGCTGACCAGCCGACGGATTTTAGTTTCGTGTTCTGACAGGTCCAGCACAAGAATAAACCTGATTATGCTTGCAATCGACGTTCGGGAGTTCCACAGTGAACTGTATCTGATCTGGAAACGGATTACAAAGTATCAGAGAGTGAACAACGGAGGCTGCTCAACGTGAGCAGGTTGAGTGAACAGTAGTAATTTCGAATAGCCACGCTGGGAGTGGTTTTGGGACTTTGTTTTTCATTGTCCATTCATTTGATTTACAAAACAAGGTTAGACAGCACACGACCTGGAGTTCCAAAATCTCGGTGTTCATTGGGACGAGAAGTCAGAGAATATCCATAAAAAAATGGCGCGGGAGGTTCGCAATCCAGCGATCGTGTGGAAGAACCATAGAAGTATGCTCAGTAGATATGACTGAATAGGATTCTGAAATAACCGAGCTATTGGAACCGGGTTGCCTAGCTCCAAGGAAGTAGCGATGAGTGTTGTTGTTGTTGAGGGAGGAAAGAAATAACTCATTTCCATAAAGGAAACTACTCACAAGGTTGCTGAAAACTATTCGGCTGCCCACGACCGGTTTCGCCCTTCTTGGGGCTCATCAGGTAGCGGCAGTCTCCGAGTTTTCGTCAACCTTATGAAGAACATCATAAACGAGAGATTCACTTGAGTCTCCCGTGAAAACCAAATTGGTTTGCAAATGGGTGTATTTTTCGCAGCCCGTTTCCAGTCAGGAAATGTATCAGTCATCTTTTGGTAGATGCATTTTCAGTGGTTCTGCTATAGTGGCATTTCGACCGTTTTATGGAAACATTTTCCACTGTTCATGGAAGAAGTAGCGATAGGGAAGCCTGGCGTTGAAGCCCACGCAAACCTTGGTAAGTAAATATATGAACGAACGAATAAATAGGGAATAGACAGATGCCCACGAAAGTGTAAAAACGGAACCATGAGATAATAGCAATGGGATGTTAACTAAAGAATAAGGCATAGAATTGAATGGAGTTGAACCACCCGATATGGCCGGGGTCCATGAAGAGGCATAGTTTTCAAATCTCAGTTTTACTTCAGTAGAGCTTACTGCCGTGCAACATTTCGATTTCAACATAAGGGCTTGGCTTCGTATCAAACAGTCTGGAGTATGGAATGAGTCGGTATTGGTGTACAAACATACTTAAGCTCGCTCAATGTGACCACAAATCTCCAGTCTCCGAAAGAATGCGGGTTCGCCCACCTACGAACCGGATGATTCACCTTCATCAAGATGGTCACACAGATAGTGCAGTGCGTTGAGTACTAAAGTGACATGTGAACTGATCGTGCAGATAAAGCATGGATGTAAACGATACCGATAACCACACACAAACAGAACTGTGGGTGGGATGGGACGACCACAGGGTGATAAGTGGGCATTAGGCAAAACACGGACAGTGACTGCAGTGAGTAGATTGAGCTGGTATAGCTAGTGGAGGCAAACTATTCGAAAGCCTCAATATTTCAGTTGAACGAGTTACTTTGGAGCGATAGAAGCGGGCGTATGCTTCTAAGGAGCAGCACTTGTGACTTTTTGGCCGAGGTTACTGTTAAAGAAGGTTCCAGTAGGCTAGAAAGATAGTGACCAAGTCTGATGCATATTATCAAAAGGGTATTTTAGTGTCTAGAAGTGCAGTGTCTTGTAAGGTGGAGGCATGGGATCGAACACGGACAAAGAAAATTCGGGCTAACATGCCCTCAACAGGTAAATTCAGCGATGAAACAAATGGACACACCACACCGGAGATTGAGCTGGTCTTTGTTCCAAGACTACTCGAAGGCCTTTACCTCTGAAGGTGGTTGACCTGAAGCAAGAAACGAAGCTTTGTGCACAAGAGGAATCGACAGACACTTCCTTCTAGGGGCGCGAGGACAAGTGAAAATGTTTACGAAACCGTTTATTTCCTTGTTCGCCGCGTTAGCTCAAGGTGTAGTAATCTACATGCTTGTACCAGTCCAGCTGAGACCAAATATTTGGATTACAAAGCAAAAGTATTCCAATCACATTGTCTAACTCGATTTACAAACTGTTATTGGCCGAATCAGTTACCACACATGACTCATCAGACTTGTGGCCAAAACATACATAAAAGAGTTCTTCGCCACACAAGCAATGAGTATCCCTTCGCATAGATGATGAAAGCAACTAGTCGATGCGTTTCAATACCGAGAAGCTAAAGAGGAGATTCGGCCTTGTATCGCTGCAACAAGATACGCCTTTATGCGTTTATGAAAACGGTATGGAGAGATGAAACCAGGATGCACACAACAGATTCGTGCAGCCAAAACGACAGTTGACCCACTTTTTAATCACGGTTGTGACGGTTGGTCGCTTCGAGTACATCTACAAACTCAACGTTTTCGAATCTCCGTAATCAAGGAGCAATCCGAACATTAGACAACTCGGAAGCTATTCAAGTCGGCGGTTGTGGAACGTTTCACGCAGCAGCGACAATTACATTGGTTTGGTCACGTTGCCCAAAAACCCGGAGATGAGCTTTAGAAACTTGCGGTAGTTAGTTCGCCATGTCCGAGGTGATGCATAACGGCTGAGAATCTGAAACTCCACCGTCAAGTTAGAAGTGGATGAGTTCGGTCTTAGACTGTCACAAGGCATCCGTTGCCAGAATGGAAAGTGAATATCGATTTGTGAGGAACTAATCTGTAACCGTCGTTCGTGAGCAGGACATCTGTAAAGTGACTCATCCTGTCGCCGTAAAGTAAACTGAAGTAAAGTAGCCAAACCCAGCTTATGTGAGGACGAGAGTAGTGAGGGCTCTCTCCATAGGATTGCTGGCATATGTCTAATGACTTTTGGCAGGCGCAACGAACTTACGGTTGAGAAACAAGCCGTATTCTACAGAGTAAGCACGTTGCATGTCAGAGCCACGTTTTCCTATCAGCCATGTGCTAAGTGAAAACGATTCAGAGCATGCACCTGGGGGCTCAAACGGGTAGTCAAAAGCCTGCCTGTGTGGTAACTACCGTGTTCCGCGCGCGCCTTTTCTTCCCGTTTCAAGGGAAAAAATCCGCATTTTTACCATAAAAGCTTGACAGCTGTAGTATCTGCGGAAACAAAGTGCGACCATTTCCTTCCGGTTTCGCGTATCGTTCGTAAATAAAAACTCGGACTCGAGATCCAATACACGCCGCTTTGGTAGGACAAGCGGTTGATTATTGGTCACAGAACACAATCCAAAATTCGGTTTTACCCACGTAAGCTAAATGACGATACAGTACAACTGTACTTGCGGAAAATAACCGGACAAATGAGGAATTTCAGAGATGTAGGGTGGGCACTTCTCGCAGGGAGTAGCTACTAAAATGGGGTTACCAGAAAAACTGTAGCCAGAAACTTCTGGGAAATAGAGGAGTTGGGCCAAAAATTCAGGGATTGGAGTAAACTTTAGAGATTATCACTTGAATGGAGTTTGATAGACCATAGCTATCAAATAAGGAACGGCACATTGGGTTATTTGAAGAGGCTTAACAGGTCACAAGTTCACCTGAAAAGCGAGCGAATATCACACTGTGACTGATAAAATGATATTAGCTTTGGAAAAAGCTGATGGATACAGACAGCTGCTCTATATTCCCATGGTATCAGCTGTTGCCTGTCCATATTGGTGCGTGGTCGATCGAGCAGACACTCAGACAACTGCTTCCAAATTTTCTGGAGCATCGTTCAATTTGTTTACTTTTCCTTTGGTCCCAACGGTTTTGATCGCCTCACCATTCTCCTCCTCCCCGACAAGTCGAGAAAACCTACCTTCATAAGAGGAAGATCGTGTTTCATAACGCTCAGTTGGTCCCACTCGACCGCTTTCCCACGCTTCCAATGAGATCCAGACTAAAGAGCAGCGCCAAATTTAAACACGGTTGCAATACAGTTCAACTGGACAGTCCCCTGGACCAAGTAACCAGGTAGTGGTTTGTGAATAAACAAATGGAAACCACTGTTTCTTGAGAGCATCGGCAGAAATCGATGAGGATTGGGATTGGACAACAGAAAGACATTAGGACACCAAATTCCAATGTTAAATTAGAGTGAACAATACATACTTGCATCCCCGATACTAAAGATGAGCGTCTCCACCCTTGGTTTGTCGTTGACCAATGCCAAGAACCAAATACCTTCGTCCAAGTAGTGAATGCGCGCGGTTTCCCGAGCACCACCCTACAGTAATAAATAGGACATGAATGAACATTAAATAGAGCGAAAAAGTAACAGGCAGGCACCAGGACCGCGCGAAAACTGCAGTGTGGAAAAGGACGATTGTAGAGGACCAGTAATGCGCTTGATAATACCACGAATAAACCATCAAGTGCTCCATTTAAAAAAAGAACAACCGTCCAGAATCATGTGACGCTTGTCAAGGTTCCGTTGTTTCACGCTTGAGCGCCTACAGGTACACATGAGTAGTGAAAACCATGCTCCTACGGACTAGATGGCAGAGGCGATGAGAACAAAAGCAATCGTGTTTCAAGCTTAACTCTCGAAAAACCAATGAGGATAGGGTATTGAAAGTGTTTAAGGCAGAAATATGTGTAGGGGTCTGAAAGTTCCGGATAGCCCTCGACCTAAGTTGCTATACGAAAGTCACCCCATACTTCAGTTGACACGATATCCGAGAAATCGTAGTATACTTTCTTGAAAAAGCACTATTCATAAGGTTGACAAGAATTCCTAAGAAGTCCGCGGCCAGTTTAGCCCTTCCACTCCGGGCTCGTCGGGTAGACATAGTCCTCGAGTTCTCGTCAACCATATGTTCAATTTGGATCCCTATTGTACGAAATTCGCTAGATATTTGCATACCAATATGATTTTAACGCGAAACTCAACTGAACTCCAGCTGAATCGCTTAGTGTTCCTTCAGGAAAATATACTGCGATATCTCGATTATCGTACCAATTGAAGTGCGAGGCAGCCTGTTGTAGCGCATTCAGTCGAAGAATACCACGAATGAGGGTGTCAGTTGAATCACCCGGTAAATCAAGATGATGTATTTGGCGAATTTCGTACAATACAGGTTAGAGAAGAACATTTCTAAGGGTGTTTCAGATTACACTGATGTTTGTTGAGGTTGGCTGTTTTTCGGAACGTCTCCTGTTTTCTACCAATCAAACTTCATTGAAGCGTTCCACAAGTAATACATTCGATCAATTTTATAAAATAAAGTTATTAACATTCTTCTGCATTATCCGAGGAGAATTAATCTTCGTAAAAACACGTCTGCGCAACATCTGCTGAATTTGGTGGTAGATGCTACCACATACGTGAATACGGTTTCTAGAACGCCTAGCAATACACATCTGTGGCGTGACGGCTGTAATTTCGGACGTACAGCCAACAATTGCAGAGTTTTCTGGGATTATATCTTGAGGACTCGGCGAATTTCTTCAACAAAATTTGAATTCCTGTTTTGTAGACTGAAAACACAACAGAATCCTACAAACCCGTCCCGTTTGTCCAACAGTAGTTGCGTGCAGTAGTTTTCGTCAGAATTTACGAAATTTGGCTACCTATTAAAGTTGGATTTCAAGATGAAGAGCCGTCGCAATGAGGGATGAAAGGTTGTCATTATATCGAATTTCAAAGCCATTTATAGAAGCATTCATTCTTTTTCGGACCACGGAAGTTAGAGTCGGCCGTTGATAAGAAATCAGTCAACAGTAAGGACGCACAGATCCCTGTCTGTTGGCTCGGCGGAATATTCACTCATTCCGAGCAGTCGTAGTGCGGATTCATTGACAACTTGTCACACCCGTGACTATGTGTGAACTTCCAATTACAATCGAACGAAGCGCCTTATTTCATCCCCAGGTATCGTATGCTCTGGGTGATTCTTCAGTGGACGACGTAGCACCCAGCAGCGTAGTAGCAGGGGTTGCGAAAATGAAGCTGATACTACGATGCTAAGTCTATTAGCTTGTGCGAACACTCATGGTAGTCGGTTTGTCTTTCACCGTCGGTGATGGTAGCGATGCGGAAATCCTCAGGACTTTCAGTGAGCGTGCCAGTACGCAGTCCTTTTTACGACGCACACTACGCTGGCCCGACGATTTGGGGAATAGGCATTTCGGTAGGATTCACAAGTACCTTATGGCCGATGTACATTGTAACCAGGACTGTAGGCGCCCTACAGGACAGAAGAGCCCAATTTATAGCTAGACGGACGCCTTGGATTGCGATGGTCGCCTTAGTGAATAAGGGCTTGTGCGAGTCAAAACTCCCTCGCATGAAGAGGAATCTATCGCCATCGGACGGTGGATGGAAGAATCGTAACGGCTTCTGGGACGACAACACAGCAAACTGTCGGCGCGAAACATCTGGCGGACAAGCCTCCAAACGAAGTAAAGACTCAGCCAGTTAGAGCCAACTGGACAAAACATACTCACTCAGTTACCATTTCAACCATGAGTGAATGACTCGTCAGGTGGGTGACATGGTGCTTCAAAAATGTCGGGTATATTCCATTGAGAAAAATCATTTTTGCCAGACCGCGGATACTACATAAGTTATCAAAGCGAAAAAGAGTTGTCTCTGCTTAGCTGAAGGGGACGAGATGGCTCAAGTGATTAGAGTGCAAATTTACTGATCGGAAGGTCCGTGGTTCGAACCCGACTTCTGCCTCTCGACTTCCCCTGTCTAGGCACGGACAACCTGGAAGTATCTCAGCCCTCGTGCTTCCTTCGGGTTGCATGGCAGCTAGGCACCGATAGGGTGTTCCAGCTGAACGATGACGATGGCCAGCTTAGCTGAAGAGTAACTTCACTGCGCACAGGTGAACATGAGCTCTCAGAAGGGCGAAGTACAGAAAAATGCATGTCGGCGTCGGACGCCACTATCCCCCATGCAGCAGAGAGAGCATCCGAGTGAACGCCCAAAATATCGCTAGTAAAAAGAACAGCCTATAAAAACCGAAGACTGGATGTCCTTAGGAACTTTGTGCTAATGACAACCAGAACGGAGCCGAAAACTGTTGTAGTCTGAGATCCTAAACCGTCCGACCGGCATTGGAAAACTACAGTTGGAAAAGCGAGTGTAACAGTGGCCTAGCTACGTCTTTCCATTTAATTGCTCCAGTAGAAGCTTTCATATGAAGTTCAACCATCTAATGCCAAAACAGAAGCTGGATGTAGAAGGACTAGCTGCATACTTTATCCTGCTACTTAACCGGTACGGAATCTTGTGGAATGACGTTGACAATAGGCAATTGAAGGCTTGTATCCGATTGCCTAGGTTATCCTCCTCCCTTTGATGAACAGTAATGAAAGAAACCCGTCAGCAAAACTGTGATCGAATGCTTCATAGTGGTGTCCACAACACAAATGGGCAGCTGAATGGGGTGCAGTTTGTACGAATCATCACAGCCAAACGACCGGTTGGGTAGATAAAAGGTGTTACCAGTGTTTTGGCAATAAACAGGGTGAGAAAGTCTTAAAATTTGCTGTGAGGGTTAGCATTCATTATGGAGACAATTTCATTCAATGATCGATTTCGACCAAAAGTGACTGCGTCGGTTTTGGTGCTAGGTATCCGCGCAGATGGGGGTAGACGTATTCGTATTAGAGAGACTAAAATAGTCGGAGAATTGGACATGGCCTCTTGTGTAATTGGGGGTGAAAATTAGGATGGAGCGATGCTTATCAAAAATTTATTTTCTCAGCCAGAATTCAACTTATTGGCTAGTGCATTCTGACCAAATGAACACCCGCTGAGAGTCACAATGACAGTTGTTCTAATTAATATTTACTGAACCAGCAATAAACATAAACAGATGACGGCTTTGATAAAATGACCAGGTCGATATGGGACTGTGCGTAAGAGCTTATTTTTGACCACCCCGGGAGGCAATAAAAAAAGTGGTAGGAAAGAAAGGTCATCACACGGACGGAAACAAACTAAGCGGGCGCCTACTTACAGAGGCAGTATGCGTGCGGTAAGACGGAGTATCTTCTGGCGATCGTTTCACTCGCTTATCTTTTCGCTGCTGACGACTGGTGGGGCTGATAGTACGACCACTGATCCGATCAAACAGGTCGTAGTTCACAATTGTTGGCATTGTACTGCGACGCATGAACAATCCGACGGATGTGAGTTCAGAGCTGATTGTTATGTTGTATCGAACGTAGCGCGCTGTCCGCATTCGCCATTCCGCTGACCAAACGCCCATCCGCTCGAGCACAATGTGGACCGGTTTGTTGGGTTCCAGTTTGACGAGAGGATTATCCGGATTGAAGAGACCTGACCAATGGAGTGCCAGTGATGAAGGGATAAGTTGAATACTAAGCACTGATGGAACATAAAAAAAACCCCGTCAAATTGCTCTGAAAACGAAAGTGGGATCAAATAGAAAGGCAACACCCATCTTTCATTCAGAGATATTGTTTCCACACGAAATATGGCTTCTATTGATCACAACGGATGAGTTGTACGCAGAGGGTTATTAAATGAGTTTTGAATTGGCCAAGTAGAAAAAGGTTTTGATTGATACAGGCCTACTGAATACCGCCAATTCGCTTCAAGGTCCTACGGGTAACTATATTGTCAGGCTCTGCATGAAGAGCGAATCGACCATGGTGACTGATATTTTGTTATTCGGAACATCACCCGAAAGCGATATCACCCGCGATCGGAAATTTGGCCAGCAAAAGCGGGGATAAATGAGTATTCGTGGATGAAAGGTAGAGGTTTACACCCCTGCACCATATTAGTTAACAGAATTGGTGGACTGGTTCTTTCACGCTGTCCTACGTAGTGAAATCCACTTACGGGTTCCCAAAATGCAAGTGCAGTCGAATAGGAAATGTAAAAAGCCCACTGAGTCATACTGTTGTGTGTGACGACAGTAAACAACGGTTACCTGGCGCCGTTGATACTCACCACATGCTGTACACCCTTCCCATCTGAACCTCGGAAAACTCAAACGAAATCAGTCATATTAGAGAGGTATTCATTACATGGGGTAAGTCTAATCTGTGTGACCGACTTCCCAACCTCAAGGCCGTACTAAAGATGGATTAGCTTCAAGCAAGTTCGTTTGATGGAGTATTATATTTTATTAGCATCTGAGCAGACCGGAGTGGCAAGGCGATACATATGGCAGGATATAAACATGCAACCAGGACTTTTGTGTGCTTCGTAAAACAGTAGCATAGTTAGGAATATTTTGCACGGAATTTAATGCAAGTGCGAAAAAATTTGAACCGTATATTTCTGGCCTGTATTCTAGTTTTCCTGCAAGAGTTTTCACTCAATACTCTAAGGGATAGTGCAAAGATTAAGAGAAGCCCTATAAAGCAATATTCATATACGTGTCCCATTGGTATCAATGGTCTAAAGGATAAAATGAGGTGTAATAATTCAATTAGTGCATTCGTTCTACTGTATTCCCAATAGCACACTTCATGCTTCCACATACAGTGAGAATGTTACGGAGCGAATCTTCCCGACAGATTCATTCAACTCAACGCATGTTCCCCTGGCTTCAGTGCTGGGAGTCAACAGTTCCCACCCAGGAATTGCGAGCATCAATACAAGTATGCAGTTTTCCTGCGAGGCGCCTTTGGCGACAAGCGTTCATGTGAGACAGTGTTGCAGCCATATCGCATTTGATGGTGGACGAATTCAATGATCACTGATTTAGTTTTCCACTTACTGACACCGTACTCAAACAAGTTATTCAGTTCTACACCTAGTGAGCCAATGTACTTATCAACTCTAGTCTGGGAACTCGCCAGCGACCATCGTTCATTACAGGAGACATCAGAAACGATCAAGGATGAAGCCAACGTTTTTCACCACCACATTAGTTTGTTTCGTGGATTCCACCTGATATGGTCATAACGTCCGAAGTAAAAGCCTCGTGATATCAGTTCTGTACAGGCCTGGGGTAGCGTTACCTCACTATGTCCGTTTGGGCACGCGAGCCCCTTCCCGAGAGGTCTGTGGTTCGACTGTTTCTCCCTCAAGTTGCACGATTCGGAGGTATTGTGTATTATTTGGGCTCGTTATACATAAAAAGGTACCACAGCAGAGATTCTTTTGGCACTTAGGCAAAAGAAGATTCACGTGACTCGCGGTTTGCCAAGTCGGACGGCCGTTTTTTACGGATCGCAATTGAAATCTGAATACAAATATTACACCCTTATTTTGAACGTCGAACCGGCGATGCACTTGACAATAATAAATTTTGCATTTTGCCCACTAACTCAAACTCAATCGTTTAGTAAAAGTGGTTGATTCGCTAAGTAAAATTGAAGGGAACCATTTAGTTTGCGGCGAGCAGTGGAAACTTACTGCAAAATTTGCTCCTGATGTTTGTCAGCATAAAAAAACACTATCTGGTCATTTTACCTCTATCTAATTTGTAGTTGTATAGGAAGAACTGTCGGACGTGACTACAATGACTACTTCCGTGCACCTGCAAGTACACCTCGCCCCATAATGTCACCCACCATGTTTGATTTTATCATCAGTTTCGCAAGTGATCCCCGTGGAGGACCTTCATTGTTTCATATTGAGTTGATTCGCTACCGCTACTGGTTTCCGGTTACATGCACTGGTATTTGTTAGCATAGCTACATACAAGAACCAAGTATTCTCTCTGGATGACCCGCACTTTTACTGTCGCAATCAGAAAAAAAGCAAGTTTGGGTTGGGGGATAGTCTCAGCCAAAGAACTGCGTGTTGCTTAACAATTTCCCTAGGGCGAGCCAGCAGATAGATGAGAATTCTGGAATTCAACTTTAATCCGGATGAAGAGACAACTACACGTAATTTGGCTCTCTTCAGTACCTTGTGCTTTTGTTTAGTATGCTACGAGTATATAGGCAAGGCACACAACATCCCACTAGTTCGGGATATCAGTTATTTCTGGTTTCCAAACACGCACACTCGTTTGATGTTTTATCTACCCATGTCCGACATGGACCTTCATTACGCATTGGACGCTTCAAGAGTGGCTGCGTCAACCGGTGCACTGGGTGCTTGAATACAGCCAGCTTTTAAGCCCACAGTCAAGACCCGACGAAACAATATTCTCCTACAGATCTTATCATTTCCGCCATTTGACCTGCTTACAAATGCCTCTAGGGAAACGACGTGATGGGAATCTCTGTTTAGATTACTCACTGTGAGCGGCGCGGAACAAGCGCAGCAGAATTTGGTTGACTGTCGAGAGGATATGCAATGCCCACAAAGCCAATATTTCTTTTCTGCTAAAAAACGGTCGAAAGGTAGATTCGCGATCACAAGTACTCTGTGATTTGAGTCGAATTTGCGTATGCTTCTTGCAAACCCCATAGTTTGAAAAGAGGAGCGTCAGAATCCAATGGTGAGGCAACATATGCAGCATTTTTGGACCGATTGTAATGTTCGTGTCCAGAAGCAAGGCGCTTAAGAACGCAAACCTGGTGAAATCATCTATTCTGTGAAACCATGAACGAGCAAGGGCTCTTAGTGTGTAACATTTTTACGGCATGTGCAGAGATGTATCACCAGTGGCAACAAATTACCGACACAAGTGGAAGAATGTACAGCTTGGTGAACCCAAAAATCTGCCGCAGGATTATTGGGCGATGCAACTCGTGTTTTGATACATGTACTCACATATTTATTCTGAACAGGAGTCTGTACGTTAAAGATTGAGTTTTTAGAAGTAATACTTGGAAAATTAAGATGGAATCATGAGGAGGGATGTGGAAATGAGGAAATAGGATCAAAATGTAACTCAGTGATAGAACGCAGATACTGTGGCTAAGATCGTGTAACACAACCAGGCACTGTTCCAGTAGTAATCGAATAGTGCATTTCTAACTCAATGTTCGCTGACGCAAACCAGAGATAAGGCGAGGATGTTCTTTATACAAGATGTTCAACGTGTTAACATGTCCGGAGATCATTCTTTTATTAATAACATACACAAACTTTCACAAACCGCATGAAGACCCAATAAAACGCTAGGATTGTGAAAACCTCCTGTGAATTATTTCAGAGGGGTGTGATAAACAGTCGGTGGATTTATTGCTGGGCAACGTTTCGCTTTTGACACAAAAGCTTCGCCAGGCCAAGTGAGTGAGTAAGTAGGTTGATTGGGTTTTAAGGCAGTCAGGGAAACAATCCGTGGGATTCCTTATGACTAGTGACGTGATCAGTGCTGGGTGTTCAGTCTGATGTCCCTGTTTATTGATTAGTGGGGATGACTAAGCTTTACGATAGATTGGTTAGAGGGAAGTTCGTCTTTATGATGAACCCGGATTTTTTCGTCCCTGCTTCTTCAGTCTAGGACACCTTAATGGAAAATTCCTCTTGGGGTCGTTCACAGATTTCGTTCACCTGTGTTCGTCCAAGGGTGCTGGGACAATTAGTTTGGGGATGGGGGTGGGGTGGTTAATTGGATCTAATGCTACTTGGATTTTTGTACTTTTAGACCCTGGCGATGTCGCTGATAACTGCACACCGCCTCGTGTCATCTCGGCTGATCTAAGACCGCTCTCCACACGTTTGCAAGTTCTACACCCTCTATTCTATTCACACTGGGATGCTTGGTGATTTCCCCCGCCTCGGCCACCAGTCGCTGTGGTGTGAATTTTAAGCCCCGTCTCAGGATGTTCACATTTTCTATATCTATCCTATGCCCAGTGTCTAGAGCATGCCCTGCCATTGCTGAATCTTTGACTAACGCCTGGTATTCCTCTGCGTTTCTCGGTGGTTTGTTAATAGAACGCTTATGCTAACCGATTCTGGTGTGCAATTTCCTGGCTGTCTGACCTATATAAACCTTCGTACAGTCGTTACATTTTATTTTGTATACACAGTTCCTAGTCCTGTCAACCGGAAGGCGATCCTTTAAATGCACCAACATCGAGCGTAAAGTTTTCCCCTTCTGGAAAGCTACTCTAATGTTAGTCGTATTCAGTACTTTTCTAATGACTTCAGATGTCCCTGTTTTGTATGGAATGACCGCTGTTCCGATGCACTCCTTGTTGGGCCTTGGTGTTGGCACCAATACCCGTCTTAGTTGCCGCTTAATTAAACCCACTGGGTATCCGCTATCCTGAAGTCGCTTTTTTACCTCAAGTTGTGCTGCTCTTCGGTCGACCTCCTCTGTACACAGTGCTCTCACTCTCCTAAACATCGCTGAGGCTATGCTAGCATACACTGCTTTTGGATGTGCAGAGGAGTAGTCTAAGACCGCACCACTATCTGTTGATTTCCGGTATACAGTGGTTTTTAGTTTCCCACCACTTTTGTGTGTCATGCTGTCAAGGAAAGCTAGTGTACCCGATGTGGACTCTAGCTCCATGCTAAACTTAATGTGAGGGTCCAATGTGTTCAGATGTTGAAAGAATTCGTTCACCTTAGCCCACTTTATTACAACGAACGTGTCATCTACGTAACGCCAGAACACCCTTGGTGGACACTTGAATCCATTTAAAGCTTTCTGTTCGAAGTCTTCCATGTACATGTTGGCCAAAATCGGGGATATTGGTGATCCCTCGGCTAAACCTTGTTCTTGACAGTATATAATTGAGTCAAAAACAAATTGACTGAGGTTTAGGCATAATTTTTATGCCTTCAACTATCTCGTCAACAAAAACAAATTGACTGAGGTTTAGGCATAATTTTTATGCCTTCAACTATCTCGTCAACAGACGTAAACAGATTGAAGGTGACGTGCTCTTGAACTGAAATTCCAAAGAAACACAATTGGATCGAAAATCCCAAAGTAAGGCTTTGTACTCTGAGGGTGCAAAAGGCATGCTGGAACAAAGGACCGCTTCCGAAGTCCTGTTTAGAGCTAACTATATGAACTCATCATCATCACTGACAGCAATACAGCAGTGGTACATACTGGTGCCAAATTACCATACGGCCATGAGGAAGGGAAACTTAGTAAAAAAAACGGAAAGAAAACGGGAGGATCTTCTCATATCCGTAGGGAAAACGATGAAAAATAAGAAGCCTACGCCATTGGACAATATTAAAACAAGCAAATCTGAGCATAATGCCGAAGCAAGACGTCAGCGGGACTGACTGAGTGTCCCTCGTGAGCTTCACCTGACGTAAGTTACGATAGGCAAAAGTTAGGTAGACAGTTTGGCTAGAAGATGGCAACACGAGTTTACGGGATTGACAGACTGGTAAGCATTTAGTAATAAAACGATGTTTGTATAGTTCAAGTTCATTGCTTTTCCAAATGATACATCGATTCTAGATTTTCAATTACTTAGTAGATGAGTTTCATGGTTCTATCAATGTTATAGCTCAACAAAAAGCTGACATAGATTAGATTTGATGAACCGTACTTAGCTATGGGAAAATTTTCCGAGTTGACTGTAAATTCCATCGAGAAGTAAGGTATTTTGGATAAAAACCAGACCATATTAACCAGCAAGGGGAGGGATCCGCTTTATTCGCTTTAAATCTACAGAATCAAAGGCTCAATTGAAGTAAAGAAAAATCGCGACTGTTGGTCGGCGGCACACGTGACACTAATCACATATTCGATTGTGTGGTGATTCGATCAATGTACTTCTTATGTGATGGAAATCCTGCTTAGGCGTCGCAGTATCAGGGAAGCTGGTAAGTTTGACATGAAGGTGTGAGGCTGATAGCCCTATGGTTAGAACAGTTGCTTCGGGTGCCTTTGTTGAATGAAGTCACCTTGACTGACTCACCCCAGTTCGCTGTAATTCATTCTTTAAAAAAGTGAAGATAGCGAGCATGGCGACCTAACACCTTCTTTGAATAGTGATAGTAGAAGTCCATTTGGCGGAGGAACATGGTGCGTTACAACACAGGAAGGCATGCTGAAAATTCGCAAACTGAGAGAAGTGGTCTAGCGGACAGGCAACGGCTCGATAGCCGCGCAGGGATTTTGTTTACCGGATTATGCGCTGAACTACGATGGGACACAACGCTTCGTAACAGAGCGCCGGTGACCGTTCTGAAACCGAGTGGTACAAATTCATGCAAAGCTGTGGCTATCTACTTCCAGTAACATCACAGAGACAGCAACCTCAGTGTTGATGCTTCACTGCCGTATAACCATAAAGTTTGTCTAATTATATTTCACGCCTTAGAATGAAAAGAAAAGAATGGGTGAGGGAGAGGAATGGTGATGGCCTATCGCAGGTATTCTGAGGTGCCTAGATCTCCAAGCAGCCAAATAAGACAATCGGGAAAGAAACCGATAACACGAACGCCGATGACACCGATCAGCCACCATTTCGAGCAATGTCTCCGGCCAAGTGCAGGAGGGGTCACGGGAACCCCATCCTGGGAAGCGTAATGGACCAACAACACCCAAAAATCTTAGTAATCTTCTTCACACCTTTCTGCCAAGTCATATATTGTCCACCTCGCGATTTGCACCATTCGGACACAGGCGAGTACGGGTATGCGGCGAGCCTTCACCCGAGTTTATCACGCGATTCGAGACAAGCCTGTCCTATCTGACCTTTCCTCTCCGACTTTGTTATTGATGCACTGCTTGAAATTTCTCTGCCTTGAAAACTCGGGAGTCGAGATGATCGCGGGACGTTCGTTCATAGACATTGAGTTTGCGGATGATATTGCTCTCCTTGGTTCAGATCATTCTCAAATGCAAATGGCTTTAAATATCCTAAATAACTCTACCGCGCTTCACACTTGCAAAGTGTAAAGACTCGGCTGCATCAAACCCAAACCTCTTGCTTGTAGAAGAACCAACCGGTAAATGAAGTTGTTTACCTGGACAGTTGTATAAGTTTTGGTGGGCGGGCTGGAGATGAGATTACTTCTGGAATTGGGGAGGCCAGGGTATCTTTTACCAATCTCCGACACCTATGGCGCCGACGTGACGTGACTTTGTCTGTCAAGGGCAGAGTTTGTACTACGGCAGTGTATATTGCTTTATGGATCAGAGACGTGGCCTCTACGCGCAGAGGACATACAAAAAATGTCAGTGTCTCCGGAGCATTGGTCAAATCTGGCGGGGATATCGGTTAATAATGTTGAGGTACGCCAGATGGTCTTAGGAAGAAGGAACTCACACTTTATTGCTTAGGACATGTACTCCACATGCCAGAAGACCGTCTGCTTAACAGAACTCTTTTCGCCCAGTTCTGTGCTGAATGAAAGCGACCGAGAAGTGAACAGTCTATGACCTGGCAACGAAGTATGAAAACACTAACCAGTAAGTGAGTCGGATCGACAAGTGATACCTCCCTGGGTGGCCCCGTGGTGCAGTCAGTGGCGCCCGCGCATCAAAGCTATCGCCTTCAATATGCAGCTACCCAGTTCCCGAACTAAATGAACATCCCATCGCCTCCGAGGCCTGGCCGTATCTCCCGCAATCTCACACTCTCGGGTGATCGAAACTGTAGCAGTCGGAACCAATGTGCCTATGGTACATGGTTTATAGCTGATAAATTGAAATGAATGAAATTGAATTGAATCTTGAAAGTGTGAGAATGAATGGCTGGTGCTAATTTCCCTCGAACGTGGTATTCTTTATATGCTTATACCTTCGAAGCGTCGGCTCGAAACGCTGGTTTTGATTGACGGTGATAATGGCGATGATAAGAGTGACGGTGGTCAAGGTAGTACAGTTTGTGTGCTTCTGAACTGTTTCTCGATTGGAGCAAAACATTCGGTCGTTAATTCTCCCAAGTAAAACACACATCATCGTGAAGATTAATAGGAGGCCGGAACTAACGAGAATTCACTCCACGCACGGGGCTTCGAAGAAGACAGACAGAAGTAATCAATCAATTCACCACAGTAAATTGATTGCCAGACTGTATGCATTCATCCTTAGGAAGACCTCAATCAGGGAGGGGGAGAGATGAATGATGCTCTGACTTGGATACGAAACCTTGTCCAAAATTTTGATCACCCTACAACAACAAGTGTCAAGTAGTGGGTTCAGTTCCCTGGTGAACTAACATTTGCGTGATAAACACGCTCAAGTAAGCACCAAAATTAGGCATGTTGAACGTAAGTCACACAACAACAGAATGATCAAAGCTCATGCGCGGTCCACCATAAAAAACAGCAGAGAGGATTCGCTGGAATAACCTGGCTGGGTAGTTTTCGATGTTTTGCGACAGTGTTGTAGACAGACTCGAATGCATGGTCTGTGTGGCAATGAGTACTGGAAACCTACCTATGATAGCAGGGTCTTGATCAAACCGTTCCATAAGGAGAACGCCAAGGTGTTGTTTTTCGGCTGAAAATCGCAAACAAAACACTATCAGGTGGTGACAGGTAACTTATATAACACGTTAAGGGCAAACATGAAAGGAAGACTGGTAGTTTGCAGTGTAAAAATTGAGTCCCATACACATATCCGACACCAAACTTGGTAGTAAAACAGAGACCCTGTTAACTGTCATTGAAGGCTCTTGGTGTAAAAGGTGCTAGATGTCATTCGCTAGTCTTATGGGTGAAAGTAAATAGCGTCCACCTCAAGTGGTTTTTGCAGTTGCTACGGTTGAGTCGGGGCCTGAGAAGCGAACAAGAATGAGAAGTATTCTACACATGTCCGCAATAGTCTCGTAAAAGCCACACAACTACCAGATTCACAGCGTTAGAGGGGTTGCACGACTGTGGGCCAATATGCATCAGTTGTTAGATGAGTAGGATTTCGGGGTTGTAGGCTACCGAGAGGACAGCAAATAAGCGTAGGAGTCACTGGGCACCGATATCTTTGCTCAAGAAGCATGGGTGAGAGAGATGGACATTCAAAAGTGGCCCAGTGGATTATTACCAAAACCTAAAATGCAGGAGAAACTGGCTTGTTTGATAAAAGACGCATGTGTTTTTTCGTTGAACACGCATCATCAGCGGGGCTGTTTTTCCACACGACCACCAGTGTTTTTTTTCGGGAAACACTACATTCCAACGCGTGTCACACTTATTAAAGTATTTTCAAGCTATCTCATCAGCAAAGGATACTTTAATTTACTTATTGTCCAAACGACAAACAAGCTTACCTACTCAGTTGGTGCTGTATATTTGATTATTACGGTCGTGGGGAGTAGTGAGTGTGGTTGTTGCTGATCATAATCACTATCCTTGCTATATTATAGCTAGCAATCATAGTTTTATGGCCGAATTAGGGCAAAGGTACAGATAGGTGTTGTGAACGATTTGAAGTTCATTAATTCTGACAACTGAGGTAACGGTGGGAACAAAATTTGACACAGTTAACAACCTCACTACAATGGTTTAGAAGAATGCCAGGAAACGATGCGCATGGATGGCATAACAAGGAAGTTGGACCGACAAGGTGGAGTACATACAAATCCATTCGTATGACGTAGACAAAATGATAGAACCGGCGTCTATGGATGTCAGCAATCCTTTTCAATGAGGGCGACACCGCAGTTTACACAACTTAGTTGGAAGGCATACATAAGTTGTTCCACTAAATGACAATGAAAAGTGGGAACCGATTTACCGGGACAATCAGATTGCACCGTTCTTAGGGTAGAGGTACACTGCTTCATAAGTGTGGAATCACCATACCTGGAATGTGTAACGACATTACTATTTTCGTCCATAAACAACAGTTAGAATAACAAGCACAAATCTCGATAGGAGCAAATCAGCACACAGGAAAAAAGTGTAAACAGTATATGTACAGAAAGAGAACACCCAAGGCGTTACCAAAAAAGAAACGAGCAAGAGCTGTGGTTACGGAGCTACTCTACTCACCAGAAAACGAAATAGCCAGGACCAGGGCAAGCAGGAAAGCAAGCAGAAGTATACTGATGATCCAGTAGTACCAGGGGCAACGGCGTTTAGAGGATTTAGGGGCCTGGACAACTACAGTGTCCTGAGATGCTGCACCAGTAGCAACCTGGGGTTTGTGCTGTCCGTAGGAGCCAAGGGTACCACCATGCGTCATGTAGGTGGGGTCCATGGAGCGAGCGTTAAGATCACAGCTTGGGTGATTGGGGGGTGGAAGGGGAGGAATGGGGTTTGCATTGTGGACCAGTGTGACCGGAGTGACCTCATCAGATACTCCAAAAGGCTGGCGTACTGGGATCGTGTGTGCGGTCTGAGAAGCTCCGTTCAAACTAAGTGTCAGACCATCACCCAAGTTGACGCCACTGTTGACCATACTTTGAAGACCATCTTCACTTCCGGATGGGGGAACGGTACCGGATAAGAGACTGTCAAAGAAAATGGTACAGTAGACGGTGGGGTCACTTTTGAACACTGAAATAGATACGATCGACAATGAGAATGAACCATATGAACCCAACTTTGTCCGGTATCTTTATCCCATTAGGTAATTACACACGTCAGCATAAGCCAACAGGGCAAAATGGCATTAATTCAACTAAACAAAAGCTCCCTAGTGAAAAATGACCTTACCGAAATATGGCCATCGGATCTTTATGGGGATTGGCTAAGTAGATCCACACGGCTGTTCGATTAGCAACTGCAGACCATCAACTGTGAGATTAAGTGTACGCCGAACAACGTCAGATACATAAACACTTCAAGGAACTGGGAATCACAACCAACTCAAGGAGCTAGCTGAGATGGTGATCCAAACTGAGAGTCTGGAGAAGTTCGACTACGCTGGCTAGTCGAAACCCTAATAGGTGTTTTACGAGCTTCGAACAACCAAAACAAGCATAGCACCAAGGCAAGTGGTTTGCCGGTATTATCGGCTCTAAGCTTCACCTAATACTAATAAGGACGATAATAATATTACGCAAGATATGATTAGAGCTGGGAAGCAATCCACTGAGCCTCTCGTTCCAGGTGGGACACATCAAACGGACGCAGCAGGATCGGTCACAAGTCTTTGTTTAAAAGTCTCCATCGTCTACAGCAACGTCACGCGGTCGCTCACCACCCTTGTGCACCAAGCAAACACTGCCCTGGCATTTTCTACTCGGGAAGTGATTTCGTCTCCCATCAGTTCGCCGGGACCTATGAAAATGTCCAGGTAGACGGACTTACTTACCACACGTTGAGATACGTTGATTGAACCAGCCAACCTAACCGCGTAGAGATGACTGTTTACTGAAATCCAGTCCAGTAAAGCACAGCCCCGGGGATCTGAGCCTCTCGTTCCAGGTGGGACACATCAAACGGACGCAGCAGGATCGGTCACAAGTCTTTGTTTAAAAGTCTCCATCGTCTACAGCAACGTCACGCGGTCGCTCACCACCCTTGTGCACCAAGCAAACACTGCCCTGGCATTTTCTACTCGGGAAGTGATTTCGTCTCCCATCAGTTCGCCGGGACCTATGAAAATGTCCAGGTAGACGGACTTACTTACCACACGTTGAGATACGTTGATTGAACCAGCCAACCTAACCGCGTAGAGATGACTGTTTACTGAAATCCAGTCCAGTAAAGCACAGTTAGCCCCGGGGATAGGCGCAACTCCTGCGCCGTAGAAAAAAGGAGCCATTCTACCAAGATCACCAGACACCCAAAGAGTACAGTGCGAGGAAGTTGGGTAGTGCCCGAGCGCCTTGCGACGAATAACCGAAATGAGCTATTGTACGCGTGTTTCGGAGACACAACGTACGTACATCAAAAGAGAACAAGGTCTGAGCAAGGGCTACCTGCTAAACAATTTGGCGTAGAGTGTGAACGTTCAAAGCTGCAATTCGAAACAAATCCCATAAATTTAATAAGTGTTAATTTCGACTTATTTTACTAGACAGAAGCTAGGATATGGAACAGCGGCTGGGCAATAAACAGTTAGATGGGGGCGGGATGTGTGAAGTCAATGAATGAAGACGTGTGCGGGTGACCGATACTCCCTTGTTGCTCAAGTCGAAGAAAGGGTTTGGTTGAGGTACCTCACCTTGAAACTTTGACTCAAAGGCCTGATGCACAAAGCAGTGGGGTGAAGACCCCGCCCCTAGCCTATGACAAAGAACCACGGGACACCGATTGGGCTTTCTGGAAAGACCCTTTCTGGAACCGATGACTCAGCAGTCTAACCCGCTTGGCCGAAGGGGCTGGACTGTCTCGAACGGGAAGGGAGCAGGACATAACTGCCTGACTCCTAACGCGGCTGCACACAGCAGGTACCTTCAAGACAGCACCAAACTCTGGTTTTTAGAGCATTTCGACCGGTCACGGTCAACCGTTGGGCAATCAAAGTGTGCGGTTTTTAGGGCCGACTTTTTCTTGTCCGCCTTTCCTCAGAGGGGGGCGGGATCACTGTTTCCACAAATATGGACATGCTGGTAGCCTGAAGGAAGCACACTCCTATCGCAGAAGTCGGTACAACTTTAACTTAACACTGATTTCTCACAGTTAGAGGATTCACCCTTCTTCGATGGCCTGCTCCCCACTAGCCTTTCTGGCGTTGTTAACCGTAAAGAAGCTGAGTTCCAGCCAGCATAGAAGCCCGATCACCAATACACGGTGGCAGATTTAGGTAGGATAAAGTGATAATCGTTCAGCCTTTCAGTGCCTAGCTGCCGTGCCACCCGGAGGAAATACGTGGGCTGAGATACTGCCAGGTTGCCTAAGCCTGGATAGGAGCAGTCGAGATGCAGAGGGTGGGTTCGAACCACGGACCGTCCGGTCAGTAAGTCCGCGTCTTATCAACCAAGCTGTATGAAAAACGTGTGTGTGGAAACCATGTGGCTAAGTAGCATCATTTGTCTTGGAAGTTGTACTGCACAGTTTGTGGTGAACACACCAGGCGTTCGCCGTGCGTCCAAGACAACCACTCAATTGAACTCCAGCAACTCTGGGTCTACATGCTTGCGTATTCGTACATCCAACAACCACAACAATATATGAGTCCTTGGGCCAGTGAAATAAGGCGCTTGGAGCGTCGTAAGAACTACCGTTGAGAATATCACAGATAGTCTGTTGGGGAATAAGCAGCCAAAGTGAACAGACAGCGATTATTTGCGAGTTTACGCGATACTCTCAGACATTGTCAAAGGAACCGCACAGAGGCGACTACCAACCGGCAGACAGTCAAACAGATACACTTCAACTAGGTGGCTTAGAACAATACCAAACCCAGCAGAACCAGCCGCAGCGGTTTCTGGACCAAGAGTTGTGTGCAACCAGATACCAACAGAAACCATACTCGAGTCGTGAACCTTCGTTTCAGACATACAGCACACATCCACAGAAACGAAGTCCAGGCTGCGGGCAAGAACAGTCCATTGACTAGCATGTTTCTCAGTGGCGACGTATTGGCTGCTAGATGAACCTTAGAGTTTGGAGAGTGGCCATGGTGACCGGGCCAACCGTAGATACTGCAGGTAACGGTAATGGACGACGACCGGATGTCAGCCCTTAGGGGCAGACCATGGAGAAGCCGCAGGTAATATCGGGAGGGGAAGAAGAGAGGATATGTGAAGGCGAAAGAAGGGAGTCGTCAGCAGTAGCTTTTTTCGCTTACGAAGGGAGTCGTCAGCAGTAGCCTGTTTTCGCTTACCCATCCTGCTGTATCAAGCAGGTGAGGTGACTCGGTTGAAGGTATCGTGTGATGAACGATGTATCATGAAATTGTAAATGTGCAATTTATGGTTGTATGTGGGCTAGGATATTGCCAGAGCGCCCAGATCGAGACAAGGGGACGACAGGGCTCCTCAAATAAAGCATCTAGCTAAAACGCCTGACCGTCAGGCGGTGGTGGTTGGCTTTAAACCGTCAGAGCAGCCTAAATTGTTAAGGAGAAAGTCACCACACATGTCCCAGCTCCCAACCTGGAGGACTGTACTGCGATTGGGTCGTCTATTCGCCGCGTCATTCGACAAGCACAGTTTGGAAGGCTTCCTCAAAATTGAGTCCACAGAAGATGGAAGAGGGCGCTGTGGATTGTTGATTCACTGTGAAAATAGTGAGAATTGCACGGTAAATATACTGTGTATGCAATCACCAGTACTTTCACTATTTCCAGTTGTAATTGCAGTCGTGATACCGAGTTACCCTATGGTAACATAGACCCCTCTATTCAATTTCACACCAGAGTGTGGAAGGCGATAAAACCACGAACATTCGTTGACTGATGTTGAAAGAGCTAATGAAAAGCTACCAGTGAACATTCTCATATCCTACTATCTGGATAACTAGATTTGTATGCCCTTCAGACAAAATGTGTGCGCAAAATTTTCTCCGCTAAAAACAAAAAATCCCGAAATCAAAATAGTTCAATGTGCCAACGAACGCAAATTTGATGGCGTCACTGGTTTTTCCAATCCGGAAGTCAATTAACAGGTACAACGAACCCATTACCCCCGGGTGAAAATGTTTGGTTGCCTGACTGGCGGTAATTAGAGGCGAGATACATAAAATGGAGGAATTTAGATTACCTCTGTAAATGCAGCGCTTCGACACTTCAGAGCTAGGCATTAAACCAGACTGATGAGCTAATCGACGGAGCACTTACGTAACAGATGTTTGCTGTTTATCAATAAAGTGTTTTGTTCGGACCGAAAAACGAACATCAAAAAGCAAATCAACAAACAGCGCGGTGACGTGTCAACAGTATTAGGAATGATTGGTCAAATGATCAGGTGGCGAAACGAGGCCAAACGTGTCCTTCAGTACGTGTAGTAAGCAGCTTAGAAAGGGACAGTTGGTTAGGTTTGTCGGTCATTCACCTAGAACCAACTTGACCGCAGTGACAGGTAACAGAATGCTTGGAAGATAACCTCAAGTAATCGAGATCAAACAATCGGTTATTTGAAGAAATTATAGAAATAAAGTGGATCTAGTTTTAAGAATCCCGTTAGTAGACGATTAACCTAAACAGCGCACCATTTTTGTTGTAACGCTGTATTTCAAACCCATTAAACGCTCCAATATGACTACATAACTGGTCAGATCTCATCTGTTTCAGCCGCTTTATTGACTTGACACTGACTGTAACACTGACGGTGTAGAGACGAGTAGTGACCGAGTACAAGTCCCGGGCTACGGGAATCGCGATCCAATGCATCAGGACAATCGGATGATCGGAGGGTGAGACGGCATTCTGAATTACCGAGGAATACGGCAACCCCTGATCAAGTGGCCTTAGATGGAGGTGGCCGCTTGAGGGGATTCAATGAAAATAGCTTAACTTCAGGCGCTAGTGATGGGACATTACATGAGCTGCCAAAATTCACCTGAAGGATACCCAGCTCCGAGCAACCCAATGGCTTTTTGTGACTCCCACAGCCCTTTCATCTTGTTTCTGTGGATTACATCCAGTTTTGAACAGTCATACAGTACTCTCACAAGAAGCACAGTGCTTAGACGGAACATCATACGTGGGAGATTCAGCTGGACTCGTTGGAGTCTTCGGTCAAAACCAAATTAGTGTGCAAAGGGGTGTATTTCACGAAGCATGGTGCTTATTTAGGAGCCCTATCTCGGGATATCAACGAATCTATAGACCAACACAGTTTTTAAGAAATGTCTATGTAACACTTGCGATGCGCAGGGAAGAGCATTTTGAGTGACAAAATATCCCCGAAATTTAAATTGTCTAAAGTATGGGTAAACAGGTACTTGCTTGGTGCACGAGTTTCACATCCTAAATGGACACTTTTTTCTTATCAAGTCAAATCCATGGTAATGTGGCATCAGTTGATGAGGATGGATTCATCTGACAGGATAACTACGTTCTGTCCTGATGACTGTGAGATGTTGTACAGGATCGGGACAGCATTGCTACCGACCAAGAGCTTTTGCGCACTAGTCTTGACATTGCGCGTAGTTCCTGTTCTGCCGAACGGGTTCGCCTACATCAAAAACGGCCCAGGCTTTTATTTATGACCACTAGATGAGTAAGCTGACGTGACTTAAACACCCTATCGCGATACTACCTAGATCACACGACCAAACAAAATGATTAAAACAAGTGGAAGTGGAAGAAAAGCAGGTCAAGCATATAAAATCCCATAGTTAACCGGAAACTACTCGCCCGCTACATGTGACTGGCTGACTGAAAAGACCTGATTGTTCCTCTGGTTTTTGAGCACTTGATGGACAAATGGAATTCCTAACCCCTAAAATTACTAGCTTGTTCCGAAATAGAATGGCTTCATGGTCAGTTCCCGCGCTCTAGATGTGTAAATTGTTCAAAAGTCGCCCATTAGCGAATTTTCAAAGTAGTCCAGAGTAGCGAAACGCACACTCGAAACAGCATTCAACAAAACGCGTAAAATCTAGGAGCTAGAGAAACATTTTACGTGGATTTGAAAAGTAAACCGAACAACAAATTGTGTGGATCTGCGCATCGGATAAAACGGCGATGTTCTAGATGCATTTCATGCTCACACAGCCTAGCTTGGTTGCAATAGTTTGTCACACGCGGCAGTGCAACATCAAGTATAGTTTGGGCTAAAAACACACAGAAAGCAGTGCGATTTGGGAATTATGTGACGTTCGTCTAGTCTCCAATAAAATAATGATGTAGTGCAATGGAAAGAGGGTGAGAGGACACCTGCCCGCTAGACATCACGCGCCGTTTTCTGGGCTGTATACCCACGGGAATTTGCACCGAAGTTCAAGAACAAATTCGGGACTGAAAACTCAGAATCTGAATAGGCTTGTTGCATGCTAATTTTACGGAGTAAGTGGATGGGGTTATGAAGGTGACATGCAAGGCTGCCTAGGAGTGATAGCTCTGCCGACTAGTTTTAAAATCGTCTACTTTTGAGAATTTACTTCCCGAATAGGATACCTGATGACATTTCTAGGGATATTCATAGTTCGAGCACATGATTCTTTTCAGGAACGACTGGCTTTTATTCGAAGTGGATTTGCTTCGGTTTTCGGGACACGCTGCTTAGACGACCAAAAGTTTCACGTGATTGTAGTGAGATTAGGAGTGGGTTATTTTAACAGATAACTAACGCCCCGCACCCCACCCCCTTAAAAAACGGAAACAACGTCAAATAACTGTGGCCAATGAGTATTTTGCTGAAAAACTGGTTCACTTCTAAAACGGACATATCCGTATTTGGCATTTTGAAATTTCGTTGGCCAAAAGTCCCTTAGCAATTGACACGATAAACGGCCTTTGTTTTCCTTTTCAGAGCATGAACATGAAGTCGGAAAACGAATAGCACCTTGTGGAGCTGGACTGATTCGTCGATAGAGACACATAACAAGTCTATTAGCGTATATAATTCTCGAGGCACCTACCAATGAGCCAACGGTCTGGGAGATAAAAAGGTATACAAAATGTACTCTGAAGCGTACGCATTCATAGGTTCATATGCTATTTGGACGCTAGGACACCCTCTTGAAGCTACCGGGGTTGAAGTTGAGATGCCCCAAAATAGTGTCCGGGTACTCCCCCAGATGCTTTGATATGAAAAGATCAAATTGATCTGTGGGGTGGCATATGCAGGAACGAGATGACCCGGTGGTTAGAGTGCGAATGTACTGACCGGAAGGTCCGTGGTTCGAAACCGACCCGTGCCTCTCGACTTCTCCTGTCTGGGCCTGGGCAACTTGGCAATATCCCAGCCCTCACGCTTCCTTCTGGTAGCATAGCAGCTAGGCAACGAGAGGGTGCTACAGCTGAACGATTATTTATGCAAATGGCACTTCACTTCTAGAACTGATGAACCTCGGGAATGATGAAATACGTCTTTTAGTACATTCATACAGGTCCCGAACCAACAACTTGCGGTAGCAAAAATGACGTTAGAAGTGAGGGCTACAGAGCAAGCATGCCGATGAAACGGTTTAGATCTTGATTTCAGATATCGATCAAAATACTGATCGAACAAACCATACGGTTAGGTTACTGTTTTTTTCGTAAAATCACATACACATAAGCGGTTGTATGACCTCTGCAACGGTTGATCGGCTAACGAAATCCGAATGACCGTACAACAAAAGCGTGCAAATCGCGAGTTATACTAAGGCAGGTGAAAACTAATAGGTCAAACAACTGGAAGGTAGAAATGATTGCAGTTATGTCCGCTCAGGTGGGGCCCGCATACCGGCAGATCACCGAACCGAAATTGGTCACGCAAACAAGCACACATCGTGTAATCTCATTCAAGCGTCTACTAAATGACACGTAAAGATTTCTATCTGCTTAAGACAGACGAGAGCGACTGCCAGGTGCCACAACAAGATTTGTCTGTCAGTCATTTGATGACCTGAATTTCTGCACACCAGTATCGAGTCACCGACTAGGAACCCTAGCCAACGTGAGGGCACACACAACAAGAAACAGGCGAAACAGACCTTTTTGTGGGAAAGTCTCTTTGGAAATCTAACTAGTGATTGAGCAGAAGCTCATAGTACAGAAAGAAGAGTTTCGAATCAGTTTCAGAATGTCCGCGCCGTATTCGGTACGAATAAGGTCGAATAGATTGGGCACTGCGTGTGGCATCTCTTCAGTTTGATTAGAGGAGGAAAAACAACGATACTAACAAGGTTTTTGCAAATCAACATTAAAATCACCGTAAGTGCCATTCAGGGGCAGAATAATCAGAGATTAACAAACGACAAAACGGATAACTCTTGCTTTTTTCGTCCTTTGTGATTTCGATTTTCCTGTTCTTGAAGAAGGTCGCCCACAATGGTCGAAACGTTGAGCTATAAAAATTATCGTTGTACTTCTTCTCCACTAATCAACCTAAGCAGTTTCGAATGAGTCTGTGAAATTTCCAGGATTTTATCGCAAACAGCTTTTGTGAATGAAGCCAATCTTCTTGGCACGAACTTATACAGGATATCGAAGAAAACATAACGAAATTAGGAATTTCACTAACCAATGTCATCGCATAAATGTCAACAGCGAAAAGGGAGAGATGCAATCAAAACTGGTGTAAAGTTTTGAAAGTAGGAGCGATTTACCAATCAAACACTCTGGAATGCTATTGCTAGCTCATTTGTAGGAAGGGCTGCCCCCGTTAGAAAGGAACAGTTTCGTGACATTTCGTGGAGTTACGATCTAAGTGGACTGCCGAAAACCATTTAACTGGCCTCTAGACGGCGCTTCCGATCTTCGAGAAAAATATACAAAAGGCGATAGGCAAGAAGTGACTCTCCTTTAGGGACTACTGACCTCTCCATATTCCATACGATCTTCAGTTGGAGAACAACCATCGAAGATAACTAGTGCACAGGCGGCGTCCAACCTCACAGCGGCTTCATTAGCCGCTTGTTAGTGGCGTAGAACCAGAGTTTAGCTAGCGCAATTGGAGACTAGTGGTAGTCCGTCAACCCGGTTATAATAACGGATAACCAGTCCACTTGACTGAAAACACCACCACCAGAAGATAGGAAACCCTCAATAAATTTCAGGATCATTTTTGAAGGAGTCAGGAACAGCCGGATGAAACAAATATCCCGGGAATTTGAGGTACTTGGTCATGGACTGGTAAATGGCTGAAAAACCGTTTACTAAAGAGAACGAAAGTTTGTAACGTACTACTCATAAGGTAGCTGAAAATCCGTCGACAGCTCACGACCCGTTTCGCCCTTTTTGGGGCTCATCAGGTAGGCGCAGTCCTCGGGTTTTCGTCAACCTCATGTTTGCAAATGAGTGTACATTCGCTGAGTTTGTGCAATTCGGTTTCAAGTAGAACATAAGGTTGACGGAAACCCGGGGACTGCGCCCACCTGATGAGCCCCAAAAAGGGCGGAACCGGTCGTGGGCTGTCGACGGACTTTCAGCAACCTTATGAGTAGTACATTACAAATATATACATGTTTTCTATATAAGAAAATGTCGGTAGCTCAGGTATCGTAGATGGTTGTCGTTGGCTTGATTGCAATCAAATTGCCCAGCTCATCGAAAAAGCCAACGACCACCATATATACATGTATCGCGATATCTCGAATATCGTAGCGACTGAAACATGAGGCGGCCTGGTGCAGCACATTCAGTTGCCTGAGAACATCACAAACGAGAGATTCAGCTGGGTTCCAGGTGAATCTCTCGAAAGACCAAATTAGTTTGCAAATGAGAGTATATTTGCAAGAACGAAAGTTCTTCATAGTGAAAAACATTAATACACATCTAGCGAGTAGTGTTGCGTTTCTCCGGGATCCGAAAACGGCTGATGACCAGGAAGGAAAGCAAAATGTCCCCATAAAATCTCAACAGCAATGACAGACCTCAAAACTAGCCCTCCTATTGTATCCATATCAAATTTGTTTCACCATGTCTCCTATCTTGGCACCTTACTCTGCTTGGCGCCGGACATGAGTTGCAAGAATCCTCTTACGGTGTCAACTCCAGTTGTCTGACATGTATCACAACAGGGCTTACCGACCGTCAATTCAGTCAAGGAGAAATTCAACTGGAGATTTAAAAAAATCATACATGCCCAGCAGAATGTTGGTGAAGTTTTATCCTTTGTGTCAGAGTTCACTAAGAGGAACGATGTTCCAGCAGGTGTTCGTTGAATCAACTTTCAACCGGAATAAAATGAACACAGTTGGTTTTGCGACCTTACCGACAACAAGGTTTATACGAAAATCCTTCAATGGTTCAAATCCTGACTGAATTCGAGTCCTAGCATTACGCAATTCAAGAATTTTCTGCTTCTAGCAAACCGTGTGAGTTCGGCTGGTCAGCTTATGGAAGCATATCTATATGAAGAATAGGAAGGGGCAGCTGGATTAACTGGTAGTAGACAGTTGTTTAAGACACAAGAGGGAGTGACAAAAGCAGATACTCCCGAACGGATGAGTGACGCCGATTTGAGTACGCTATTTGTTGCACTCGACCTGCGATGAGGCATAACTCGAGGTTTTACGAAAATCAAGATGAATTATGAAATTTTTACAGCTATTCACAAGTGTTAGGTAGATTTTTCAGTTCTAACCAGAAGTTTCCAGAACGAAAATATGTGAGCCAAGCAGCAATTTATTTTTAATAAGTACTATGGGCTACATCATTCGCATCGGGAAACAGGGATACGGGATCCATAATTGACCATTATGTATTAACTGACCAGTCTGAAACGATTCGGACCGAACACTAACCACCAGTCTACCAGAATTGTATAGATGCCGGCAAACTTGACAGATTGTACAACTCAGCTACATGTGTTTCGGACCCTATCTCCAGTTATTTGGACTGGACGCAAAACGGTAGAAAGGGGCAGATGACCTAAAAATAACTATATTATCGGATGCAGACTACCTTAATGTCACAATAAAGCTGACTCGTGGTATTAACACAACCGACGTCAGACGAACGAGCGAAATGTGAAGGTTGGACGGTTGGCCGAAACAGACAACGAGCTGTCATAATTGGCAGTCAGGTCTGCACAGTACAACTGCATGCCCAACAGATTCTTTTCATTATCCACGTATGAGTCATTGGAAAAAAGCAGACAAACAGATATTGTTGGCAGCGATCAGTAGTGGAATCGGCAGGCTCCAATTCCACCTAATTCTGTTGACAGGATGGCATTTGCCGAAGTAACCATGGGCGCCGATTAGGTAATCGCACGATGGTCGAGGAAACGAGGGTTTGCAAACCATAGTGGTCATATAGTCTGTAGATGTAAACTCGGTCTGACAGGCTGAAAAATGACTGGTTGGTTGTTATCAATTGTTCGATGTGTTGAATCCGCAGCATGATTTGTTTCAATCGCCCAGAGGTTTTAAACACTCAATCAGTTAGAAGAAATTTTGGAATCGATCGGAAAAGTTTGGAAAGCAATCGGTTTACATGTGCTCTGTGTGAAATGATGTTTCCATCACTTATGCTCTGAAGGATGAACTTCGAGTTATCAGGCAGCCAGCGAATCAGCAAAAGTTCACGAAATAAACCTACGCAATCAAGCGATAGATATAGTGAAATGGACCGAGTTCCTCTCAATCAAAGGGAACAAAGGTACGGCAGTTGATTGTCATTTTGTGTTTGTTCAGCGTGCGCTACGATATTAGCGATGTCCACTCTACCGAAATGTTTGTACTTCGCCGGAAAGATAAACACTTTATGTCACAGGATAAAGGGATGGAAACACAGCAGAAGTAAAAAATAAAACTCGCATGCATAAGGGAAGGGAAGTTTGTAAGCAATTTTTAGTGGCTTTTGTGGATTCGTTTTACACCGAATCTCAAATCACACGAGTGACATTTCTTTAACGAGACAATGAGGCGATACCCCCTAAAAACCGAGCTACGAATTCAGATCAATTCATACGAGCAACCGTGATCCATGGCCGCATGTTGGTTGAGTTTCAACAAAGTGCAACCTGGGGATCGGAATTTCGTGCAACAGATTCCGTTGCATCCAGATGATGAGAGTCGACCAGAGATTGCTTTTTATTCACTAATTACACCCGCATCTGCAGTAATCACTCTCTAGTACGACTTTAAAAATGTCAGATGTATTTGGTCATGCTATGGAGGGACGAATAGGTTGACAGGTACTAGTGTTTTACACAAAAGCGCGATCATATTAGAGAGAAAGAGGCGGACCTTCAGAGAGAATGAGCACCTTGCTAAGAAAACTTAATAAAGGTACGGACTGAAGAAGTTACACCGCGTCCAAAATATCGTGTGAAGAGCGATGCGCACATAATTGAACAACTAGATGATTTAGCAATACAATGAATAATCGACTTGAGTCAGACAGAAAAAAAGCATTAAACGACGGCGATATAGGTGACGAGAAGACTAAGCGGCAGTCACGAGCTTCCGGAAAAACAACAAAAACAACACCTGTGAAATCAATGTCGCTGCCCAGCCTAAAGCCTGACTCAGCTTACTGAATCAGACTGGAAAGTGTCGGGATGAGTTTGGAGGATTCGGGGAAGGACGAGAGAGACAAAGCGTTTAGACATGATAGGATGGGCGCGTCCCTTGGGAGAAAAGCCAAGTGACAGCGAACTATTGAACGCTTGTACAGGAACACAAGCGACCATGTGGAAGAGGGTTACAAATTAAGCCAGCCGAGAGTTGTTTAAAGCAGATGAGAGAAAACGCGAACAATCATCCCGCTACAACACATCAGTTGGAAAGTTCAATAAGCACCATATGGTTAACAGAACAGTTTTTTTTAACAGTTCCAGACTGCTAGTCGCCGGACACAGAGTGACGTTCCCAACATCCGCATGGTATGTAGGTCAGTCACGACGTTCAATCCAAGC